>NW_020954619.1:17250504-17392460 GCF_900497805.2 Vombatus ursinus
CACACACACACACACACACACACACACACACACACACACACACATATACACACACATTATAGAGAGGTCAGAGAGAAAGACCAGGCTCGATGTGCTACTAGGGAAAGCAGGACAGAAATCAACAGCTTTTCACAATTATTCAGCCACCAAAACAATTTCTAAAGAATGGGGAGACTGTTGTGAGAGATTAAAATATTTTTTGTTTGTTTTTTTACTACAGTATCTCTTACTCCTCTTTTCCTACATTAGCTGCTTGCTAGTGATATAGTATTCCAGCTACATAAACAATCCAAGATTTAACTGGATGACATGGCTCCTTTCCTGAGAAGGTTCTCTATTTTGTACAGTGATACTCCTGTGGAGAAGCCAATCTAGGTCCATTATTATATGGGAGATTACACTTTTCTACGCATAATTTTTTTTATTAATCATTTGTTTCAGTCTATTCACAAGCAAAACTCCTTTGCTCATTAAGGCTTCAAGCTAAGTATGTCATCATCAGATGTAGACTTAGTTATCAATTTTGAAGTACACTTTAAAAACTTCATCTCACCAGGGATTTAAAGTAGTCTAATCATTCAGATAATTTACAGAAAACAGACAGTGTTTAGTCTAACTCCTTATATCACTGAGTATTTCTCTTCTCCCCAAAGTATCTATAGCATCTTGCAGTATTCTCAATAAATATCCTTGTCATGAAACAATGTATTATTTTTTAAATCAATTTTATGTTATTTTCAGTTCTGAATTCTCTCCCTCCCTTCTCCCTCTCCCTTATTCATTTAGAAAGCAAGAAAAATAAAACCTAGTACAAACATGTAGAGTCAAGAAAAACAAGTTTCTACATTAGCCATGTTATATAGATATAGATAGATATAGAGACAGAAATAGAGAATGACAGAGAGAGAGACAGACACAGAGAGACAGACAGATAGACAGACAGGGATAGAGACAGAGACACAAAGAGAGAGACAGAGACAGAGAGAAAGCACACACATCTACACTGATTCATCACCTCTCTCTATGGAGGTGGAATGCATGTTTCATCATGAGTCCTCAGCAGCTGGTTGGTTCCATTGGAAGCATTACTTTAAATAAGAATCCTCTGTGCATCTCCATGTACATTGCTGAATACCAGCATTTATATGTTTAAACATCTATTTTGTGGTTAGCAAGCATTTCTCTTCTAGGGAAAGACTACAGCTATCTTCAATCAATCAGCATTCTCAATCAATAGGTCTGAAGTTTGCTACAATTCTTTGTCAACCTCAAACAACAGTTATAAACCCCTCTTCAGTTTTCCTATTTAGCTCTTTTCAGACAATAAATAGCTAAGAATGTCTTCCATAAGCCAGACTACAACAGGAGGTATAGAGGCCTAGGCTAAGTTCTTTTTAAAACTTTTCCATTAACAGTCTCTTGTTTCTGAATTCTAAACTAACCATCCCCAGTTCCTTCAATCAATCTTTATGTGATATGATCTTGAGGCTCTTCACCATGCTGGTTGCCTTTTCTGTATGTTTTCATAAAATGCTGTGCCTAGAATTTAACATAATATATAAGATATAGTCTGATCAGGGAAGAGTACTGTGAGATTATCACCTTCTAGTTCTAGACAATAGGTATCTAGCAGTGCAGTGGATGAAATTCCCAGTCAAAGTCACTGACCATTACAGTTTGCCTCTTCCACTTTTGGAAAATCTGGGTAGCATCTGCCCTTCTCTAAACTTGTGGTTTTCCTCCAGTATCCCATAATACTTCAAAAATCAAAGAGAATCGCTTGGCAATTACATTTGCCAGTTCTTTTCAGGACCAAGTATTCTTGACCAAGGGGATCTGAGTTCATCACAGGCATCTAGGGGTTCTCTTACTGTCTCCTTATTTGCCTTGGGGATCAATTCCCTATTAGTCATTTTTGTTTCATTATTTTCTGTATAAATGTTATTTTCCTTTTGCAGAGAAAACTGAAACAAAACAAGAATTAAGCAGATCTGCCTTAAATATTTTGCCCAAGAATCAATTAAGCAACAATACGTATTTACTGGGAGTTTGGAGCAGCACATTGTACCTAACATCTCCTGCCACTCTCTGAAAATTAATAGCCCCAATTGCCACAAGCTAAATGGGATTTGCTCTGCTGATCCAGCTGCTTTTGCTCTCTGGTTGTCCCTCCCCTGCTGCTATCATTCCCATTTAGGAAAAAAAATGAAACAATCATTTTAATCTTTCCATGCTTTCTCTGCAAGAGCTGTCAATTAGATCCTTAATCCCTATGTGAGTGGAAATCAGTGAGAACATATAGGGTTCATAGGTTATATAGATTCTTGCCATAGGTTTATGATTGTAGCCAATTGTTTAAATCAAATCACTGGGAAATGGTAAGTAGTTTTCCGGTAGAGGGTGAGTGACATAATGGGGTAAATGTAGTGATATTTTCAGAATCAGGTCAATGCTTCTTTTGGTGGTCTACTGTTACAGATGTGAATGAGATCACTAAGAAGCACTATTAGTCACACGGAATATACAAGCAGCGTGGGATGTAAGAAAGGAATCTTTAACACACTAAGAATGAGTACTTACATAAGAAGAATGACTTAGATTTATTATTACTGCCATCAATTTACATTTATAAAACAAATGTGAATTATTTTATTAGCTTCCTCATAATACTCACAAGTATTAATAGTACTTTTACTAAGAAGAGAAACCAAGGCAAAAAGAAATTAAGTAACATGCCTAGGATCACATGGTAGGCAATAATGGAACTGATACTAGAATATCTTTCCTAAAATTTATCATTAATAACAAAATGATATCATTAGGAAAAGTTAACATATACTAAGACAGAAAAATAAATTATTATCCATTGTAATTGTTATTAATCACTTTTCTTCCACAGAACTAAAAATATATTTTATAGATAAACAAGTATAAATCTTATTAATTAGTTAACAAGTACTATTACTCTTGCATAGGAGCAGCTAGGTGGTGCAGTGGATAGAGTACCGGGCCTGGAGTCAGGAAGACTCATTTTCCTGAGTTCAAATCTGTCTTCAGACACTTACTTTTTTGAAGCATGAGGAATATCTGTAAAATACTCTAGACATCTGAGAAACTACCCTCCAATCTTCCCAAACAAAGTTTCCTAACCTCCCACAGTAATCCCTTTCCAAAATCCAATAGACTAAATGCTTAAGAAATCTTTCCCATAACTAATGAAATTCTTAACAATTTGTGGCTGGTTACTGCATGGAAACAATGAAACAAAGGTCAAAGGTTCAATTCTCCTAAGGGCGAGTTAATTTTCATTTGTTCTACATAGACCCCTTATTCACAAACGGGACTAGGTTGCTGAATGTGGCCGTATTAGTATAAAAGTACTATTAGAAAAACAAAACTTTCAAAATGTGGGTTACTGATTGTGGGTCAGCAATATGATTTTTATAGGCAACAGTATATTTTTATTTTAAATCCCTCAGGCTATAGTTTAAGCCCAATTCCTCTCATTCTTACAGCATGGTGACAGCAGTTCAATCATTTAAGTTCCCTAAACATTCATTTATCAGGCTCATCATTTACATTCTTTACCAATTTCTTCATTATTCTTTATTCTATCAAAAATTATATTCTTATTTTTAATGATTAACTCATGTCCCTCTGAATCTTCTTCAAAGCCAAAATCTATAGGAGCTAGTTCTCTAAAAAACAAAAAAGTCATGATGGTGCCTCAAACATTCTACTTATTCATTTTTATAGTGATTTTATTGTGAGCAATTTGAATAGGAGAGATGCTTTGAAGATAAGTCTTAAAGAATATTAATACCAAGATGGTGCAGTAACTTGCTTGAGCTCTCCCCCAAACCCTTCCAAATACTTGTAAAAAATGGCTCTACCCAAATTCTAGGGCAGTAGAACCCACAAAAAGACAGAGTGAAACAAATTTCCAGCCCAAGACAACCTGGGATAGGAAAGGTCTACTGCGCTGGGCTGGGAGAGGAGCACAGTTCAGCATGGGCCATGTAGGGAAAGATAGTACAGGCCTCAGAAGAATGAATCACAAGCAACTGTGGCATTTTAGAGACTTTTCACCCCACAAACACCAAAGACAACTTAAAAGGTCAGTAGGAAAAGTCTGTTGGACCTGGGTGAGAGAGGAGCTCGGTCCAGCCCCAGCGCTGACACAGCCCCAGGGTGGTAGCAGAGGTGGCTGCTTCCTGAGCTCCCAGCCTACTGATGGTATGGGGACTGCGCGGCTGATCAGAGGGGGGATTGCACGGATCTCCTTGCTGGTGCTGAGGCAGGATTCTATTGCTTTGCCCATGCTTGGATCTGGGTCACAGATCTGCGTGGTGGTCCTGGGGCGAGGTAAAGTGGAGCTTATGGTGTGGTGGAAAGGGAATCCTCCTCATAGTTCCAAGGCAGAAAAGAAGGCTTGTGGTTACTCATAGACCAGGGCCCAGACAAGGAAAGGAGTAAACAACTCTCCTTTGATCATACCACCTTGGAAGAACTGAAAATTTGCAAGTCCCTAGAAGTATCTCTGAAAACAGCGGCACAAAAACCCTGAAGCTAGTACACCTTCCACACCGGAAGCAAAGCCCTACTTTAATAAAGAGTTAAAAAGTCAAGTAATTGGCTGGGAACATGAGCAAACAGCAGAAAAAAACTCAGACTATGGAGTCCTACTTTGATTACAAAGAAATCAAACCAATCAACCAGAGGATAACAAAGTCAAAGCTCCTATATCCAAAGCCTCTAAGAAAAATATGAATTGGTCTCAGACTATGGAAGAGCTCAAAAAGGATTTTGAAGATCAAGTAAGAGAAGCAGAGGAAAAACTGGAAAAAGAAATTAGACTGATGCAAGGAAATCATGAAAAACAAGCCAACAGCATGCTAAAGGAGATTCAAAAAATAAAAATACTGACGAAAACAACACCTTATAAAACAGACTAACCCAAATGGCAAAAGAGGTTCAAAAAGCCAATGAGGAGAAGAATGCCTTAAAAAGCAGAATTGGCCAGATGGAAAAGGAGGTCTAAAAGCTCATTGAAGAAAACAATTCCTTAAAAATTAGAATGGAGCAAATGGAAACTAATGACTCTATGAGAAATCAAGAAATTATAAAACAAAATCAAAAGAATCACAAAATAAAAGACAATGTATCTCATTGGAAAAGCAACTGAACTGGAAAATAGATCCCAGAGAGATAATTTAAAATTTAAAAATTATAGGTCTACCTAAAAACCATGATCAAAAAAAGAACTTAGACATCATTTTTTAAGAAATTATCAAGGAACACTGCCCTGATATTCTAGAACCAGAAGGTAAAATAGAAATTGAAAGAATCTACCAATCATCTCCTGAAAGAGATCCCAATAGGAAAACTCCTAAGAATACTATAGCCAAATTTCAGAGTTCCCAGGTCAAGGAGAAAATATTGCAAGCAGCCAGAAAGAAACAATTCAAGTACGGTAGAAACCCAATCAGGATAACGCAGTATTTAGCAACTTCTACATTAAGGGATCAGAGGGCTTGGAATGATATTTAAAAAGGTAGGATTAAACCAAGAATCACCCACCCAGCAAAACTGAGTATAATCCTTCAGGGGGGAAAATGGGACATTCATTGAAATAGAGGACTTTCAAGCATTCTTAATGAAAAGACCAGAACTGAATAGAAAATTTCACTTTCAAATACAAGACTCAAGAGAAGCATGAAAAGGTAAACAGGAAAGAGAAATCATAAGGGACTTATTAAAGTTGAACTGTTTATATTCCTAGATGGAAAGATGATATTTGTAACTCATGAGACCTTACTCAATATTAGGGTAGTATATATATATAGATAGATAGATAGATATAAATATATATATCTATCTATATATCTATATATGTATATATATAATATATAATACACATACACATATGTATATATGTGTATGTGTGTATGTATGTATATGTGTATATATATGTATATGTATATGTATATATATATGAATGTGTGTATATATAGACAGAGGGCACAGGGTGAGTTGAATATGAAGGGATGATATTTAAAAAAAAATTAAGGGGTGACAGAGGATTGTCTCGGAGGAGGAGAAAGGGAGAGGCAGAACGGGGTAAATTATCTCACATAAAAGAGGCAAGAAAAAGCTTTTACAGTAGAGGGGAAGAGGGGGGAGGTGAGAGGGAATGAGTGAATCTTTCATCAATTTTGGCTTAAGAATTGGGTATGGAAATCTATCTTACTCTACAGGAAAATAGGGGGAAAGGGGATAAGAGAGGGGGAATGATAGAAGGGAGGGCAAATTGGGGGAGAGGGTAATCAGAAGCAAACACTTCTGAGAAGGGACAGGAAAAGAACAGAATAAAAGGGGGTGGGATAGGCTGGAGGGAAATACAGTTAGTCTTTCACAATATAACTATTATGGAAGTGTTTTGCATGACTACACACGTATAACCTGTATCGAATTGCTTGCCTTCTCATTGAGGATGGGTGGGGAGGAAGGAAGGGAGAGAATTTGGAACTCAAAGTTTTAAAAACAAATGTTAAAAATTGTTTTTATGTGGAACTGGGAAATAAGATACACAGGCAAATGTGTATAGAAATCTATCCTGCCCTACAGGAAAATAGAAGGGGAAGGGGATAAGAGAGGAAAGAGGGGATAAGAGAGGAAGGAGGTGATAAGGGAGGGCAATGGGGGAATGAGTACGCAGAATGCATGCTGAATTGGGGTGGGGGGAGGGGAGAGATGGAGAGAAAATTTGAAACTCAATCTTGTAGAAGTGAATGTTAAAAACTAAAAATAATAAATTAATTAATAAAAAAATTCCACTATAAAATAAAAATACCAACTTATTTAATACTCTACTCAATACTCTTTTATTCTATGTCTAAATCTTATGTTTCAGTTTCAAATACACTTAAATAGGGCACCCATTTCATCTCACCCTTCTCTACAACATTCAAAGTTCAGAGATCAGGATGTATAATTGCTTTCTCTATTTTCACCAACACACTTTTAGAAAATTTTTAAATTAATTTATTTTGAATTATCAACAATCACTTCCATAAGCTTTTGAGTTTTAAATTTTTCTCCCTCTCCCTCTCCCCCACCCTCCCCAAGACAGCATGCCATCTAATAGAGGCTACACACATACATTCCTATTAAACATATTTTCACATTAGTGATATTGTAGTAAGAATTAGAACCAATAGGAGGAACCACCAGAAAGAGGAAATAAAACACAACAGAAGAAAAAAAATAGCAAATAGTGTGCTTTGATCCTCATTCAAACTCCATAGTTCTTTCTTTGGATGTGGATAGTATTTTCCATCATGAGGCCTTTGGAGATGTCTTACATCCTTGTACTGCTGAGAAGGGTTATGTTTATCAATACTAGTCTGTTACTGTGTACAACGTTCTCCTGGTTCTGCTCACTTCACTCAGCATCAGACCATACAAGTCTTCCCAGGTTTTTCTGAAGTCAGCCTGTTCATCATTTCTCATAGCACAATAGTATTCCATTACATTCATATGCCACAACTTGTTCAGCCATTCCCCAATTGATGGGCATCCTCTCAATTTCCAATTCTTTGCCACCACAAAAAGAGCTGCTACAAATATTTTTGTACATGTGGGTCCTTTCACCAACACACTTTTTTAAAAGTTTACTTACAGCATCTGCTCCTGAGTCATGGTTTTCAAGCTATGAATATTACTCTGAATGCTGTGATCGCCAGCAGTCTGAGCCAGTCCTAGCCTGACAGAGTCCATGAGTTGAAGAGTTGTCAATGAGGTGAACAGTCACTTAAAAACCTAGAATCTTCAAGCTAGAAGGGCCATTAGAGATCACCTGAATGGACAGAGGAATGGAATAAGAACCTACTAGTATAATAAACTCATGAGTTGAAAACAAGATGAACATTTTTTTCTCAACTCAGCTCCCAAAATATGACCAAAGCCCAACTCACAATTATGAAATGAAATAGATAAAGAATGAAAATCAAGGTTAGTACATGAGGAAGGAAGGTCATAGTCAACAAAAAAGGCACAAGCCAACATACAGGCTATAAGTCAGAGAGTCAGAATGGAAATTCTAGACCATGACAAGGAAAGGTGGAAATTATAGAGTAAGAATGAGAAAAAGCACTTTTTTGTGTGTTCCTACTCACTATGAGTTCGCATTACTTAGCATTTAACAGTTCATCTAATAATAGGGCATTCCATAAAATAATGCCACATGGATGAATACCCTGCTCCTTAAATATTCAAGAATGCTATTTTCCTAGTGAGGTAAAAGAGAAGATGGGTCAACACCTCTGTAAACCCTGCCACATCTATACTATCTGTAGCTTTCTTATAAGCCCTTCCAGACGCTAAAGGAGTCTTTCGTATTCATAGCTAGTTTCCTTAAAATTATTATTTTCGGGGCCCCAAGTTGATTGATTTCGAGTCAACAAAATTTATTAAGTATCCACAATGTTCAAAAACTATACTTGGAGCAAGTGATACAAAAACAAACAAACAAAAAAACCCAAACCTAAACAACCCCTGTCCTCAAGGACCTTATAATTGAAGGATGAAACATGTACGTAACTAAATACAAATCATAAACAAAGCATTGCAAAACAATTTCAAGATCAAGAAAGTGCTAATTACTTCAAGGATCAGAAGAGTTGGCACCTAAGCTATGCTTTGAAAGAAACCCCACATCTTCCTTAAAAAGCACAGCTGGGGAATATCAACTTGCTGCATATATGAGAGGCAGTGGGGGAAAATAAACAAAACACACACATACACAACCACAGAGAGATAGTCAGTCTACAAAATTTGGGCATCACTGACTTAGAAAATTCATGAACTTCAGTGAATGATTAAAGGAATATAAAAGGCTTTTCTATAAAGCTAAAGAGATCAACATAAGAATTAGAGCTGATCAACTAAATCACTACTGCCTTGGAAAAAAAATTACTCAAAACATTATCATCTTTGCTAGATGAAGTTTGTTTTTTTTCTAACTGGAAAGATATTATAGACATATGAGGAAACAAATAAAACGATCCTATTGTTAAGTTAACTATGTAACTCCAGGTAGTCATTTACTTAGCTGCCTGCTCCGTGTCTTGGTTGCTGTCATTATACATTCTTTCCAAATTGTCATGCTTTTTAAAAAGTCTGACAAAACACGGAAAGTGAATTTAGACAGTTGAATTCTATGTTTTTATTCTCTTCACTTCTACACTAACAGCATGCTTTGCCAGTATTAAAGTCATGTTGGATTAAATAGTGTTAAATTTTATTCATGATAATAAAATAGAAAATGAAAGCTGCTAGTGCAGAAAACAGGGCATATATACATACCTTTCAAAAAATGTTGTCAGGATTTCTCATCATGTAAAAACTGTGCTTTTCCCTGAAAATGCAAGGAAGAACATTATCTAATGGCAGAATGCAAAAGAAGTGAACTGTTTTTATACCTGTAGAAAAGAAACATTCCTTCTGATTACATAAATTCACATGATCTTGGTATCATAGATCATGTAAAACCTGAAAAAACAAATTAAGGCTCAACCAACTTGCATTTCTACATTTATAAGATTTTAAAGTATTTTTATTATCCTCTCATAGATGTAAATTATGTAATTTTATAATAATCACTCCTTTGATGGCCTGTGATTTCATCATCAAGAGTACTCTTTCCAACAGTCATATTGAAACTCATCAACATCTTCTCATCCTGAGTAATTCTTGTACACATCATCCTATAATTCCTTCATTTAGAGGTCTACCAGTGGGTTCTGAATGAGAGTTTCCTCACTCAAAGTAAGAACCTGAAAAGACCTTAGCTTAAAAGGACCAGGGTCTCCCACTGCATCCTGAACTATCTCCAGTTATCCTGATGAATATCTGGGCACTGGACCAAGATGGCTCTGGAGGAGAAAGTGAGGCTGGAAGAGAAAATGAGTCTGGTGACCTTGCACAGCCCTCCCTCACTCAAAACAAAGTCAATTGCAAGTCATGTCATCATCTCTCTGATGTCATGGTCCTCTTCGAGATGAAGGACAAACACAACAACCTACCAGTTGGCTAAGATCCTTCCTCTAGATCTTTTTGACAACATGGATACTAGTGGAACACATGGACTGCCCACTGCTTTTCCTTTGCTTCTATCACATTACCAGCCCACCTTCTTTTCCAGTCACACCTCTAACACGGTTTATGCTACTTCTCCCAAGCAAATATTCATTGCTAATATGGTACAGGCTACTCACACCCAACAGGAACCTCTCTACTACCTTGTGAGTGGCCACCAACTTTTATTCTTCCAAGCCTGTAGCATTCCATAACTTATGTAATTATGTAATGTCTCCACAATGTAATTAGATTTTTTAAAGATGGGTCTTTGGTTTAAGGAGAAATATGGTCATTAAAAAAGAAACTACACAAATTTCCCAAAGAAAATTGAGCCCACTCTTTTCCTCCTGTTCAATCCTGGGTCCCCCTCATCATTTTGGATAAAAATTGGGTAAATGTTTGCATGAACTTGTATTTAAAAAAACAAACTTCATAAGTATGAGATAGGGGAGATATGGTTAAACAACAATTGTTTTGAAAAAGATATGGAGGGTTTAGTGAACTGCTTCAGAAGTGTGATATGACAGTCAGGAAAGGTAGTGGGATCTTAAGCTGAATTGGGAGGTCACAGTTTCACTATGCTCTGCTTTCACTAGATCTCATCGGAAACATTGTGTTCAGCTCTTCATGAATTATGAAACATACTGATAAACTGGACAGCATCCAGAAGAGGGCGACCAGGATGATAAGGGATTACAATCCATGACACATGATGATCAACTGAAGAAATGGCACAAATTTATGCTCAAAAAAAGGAAGTCTCAGAGGAACGTGATAGTCACATCTGACTCTTCATGACCCCATATGGTGTTTTCTTGACAAAGATACTAGAGTTATTTGCTATTCCCTTTTCCAGAAGATTAAGGCAAACAGAAATTAAGTGACTTGCCCAGGGTTACATAGCTAGTGAGTGACTGAGGTCACATTTGAATTCGGGTCTACCTGACTCCAAGCCCAGTGCTCTATCCACGAAACCACTGAGCTTCCTCCTGTGCATTTATGAAACACACTGATAAAACGAACAGCATCTAGAGGAGAGCAACCTAGAGCGGTTTGAAATAAACCCAGAGAGGATTTAAAATCCATGACATATGAGCATCAGTTGAAAAAATGGCACATGTTTATCCTGGGAAAAAAAGAAGTCTCAGAGGGACATGACAGCTACATTCAACTACTTCATGGGCAGTCATATCAAGGAGAGATTAAACTTGTTCCATCTATCCCATAGGGCCAAACAAGGCACAATAAGTAGAAGTTCCCGAGAAGCAAATTTATATCAGGAAGAACTTCCTGACAACTAGAGTTATCTTCAAAATTAGAATGGGCTGCCCTGAAAAGGTGTAGGTTCCCTTTCCTTGAAGGTTTTCAGAAATAGCTAGATGACCCAGGATGTGTTAGATAAGTGCTACTGGGGATTCCTTTCACATGTAGGTGAGACTACATGGCTGATCAGGTCTCTTCCTACTCTCCATCTATCCACAATGTTTGTTCAAGTTATATGTGACTATGAAACAACTCCATGAGTTTTCCCAATGACATATCATTATCTGGACAAAGCGCATTCTTCATCGGCTCATTTTTTATCCTGTGTGACTAGTTAGGCCAAATTCATCTGAATGATTATAGATCCCATTTACAAAACTACATAATGTTCTGGGGCTTGATGCAATCATTACGATGTCTTTACAAAGATGACAAAAGATGAAAACAGTTAATGTTGGAGGATTTATGGGAAGATCATGCACATTTAATATACTGTTGGTGATTCTGTATAATGATCTGACTCTAAACATTCTTGAAAGTAATTTGGAATTATGCAACATTGTCATTACAAATAAGACTGGCTGGCACACTTCCCTATCTACCCACTGTTTCTCTTCCATGACAATGGTATATGCTTCCGGTGAGCAGATGGCTTCTTGTTTTATGGCTTACTTCATATTAATAATCAGAAGATCAAAGAAATGACAATACTTATTATTTTTATTTTTACAAATGTAGATAGTGACAGAGTTGTTAAGAACCTCTTTAAGATCTCAAATAATGAAGTGAATCCGTAGTAAAACTCACAAAGTCTTTGAGTTCTCATCTCACTCTAAGCCCGTTTCCTCTGAAATTTTTATTTTTAAGACAAATAAAGGTTCTTGCCATGAATTTTTCCTGAGACAGGACTTTGTGATCAAAGTCAAATCAAAATGACTTTCCATTGACTTTAGTCTACTTTCAATAAATCCAACAGTGTTTTAAATACAGACTGCTACCAAATATAGGCCATGCTCTGAAAATGAGTGAAAATGAAAGCAAAATAAACAACCAAATAGCAGTACAATTACGTCCTCTCCCCCATACAGTCTCCTTCTTAAATAGGAAGCTTGAGGTATCTGATTCATATAAGATATATAAGAATGATAAAAAATCATGTGTTCCACCACTACATACTCATATACCACACAGTATGCTGCAACTAGGCCACAAGACCTACCTACCACCATATGCACACCAAGATGCCCATAAAGGGAAATGGATCCTTCCTCACCAAAGCTCCCAGTCTTGACATTTGCCTACTTTACCTTTCCTGCCACCACCCTGCAACATACTTTCACCACAACCACTCTCCTTTCATGCTACCACTCTCCCAACATCCAGACCACTCCCTAACCCTTCAAAACCACATCAGCTAGGGAGTGCTCTGAGGATTTCAGGATGACTCCCAATAGCCTCCAGGAAATTATCACTGCTCACTCCAACTCTCACAACAGTAGGAGATGGGAAGAACTTTAATAGAAGAGGCAATACCTGGATCTGTTCTCCACTTTCAGCCCCAGAGAATACTCATCTTATTTTAAAAAAAAAATTCATCCTGCAATGCCTAACAATGTCCACCTTTTCTTCATCTCATTGGGGTGGGGGGGAGGGCAACTCTAACTCTCTGAATACCTCAAAGAGGAAAGTTCCTAAACCAAATGAAACTCAAAATATCAGTGTTCTAATCCTTTCCCTTCTCATAGCCTCAGTGTCCTTATTTCTAAAATGACGACCTCTAAGAACCTTTCCAGTTCTAAAGCTGTGACATCATCATAATTTTCAAGGATCACTATCAAGGGAACTTGACATTTCTGCCATACTGGTGCCACACCACATGGGAGCCAGTAGTAAGTAGGCTCCAGTACCTACGCTTACACACATATAAAGAAAGCCCTTTACCAGAAGCCTGTGGCACTAAAGGTTCCCAAAAAATCAACACTGTACTTCATCCTTTAATTTTCACCTACCAGGCCATACATACACAATCCCATAGCAATTGCTTCCCCTTCCTCCATGATGCTGCTCCATTAACACCCAGACCAGTCATCAACAGCTACAGCTACTGAAGCTATGAGACCTGTTCAGTGAAAGTTAAAGCATTTAAGTGTGGGGTTGAATGTGGGAACCCTTAGTGCCGAATGGCTTTCTGTGGAGTGTGTGTATATGTTTGTGTATGCATGTATATGTATACATACATATTGTGTTATATTTATGCATATGTGTATGTGTATAAATATAAAACACATACATATATATATGTGTATCATATACGTGTTCTCTATGTACATGTTATTTCTCTCTCTCTCTCTCTCACACACACACACACACACACAAAATATCTAATTCTATGGCTATTCCTATGAGGCCTAAATGGTCCTTGAAAAATTCCCATTACTTATTCTTCTCTTGCATCCATCTGTGTGGGGAAGACATAGGGAGATCATCTCCCCATGAAAGGGGCAACAACACCTATACCTGCCTTCCCCTCTTAGCTCTATAAACATTTCTAGCTCCTGAAAGACATATGGTAAAAGATGAGACAGACCATTTACCTCAGGTAATGGTTTTATTTAAGTCAGCTTTGGCAGTAGGGGAGTATAGCTTATATGCAGAATGATATAATAATGAAAAAGGGTATATTTACTGGCTATATATGTCTTTTTTCTAAGAAGCAATCTGAGCCAAATCTGGAGAAACATCCTTAGAGGTTTGGTTACCACATGATGTATCTTTTTGGTCAAAGTAACTCAAGAATACAATTTACTAAGGTTTTGAGGGATAGTGTGACCTCTGTTGCTGAAGGCACTATGAAATAATGAAATAAGATACTTGAAGACTGAAGAATGGTAACAGAAGAAAAATGTTATATTATTAATTGTAGGTAAATGATTAATATTGCTTGTCTACTCAATATGACTGATTATGGTATATGGCCATAACAGTAGTTTAAATTTACATGGCAAACTTCAAGTAAGAACGCACTTATCATGCAAGTATAAATAGAGACTGCTGACAGCCAAACTCAGTAAAAATGGTTAGTGAATTGAATACATGGTTAGAGACCTAATTTTGTCACTGATAGGTTCCTGAATTTAGAATCTAGAAAATCATTTTAAGTTCTCATAGTTTTGATTTCATAATGGTGCATTAGGGATAACAACTGTAGATTAAGGAATAATAACAAAATTTTCCAAAATGATAAAAACCAGATAAGTTATGGAATTGCTATGCAAAACTGAAAATGCAATGCACTCAAAGAAGAAGCCAACAAAACACATTCTACTTTCCCTTGTAGTTGTTTGGATGTCTCGTTTCAAGGCACCCAGAATAGTTCCTAAACGTTAAATAACTGTGTGATGTTCCCTAGATAAACCTGCATCTGGGTCTAATTCCAATCCAGGTCTAAATAGTTACAGCAATAAGAAAGTAGACTATTGCCCCCTATATGATTCTAAAATAGTAAAGTTACAGATTGGGCCTGGAGAAAATTCTGATCATTAGCAACAGTATGGGGTAAAAATCTACTGTTAGCGTCAAAAAGACAAAGGGTTTATCTATATGGAATACAAGTCAAAATACACATGTCCAGTTTAATCAAAACTTCCAACATGGAAATCAATGTTCTCCTTTCCAATTCAGAGCCAATTATCAGATGTTTTTCTTCTGATTTATCTAGCTCCCCACAAAAAGAGAAAAGGGAGAACTGAGGATGGAAAAAGTCATAGCAGGAAGAGAGAAGAACTATATGGTTAGTGTAGCTCAAAACCCACATTGGCAGTTAAATAATAGTCCATGATATATTGAAACCACTGTTACCACATCCATTTAAAAACTGATTGTTATGTGTGCTGAATTAGTATAGAGAAAAGTGGTAGCAAGAGGAAAAATAAATAAATTTATTATACAACATCACATTTTCATCTTGCTGTTTCCACTCGTCATTAGGAAGAGCCAATCATTCAGCTAACTTTTACCAATATATGCTAAGCAGTAGGAGGGAAAATCAAAAGGTCATATGAGGTTAGGGCTTGACTTACACAATAGCATTGAAAGAGACACACACAAAATAAAACCATCTTCACAGTCTGGAATGTGGCTTATTGACCCTGCCAGACACCACTACTGGAAACTGGCCCTGGATATAAAATAAAACACCAGATTTATTTCTTTACACTGGGGGAATCCTGTGTGTAAAAAAATGTCACTGACTACTCTGCAGCTGGCCCAGGAATATAGGCAAGTGTGTATTATTACCTTTACATGTAATGCACAGATGGTACATGACAGTAAACAGCCCCAGACTGGTGGAATGATGGTTAGAGAGCAAACATATTGTTATGTGTTTTGCTTTTTAAAGTTTTCTTGGCCTAAGATGTTAGGTAAGTTTCCTTTCCAATAAAGGAACAATGCCAAATGTTGGAAAGGAAATTTGCTTGATTTAATGGGCAAGAAAATAAAACCTGGAAAAGGGAGTATTATGGGAAAATCCAGAGCAATATGACCATTTGAGGCAGGCTTCCAAGTTTTTGCCTGAAGGGAACCAGGGTCAGAGAATAGGATTTCTGTGGGTAGTGATTATAAACATACCACACGATGGATGCCAGAGCTAATTGGAACAATCACAAATGGAACTTGGGTCTTTTCAGCTAAAAAAAGTCACAGGTCCATCTATCACATAGGTTGTGTAAATTTCCACCAACTTGCAGATTTACTAAGACCTTCACCTCCACCCATTTATAAACTTATCACCTGAGGAAGTCTGCCACATCAGATAAAAAATTAGGTTTAGTGTAAGGAAATCCTTGGTGCAAATCATACCACTACTAGGTAGCTAGGCAACCCTGGAGAAGTTATTTACCTTCGAGGTATCTCCTGAAGTTCCATAGGACTTACCAATAAAGTCAAATGTAAGTTGAGATAAGTTGGAAGAAGGTGTTCCCACACCAGGAATTCCCTACATTGAGGAAATCAGACATTCTACATATTACTATATACCTTTCAACTATTTGAGACCAATAGCTACAAAGTTTGAAATACAACTTCATGAAGAAGCTAACTACCTTTTACCACTATATATGTTAACCAGCCAAGGAAAAATCTAGGAATGAAGTCACCAGACTGAAGTTGAGAATTGTAGGATTTAGATCTAAACTGCCTTATATAGCATTTGATCCAACCCCCTCATTTTCTAAACAAGGAAACTGAGGCCCACAGAGGTGAAATCATTTACCCAAGTAGCAAATCTGGGACCTAGGTACTCTGACTTTGAATCTAATACTCTTACATGCTGGTAATTGCAATGATCTTTTAAAAAACCACCTATTTGTACCTTTTTTCCTTCCTTACTGACCTAGGTCCACTGGGGGCTGTTCCTATTTCAAACCAATCAAACAGGACACTGTTTGCAAGTGCAACAACATCTTTTATGTATAAATTAGTTTGATACCTACTTATTGTCACTGTCAACAAGCAGTGACCATTTCTTAGTATGCCCAAGGGGCCCATGCAAACAAAATGATCAATAATGTGGCATGCAGTTCACATCACTCCATCTCAAGAAAAACATAATAAAGCCAGGTAAAACCCAGATTATTACAATCTAAATTATAAAGGCCAAGGAGGAACTTACATTTTAAGACAGATTAAAATGTTGAGTAATGTGAAAAGACGAAGGTCGAGAGGAATATAACAAGTTTACAAAATCATAAGTATAAAAGTTAACCATAACAGCAGAATTAAAGAAAGAATATTTCTTGAAACCTTCCCCCCCCCCACCAAGGAATTAGAGACTGATTTAAAGGAATCACTATTTCACACAATGAGTAGCACATTTATGGAACTTATTACTTACAACAATTTATAGGTATAACTTTTTTGTAGAAAATGTATATAATAAGCACAGTGTTACAGATTTGAAAATAAAGGATGAGTTTAAATAAATTCATGGATGACATCCCAATAATAAGTTAGTAATTGGGATGAAAGATGATGAAGACAAACTTTTCAAGAAACACCACGGAAAGTAAGTATCTTTTCCATAAATCCTCTCTTGGACTGCTGGAGATAGGTCTGATGTAGTAGGATATGAAATATTCTTTACAAACCAATATTTATGTCCTTCTACCCCCAAATAGATACAGAATGGCATCTCTTTATAAGCACAAGTACCATTACCTCCATGTGTCAATGAAGCAGCTAGGTGTTACAATGTTAAGCACTGGGTCTGAACTCTGGAAGATCTGACTATGAATCCAGCCTCAGCACTTACTAGCTGTGTGCCTCTGGGGAAGTCACTTCATATATGCCTGCCTCAGTTTTTTCAACTGAAAAACGGGGATAATATCACCCACTCCTCAGGATTGTTGTGAGGGTCAAATAAGATAATAGTTGTAAAGCACTTTAGCACAGTACCTGGCACATCATAAGTGCTATATAAGTGCTAGCTATTATTATTACTATTATTAATTATTATTATTATTATGTTTAATACCTCTAATACCATATGTTTCTTAGGAGAATTTCACATTTATAAGCCTTTCTATTATATTCCCCTCTCTAAGTCAACAGATGTAAAGAACTAAAAGGATAGGAATAGAGCCTAGACCTGTCATTTCATCATAAAAGGAACTCCCAGGTAAGGAAATTCACTCTTACTAATGCAGGTACACACTTTCTCTGCAATGTATGTTGCTGTTCAGTCATTTCATAAAGAGTCAGACTCTTCTGACTCTGAAGCGTCTGAGGCCAGATTTCAACTCAGGAAGATGTCTTCCAGACTCCAGCCTAGGTGTGGTATCCACTGCACCACCTAGCTGCCCATGTCTTAGAGAAATTGCCTAGAACCCTGAGTGGTTAAGTGACTTGTCCAGGTCAAATAGTCAGTATGTGTCACAGGCAGGACTTTAACTCAGTTCTTCCTCACCTTGAGGCTGACTCTATTATGCCATGCTACCTTTCACAGATGACTTAAACAAATTTTATACAACTTTACACCACATTAGAAGCACCAATAGTAGCACTGGGTAACTTGGAAGTCCTTCTTCTATATTTTGATGAATCTATAATCTCATCAATAGGCATCCTCTCTCTAGTGTTAGAGTCTAGAAGTAATGCAAAATAAAACCGTAGTCCTGAGTTGTACCCATCCATCTAATGTAGATATCAAAACACCTTGTGTATATTATCTTAGCCAGCTTTCTTGACTCTTTATATGACAGGAGTAGGCATTTCTTTCCTGTCACATTAAACAAAATTAAGAATCAGTCTCTTGATAACTACATCAGTAGGCTTTCAACTAGAACCCAGGGCTTCCTATTGTGTCATCGGTCCCAACATAAAATGTATAAATTCCATGAAAAAAATGTTACTATATTTTAATTTTTTTATTTTAATTTTTAGAAATATGCTTGGGATCAAATTTTATATGTAAATGTATTGATATAATTTTTAAAAGTAGACCCATTTGAACTGACGTAGAAAAATCCAATAGGGAAAAAGTGAGGAAAAACTAAATACAGATTGTGAATACTATCTATTTATACTTTCCAAGGAATAAATAATACCTCTTTGAAGTTGATGAAAACTTAGTAAAAATATTTACCCAGTAAACATCTTAATAAAATAAACTGTTATGAGTGTAGAGAAATCTATTTTAACAACTTCATACATGCCCACGAGAGGCAATAGACTTTCCACCCCCGGAACATTTGGTAATTTTTACACACAATATGTGCACAGTCTGGGATGCACCAAAGCATAAAACGAGGACTTAACGCTAGCATATTAACTATAAACACTAGGTTCTTTGTTCTGTAGTTTTAGATTAAGCTTCTCCAGTGACAATGTTGTTCTTGCTACTGATTAGGGTCATATGGCAAAGTATCATTTTTGACTTCCAGGGTCCCCATTTAACTCAGTAGTTTTTAATATTACTATTTGCAAAGGCTTAAAAATCTATGCTGCTTATTCTTTGACACTGAAGCTCCTTGTGGATAAGGGTTTCACATTCAGGTAAATTTCTCATTTATTTTTCCTTATTTTAGTTAATTATACTTTTTAAAATATTTCTGGTCAATAGATCTTCTTGGATAAAATATGATACAATTATTCAATCAATTTAAACAGACTCTGGTTCTTTTTTTCTCCCCAAATAGTGACTTAACTGTGTATTAAAACTTGGCAGCAAACACATTCATTTATACCTAACACTTTTCAATGATTTAGAAAAAAAGTTAACATGCAGCTACATTTGCCTATTTGCTGTTCCAAATACACAATATTTCATTCCCCATCTCTGTGCCTTAACCACTGGTGGCCCCCAAGCCTAGAATGCTCTTTCTCCTTACCTCCAACCTGTCCCTCAGGGAACTAATTCCTTCCCTTCTAAGCTTTTCTTTTATATTTCAAACATCTTGACATCTGGGATTGTATTGGGGTTTTGAATGGGGTTCTTTTAATTTTCTTTGTATCTTGAGCACTTAGTCCAGTGACTGGCATACAGTAGACACTTAAATGTGTGTGTGTGTGTGTGTGTGTGTGTGTGCGTGTGTTCGTGCGCGCACGCACACTCATCTACTGGCTGACCCAGTACCATGTCTCCAGTACTGTGACTACTGCAAGTTCATTAAGGGCTGCAACTGTGTTTGCTTTTTCTCTGAATCCTCAGGGCTTAGCACAGTGCCTTGAGCATAATGAATGCCTGATATGTTTTGTTGATTGAATGATTACTTGAGAATAGCATAGTTGCAGTTATAGATAATTAGACTAACAATACTCCAAATCTTTTCTTCTTCAAAGCTATTTTTAAACTTGATCAATTTTCACAAGAGGCTAAGAAAGTGATAGTTACCATTCAATTTTATAAATGAAGAACCTGAATTGAGGGACTTTATTGAGAGGTAAAACAGTACTGCTTGAAGGTCAGAAACACATGAACTCTAATTCTGGCACTTTTGCTCTCTAGTTTTATGACCTCAAGAAATGTATCAATTTCTTTGGTACTCAGCTTCCTACTCTGTCAAATGAAGGCAGTAGACAAGATGGCAGATTTCCAAATCAAAAAGTTCAGAATTTGCAGAACATTCCATGAAATTTAATGTCTGGGCAAATTTTTGTCAGTCATTTCTGTACTGACCTACAAGAGAGAATTCTGATTATGCTAAAAATAAATATATCTTTTCACAAAACAAACATCATGAAGAAAAGGGATATATGTTTAGTTCTGTATGTAAGAAATACCACATTGGACACATTAGTGGCATTAGAATGAATCATTTCTAGCCTCAAAAAGATGATTGTCAAATTTCTGAGGACTTGTAAAAAGAAAAATTTTTGTACTTTTAGGAAATTACATTCATTCAAAACTCTTTTTGATGCACTCAACACTATATTCTGAAAGCACATTTAGTTTTTATTGCATAGTAAATGTGTTATACTGTCAAAATGTACAAGTTTCACATTGAATTCTTACCTTACGGCTATAAACAAATACTGAAACTAAATTTCCTGAAGTTTCTTAGGTAGAAACAACTATACCTCTTACGAAACAGTTTTAAAAAATTAACATTGCATCCCATTAAAAATAAGCAATTTAGCTTACAGGAATATACTTTCATATTTTGCTTTACTTGGTTTCACTGTCCTTAAGAGGCCAGAGTAAATTAGCTCCTTTACATTCTACACTACTTTTCCTTGGACTTCAATTTCCAGTATTCATAGAGTATTCATCCATATTAAGGCTCTGATTTTGCTTTGAGATTCCTTCAAAGAATTTTTTTGTTATCACTAGCTGACGTGCTCACTAGCCTACTATTGGGCTATATCTACAAAACTGACCATTTTGGCAAAATTGATTAGTCTGATTCTCTCTTGGCTTTTCCACAAGTGACCAATTGTATAATTTAGCTTAGCATTAATTGACCATTGTTTGGTCATTAAAGAGGCAAAAAATTAAGCATGCAATATCCTTCATTATAACTATCTCAAGAATAGTGAGGACACCATATCTAAAGCAAATATCAGTGTCTTGACCTCAACTTGAGTTCCATCCAATTCAACAAATATTAATTGAGCACTTACTATGGGTTCAACCAAGGGAGATACAAAATGGGCATGAAACACATCTATTATGTGGAATGTATACATTACAACTTCAGTTTAATTTAAGATATTTGCACCCATTGTTTCTTTAACTGAATATTAATATAATTTTAAAATACCAAGCTAAAATATTTTGTTTAATACATTATAAAATAACAAAAGTGGTATGAGAGGCAGGGTCCCATACTGAATAGGATTAGAATTAGGAAGACCTGGATTCAAATCACTCTCAGCATCTCCAGACAACTATAAGACTATAAATTGAAGAACATTATATCATTATCAGAAACTTCCTCACCAGGAATTATCATTGAAATCATAGATGTAAACTGCAAAAAGTTACAAAAAAATATACAAAGGCTCTTTCCATATATTATTTAAGGATCAGGAATAGAGTCTGGCTAAATCTGTGATTTCAATGATATTGAGAAGTCCCAGATGAGGAAACCATCTACCAATGCTTATGTGCCCCTCCTGTGAAATGTAAAATCTCCAAAATTGTCTAAAGAAGAGGTTAAGTCAATCAATCAATAAACATTTATTAAGTGCATTCTATGTGCCAGGCACTATGATACGCGCTAGTGACACAAAAAAGAGGCAGAAGACAAGGAATTTACAATCTAATGAATACTTCTAATGGATACTAATTCTTACAATATAAGGGCCTTGCTAAGGGTCACAGCCAATATATATGAAAGCCAGGATATGAACCCTAATCTTCCTAGTCCCATGGCCAATACTCTATCCATTATACTACTCTGCCTCTCTTATATACAATATTTAAGCAAGCAGTCAAATAAGTCAAAATAATCACCAGTAAGTAGAATTAACCTAGTGGGTATTTTAGTGCAGCCACATATCTGGGGAAGGGGAAAGGAGATATTCATGTGTAGAGTCTTCAGCTCTGAAACGTACTCTATTCTATCTGAAGAATTTAACTAAACTTTCGTAAGTACATAGATTTCTTTCATGCCTGCCTTATTTAATTCTCAACAGGTGAAATATGATGATAGGTCTGTAAGTTTACATTGATTGTTGATTTCATCCTATTGTCTTTGTATTCTAATCAGTCTGATATGACGAATACATTTTATAAGCTCCCTAAATAAGTAAAAGGAGTCTCCTGTATTCAAATAAGGAAATTAATATTGGTTAAGGCTTTGTTTGATGAGTGGTTAACCAGGAAAGTCACAAGTTCATTATTGGCCCAGTTCATTTCTGATGTGGTTTGATCATACAATCCTGATTAATAGATGCCAGAGAAGAAAAAGAATAGCACAATTCCTTTCAGAATCATATGAAATATAACAGTAAGATTTAACCTTGTAATTAATGTGTTAAAAGATTCAAAACTTGGAGACTCATTTTGGAAAAAAATTCAAACATGAAATTCAAACAAGTCATACAGTACCTAGAGAATTTTTTTACAAGATAACAAAAATAATAGTTTGTGGATAACGTTTTCACTTCATATTATAGACAAATAATCAGACTTCTGAAAAAGTCAAATGGTACATAATTTATATAAATTAATCAAATTCATATTACATATAAAAGTAAATATTTAACAATCACCTCTCTGGAGGGAAAAAACCTTTGGGTTTAATTTGCATTAATATTTTCTTCATCACTTTCTTTAGTCTAGAGACAATCAGCAAAATAACAAATCAAGCCCTGATGTATATCATTTATTTTTTCCCCCAGGGTATAAATTTTCACATTGAAAATTCAATAATCAGCTGAGCTGGTAGGAGCCAGCTCCAGCAGACCACTGAATTTATGTCATGAAGATACTGAATTCTAATAAATATATCACTCGTATTTTAAAAGTTTTAATTTAATTCTAGTCTATAGCTATGGATTTAAATACACAGCATCTTTTGCAAATATAAACAATGGAAAAACAACTGACATCTATCTATAGGGCTCTGACATTTGAAAAACATGTTCATCACAAG
Source organism: Vombatus ursinus (assembly GCF_900497805.2). Classification (NCBI taxonomy): domain Eukaryota; kingdom Metazoa; phylum Chordata; class Mammalia; order Diprotodontia; family Vombatidae; genus Vombatus; species Vombatus ursinus. Next base: position 17,274,006 of record NW_020954619.1, read on the forward strand.
CACATACATACATATATGTGTGTGTGTGTGTGTGTGTGTGTGTGTGTGTGTATAAAAGTATAGCGTAAGTGTTCCTTTATTCATTTTACAGATGAGGAAACTATAGGGCCTAGCCCAGTTTTCAACTGAGTCCAGATTCAAACCCAGGTTTTCTGGTTCCAAGTCTAGGGTTCTTTCTACTATGTATCCTACCAACTGTCTACTACCCAATTACTAAGAGGTCTTCTTTCTTGTCCCTGACCCTGCCACCCTATCTGGGACCTTCCTTTCTGCTGAAACAGCAAGGACAGGCCTATTTATTAGGGCAGAGATACAAGAGACAGCTAACCTGAAAAAGAGCATCTCCCGTTACTAGCCCCCAAAACAGACCCGTCCAATCAAAGGATAGTACCTGCCATTCCTACTCTGAAAGACCCCATCAAAAAACACTGTCAAATCCAGAGATGCCCAGTAACAAATTTACCTCCAGACTAATTAAAATCTATACAAGCTTTGTTCTTTTGTTCCTTAGGGGAGTCACCCTCATTGGTGCAGAGAGGTCTCCCTCACTAGAGAACTCGACAAACCCTCGTTGGCTCCTAAATTTCTTGTTCTGGTTCTGATTTGTTCCAGCACTGACAATTTTACCCATAGGCATGTGGAGGGAGGATTTTTTTAAATATCAAAAACTTGCACAAGTGATATAATTATTTAAATTAGTTATCTGAAAAGAAAAATCAACAAATTAATTAGTTTTCTGAAGAGAAAAATCAACAAATTAATTTGCTACATAGAGTCCAAAATGTTAATGCATTCTGCTTTTAATAATGTGTCTTCTCAACCCAAAAATTATTTTGACATTTTGTTGACATTGTTATATAGACATATAAGGCTAAAAGTAAGGTTTATGGAGTAATATCAACTGTATTGCCTTTTTTCCAATAAACACCAGAATAAATGAAATTTTAAAATGTTCACCATTCTGCTTTATAAAATAACTGCATGAGGTAGGTAGGTGGCACAGTGGATACAGCACCGGCCCTGGTGTCAGAAGGAACTGAGTTCAAATCTGGTCTCAGATCAGACACTTGACCCTGGGCAAGTCACTTAACCCCAACTGCCTTGCCAAAAAAAAAAAGGCATACCAGTTTATTTTCAAGATATATAAACTGTGTACAAGAAAAGCATTGACTGGCAAAATATTTTCTCTCTGGGATTCCTTACTTATGTAGATCTTCAACTCATCTATAACATGCACGGGTGGGGGGAACTATTAAAAGCATACTTATTTTGTTCAGAAAAAGCATTTTTTTTTTGTTTAGAATTGGTTGTCAAAAGAATGAATTACTAATCAAATAAAAAAGTTAGTCAATAGCCCAATACTCCACTTACAGAAACTGACTTTGAACTCATTTAAGTATAGGCATTTTAAACCTAAGATTACTAAAAATAATGAAACAAAAATCCATGTGAAAAATTGTATAGCCAAAAAAAAAGTTTTGACCTCACTACTTCCTACTACCAGGGTAACTACATCAAAATATTTATGAATAGCCAGTAGTAAACACAATTTAAGTTAAGTAACTCTTAAAGGAGATTATCTTTTGCAACAAGAACATTTTTTTAGTCTTAAAACTATTTTGCTTGACTATTTTGCATATTTAACACAGCACATCCTAATTTAATTCCTCCCCCCCTTCCCCCATCAATCAGACTAGGATATGGTTAATTCCTGATTAGCCACCCTAAGTGAAGGAAGCAGTTATTCAAATAATCCCAACTGTCATTTAAATTTTGATTTGGAATATATATGTTAGTTTCCATTTGGATAGGCTTAATATTCTAGGAATTCATAGCATTCCAAAACAAATAAGGAAGCCTGACATGGGGCTGGGAGGCGTTAGGGAGAAATTTTGGTAGGTAGCCCACACTGAGGAGTCTGCTACAATACAATTCATGTACATTGGGCCATACCCGGGAAAGAAAAGAAACTATGGGCAGGTAGTGGAAAGGTGGCCTTTGAGTGCAAGAACCTTGCAAGGTCCCCAGAGAGTCATTTGGGACAAAGTACTGGCTCCCATTAATCAAGTGGCATAAATCTGGCTAAGCCACTTACCCAACTCTCAGTTTCCTTTCCAGTAAAATATGACTATAAAACATGCCCTGACTATCTCCTCGAATTGCTGTGAGGGTCAAATAAAATAATGTATTGTTAGAGCTCTGAAAACATAAAACATTATGGAAACATGAAATTGAGTGATTATTATTACTAGGACAAATGGTCAAAGCACCATCCTGGCAGAAATCCAGATCTTCTGACTCAGCGCCATTCTTTGCAATCTAATATTCCTGATAGCATGAGCAGATTCAGTCTATCCTTTTCTGTACTATATTATTTTATGGTTCATGACTCTCTCTATAGGATGCAACTTTATTATTGCTTTCTTCTTTGTCACTTTGAGCATTTATTCTAAAGATCTCTGCAATCTCAATGTTACTTCTAGGGTAGAAGAAACAGGTTCAGCAAGGAACAGCTGAAAACAGAGATAATAATTATAGTAGGAGCTATTATTTTTTTCCATCAATTCTTACATAAGCGCTTCTAATCTGTCTTTTAGAATCATAGACTATTCAGGCGTGAAACGACTTCAGAGGTCATCCCCTTTAATGTTCACTTGGATCTCTTCATCAGTATCCCTACTGAGACATACACTATCTGCTTCAAGACCTCCACTAGTGAGCAAGTTATTGGTCTAATAAGTCATCATCATCATCATCACGATATATCTAGTCCACAAAGAAATCAAAATAAATCAAACATCTTCTTGATTCAAGCTTAGAAAGGAGGTCTTGATACACAGAACTATTAAAGTTAGTTATATTTGTATTTGGCATTAATATGCAAATTGACTACAATTTAAATTCCCTTCATTCCTCTGGACAGTTATAAAAGAAATCCCTTTATGCTACTTCTGAGAGAAAAGAGAGAAACGTATACTAGCTTCCTTGAAATTCTTCAAAGTGAATGAGGGACAGACAGAATGAGGACAGGTTTAAGACTCTCAAGAGGGCCTAACGACTTCAGGGAGTCTCCTCACAAAATTCTGGAGTCTCTATCGTCTGGGAATAGTTATTAAGCGTTTCTGAGCAGCTACAATCACTGCATCGAAACTACAATTCACGTGAACTCTGAATGATGATACAGATAATAATTACAATGTATACTTACACAGAATTTTTCATCAAAAACTAAAATGCATTTATAAAATCTGACAGATGCTTTCTGTGAAGGAAAAAAAAAATCCCTGAATTTCTACATCCTCATCACCTTAAGCTTCAGCAGTCTGTTTAATCATGTTAAATAAATGATGTAACGAATACAGAACTAGATATGGAGTTAGGAAGACCTGAGTTTGAATCTTGCCTCAGATACATATTAGCTGTGTGACCTTGAGCGAGTCCCTTAACTTCCCTCGGCTTCAGACTTCTCATCTACAAAATGGGAATAATAACAAGACTCACCTCCCAAGGTTTTAAGGAAGATTAATTTAGATAAGATGCATAAAGCACTTTGCAAACCTTAAAGCACTATATAAATATTAATGATAAGGAAGCTCTTTATAAGTTATAACTCTTAACATCAACAGATACAATGCTACAGTCCCACCTTGGTTTTAGAAGCATAATAGAAAGGCCTAAAAATAGTCTTCAACAGTTTTCCTTATATAAATTCTTATTTTCCTTATTTTATTTTACAAAATTAAATTTTAAAATTCAATGTCTAAAATAAATAAAATATAAGTATAGGTATGTGAATGTGTATATGTTTGTGTGTGTATATATATATATATACACACATATATATATACAAACACATATGTGTGTATGTAAATACACATACACACACAAAGGGGCTCATTAGATCTGGTCTATTTACAAGGAAGTCTGCCCTCTAAAGAGAAGTATCAGATTCTTTCTTATTGTCTCTGGATATTTATTCCCCATCCTGGATCCCCTGAGGAAATCACCTAAAGAAAGTTTAGGTTTGTCTAGGGTTTCCCAAAAAGGAAGTAGAAAGACACTCAAAGTAGAAAGTAGATCATATGAGTTACTTATATATCTTAAAAAAAAAAAATGAAAGGGTAGGCTTCTACTCTTACCCTAAGTAATTTAATCCTAGAAGACCCTTGATTGAATTAATCAGGAACGTAAACTAGGTATGAATTAAATCCTTAATCACTTTGAGAGGATAATAGTTATTTGACCACTGAATGAAGGTAGGAAACATCTTAGGAGCGAAAGAATCAGACAAGTCCTTGGACACGTACAAAATGGCAGTCAATCGAGGGGTGAATCAGATAGTAAAGCAAGAAACAAGTACAGGAGTGGAGGAATTGTTCATTCTGTCTCTGTCTGTCTGTCTGTCTGTCTGTCTGTCTCTCTCTCTCTCTCTCTCTCTCTCGCTCTCTCCTGACCCCATATTATTACGCTGGACCACCAGTAGACAGCAATACAATCCCAATGGGATCAGAGAGCTTGGACCTGTAGGATCTAACATATGTAGTCAGCATAGTCATTCGAGAAAAGGTAGTTTCCAGGAGAATAACCCCTTGTGATAGAAAGAAGTATCAGCTATGGACCTCTAAAGGCCAGTTCTCAGATATCAAGAGAGAGCTACACCTAAGGAAAACTTTATCACAATACTACAAAGGGAGAAAAGGGTTAAGAGCATTAAGTTGCTCCTTTGCCACATGAGTTCTCCATACATGATCAATCATACTTCTGTATTTTTGTATGTGCACCAAACCCCCCCCATAGACCTCAAATGTATTTATGGGATAGTATGCCCTAAACTTTTAAGGAAGAATGTCTTTTTCACTAATGTTCTTTCTAAACCTCCCCAGTAAACCCCTTTTCTAAAAGCTAAAAAACAAATGATTGTCTAATAAGGCGAAACTTGAAGACTTGTCAATGACCATATTAGAAACTCAGACCACTGGGGTTACATCTTCAACTCTGAGAGTAGTGTTCAGCCATAGGTATTTTGGGGACCCAGTCCATTAATGCAAGTACAGCATGGGGCAGTAGTCCCAGAGGGGGTGATACAAAGGAAATACTTAACAGAGAAAAGTCTCAGAAACATTCATTGACAAAGACTTAAAACATAAAATATTAAACTATAACTCCTATTATACTCTCTGAAGAGGTTAGTATTAAAAAATGTTAAAACATAAAATATTGTTATGAGACTGCTTAACATCCATTTCACCTTCACCTCAGTTTCCACACTGTCCAAACAACTCCCCTGAGGTCTAAATCCATTTAGAAGCCAGTGCATGGCTTAAGTTCATCCTCCTGTTGGTGGTTGGCTTCCCCCCAGGAGGGAGAATACTTCTCATGTCAGTCAGAATTGACAAAGATACCCAGGAGCTACTGACCTCTTATTGCCTCCAAGCTTGGATGATCTCAAGATCCTTGTTCATATGCCTATTCTTAAGAAAAGGAAAGCAAATAGAAGAGATTACCAAAGGCCTAAGGTTCAGGCTCAGGCTCAATTAGGCAACACATGTGCCTTCTTCCACCTATGGGCAGCTGCTGTAGCTCTGAGAGGAGACAGTTCCACCACCTCATGGGAAATCCAAGCAAGAGCCTCCACAAAGTCTTGACCAAGTTGGGAAATAAGAAGAGAGAGTGAGAGAAAAAAGAAAACAGAGAGAGACAGAAACTGAAAGAACACCAAAGGGTGGAGTTATTTCTTTCGAAGTCCTCTAAGCGGGTTATTCTTCCTGACTCTGTGTCCAATCTCCTTTGATGCAGCCCCTTTCCCCCTGCTTTTGTCAGAGGAATCAAAGGATGATTGCATCACCCCAAAGTGATCCCACATTCCCTTTCAAGTGTCCAGGAGAGCTCAGTTCAGCAACACAGGATGTGCTCTAGACAGAGAAGACTGGGGAGAAGAGGAACTGATTACCCTCATTACACTCACATCTTAAGTGAACTATATGTGATATTTAACTATGAAATATAAATAATGTCTTACAGTGGAAATACCAATGAAACTGAAAAGAGCTAGACTGAATTTTAAGCTTAATTTCTTAATAGCAGTGTGACTTTGGACAAGTCACTAAATCTGTCAACCTCAATTGCTGTATGGCATGAACTGTAGATGTAAAGTCAGGGTACTATGTTAGAATACTACGTTACTTCTATGAGTTGGAAATAAGTCATTTAAACTCTCTGGGCTTTAGTTTTCTCAACTGTAAAATGATGGAGTTGGAATGGACGGCCTCCACAATCCCTTCCTGTTCTAAATCTATAACCCTAGGACTGCATTACCCACAAATTCCCTTCACACTCTGGTTGGTTCTATTTTGTTAGACACAGCAATGGGTATCCGATAATTAAAGAACAGCTGTTGATGGACAATGAATATAGTTTCATTTATTGCTGTCATTTATGAATTAGGCAGCAGTCATTTGGCAAATGTATCACTATGAGACTTTTCAGCAGCCAAACAGACTATTGAGTTATCTTTTTTTGAAGTCCTTAGGCTTAAGGGACTTTTTTTTTTCTTTTCTACTTATATGATTTTTATAAGTCAAAAAATTTAGAGGAATAGCTACTCTATTCAGCATTTACCATTTGAATAGTGAGGTATAAAGGAAGGAGCATGAGACTGGAACCAGAGAAACTGAGTTGTCCTGACTCTCTCACTATGTAGCTGTATGAGATGGGGCAAGATATAGGTACTGGAGTTGTGATTTCCTTGGTACAGGGAACTCCCAGGTAAGGAAGTTCTCCCTCTCAATATAGATCATCACCTTCTTTGCAACTTACAGTTACAGAGATTTCCCTAAAGCAGTGGTGTCAAACTCAAATTGAAAAATGTACCACTAAACTGCATATGAGAATCCCCAAGGGCCTTGTGTTGACTTAGAAAACCACATATTAACATTATTTCTATTCTGCTGTATTTTCATTTATTTTGTTAAATATTTCCCACTTTTTTATCTGGTTCAGTTGCCCTAAGGGAGTGCTGAGCTGCAACGCTGTAGGCTGTATTTTTGACACCTCTGGTTTATAGCACTCTGAGGTTAACTGACAAAGCCAGTATGTCAGAGGCCATGATTTCAACCCAGATCTTCCTAGCTTTGATATGGGCTCTATCTCCACAATACCTAGTACAACTTTAAACAAATAACTCAATCTCTCTGGGCCTCAGTTTCTACACATGTAAAACGAGGAAGGTGGACAAGGGGATTTTTAAGGTCTCTAATCCCCACAATCTACAATTTTATACAAACTCCTTTTTTTCTTGACCATGGACAAAATGACTATATAATCATCACAATTTTGGCAATCATTCACATCTTGCATGTCACATTACTCCTTGCACATTAACAATATAATAATAATATCCATCACGAAGCCATTGAAGTACATTGCCAAAATATCGGCAGCCCTCAAATTTTGAAAATCTAGAAGATAAGAATTCCTTATCGTGGATATTAAGGGATGTGCTATGAGGCTTTCCCTGGTGACACTGAATACACAATTCCAGAGGAGTTTAGCCCTAGGAGGAGGTCTATTTTATTCTGTTCTACCTAATATACAACAAAGTTCACAAGCCTAAGAATTTCTCTCTCACTGAAGAATGAAAGTCAACTAGAAAACGTACCAAGTTATTTATATGTTATCTCCTCCCTTATAACATAAGCACCTTGAGAGTAGAGATTATTTCTTTTTGCTTTTCTTTGTATTCCCAGCACTTTTATATTACAGAACCAGGAATATACTAAGCCATTAATTGATTCTTGTTGACCATCAACAAATGGGGGCCATTTTACATCATCATCATAGATAATGGAATCTTGAGCTGCATTCAAGGAGGCACAGCTTTCAGAAATAAGGAGATCTCTTATCCATGAATAAGAATCCCAATAATCTCATCTCTGATCAAACAACATCCAGAATACCGTGTTCAGTTCTGGGTGCCATGATGTAAGGGGGCCATTGCTAAGATGAAGAGCGCTCAGTCAAGGAGGGCAAACTTGACCTCCATGTAAAAGAGGGATTAGACTTATTCTCTTTGGCTCCAGAAGCTAGACCCAAAGGAACTGGGTAGGAGTTGTAGGGGGTCAAATTTAGTCTTGATGTCAAGAAAATTTTCCTAACAATTAGAGCTATATATCTCAAAGTGAAACTATCTGCATTAGAAAGAAGTGGGTTCCTCTCCAATAAAAGTCTGAAAGTGTTATACTATAGGTCTCTACCAACTCTAAAATTCTGTGACTCAGTGAATTCAGCTTTATCACTAATCTCTTGGAAAACACCAAATCTTCCCTCTACATAGAGGCACCTGTATTTTATAGAAGTTATCACTACCAAATAAACAATATTCCCATTAGTTACAGTTTAAATTAGCAGCCAAAATGCAAAGCACCCTAAGTACATAAATCATCCTTCTCCACAATAAGATTTATTTGCTCTTATATTTCACTATACTTCTCTAAATTCAGAAGAGAACTCATGATTTTGTTCATTTACCAATATCTAATAGGGAGAAAACATAAAATCTTCCCAATGATTCATAAGCATTTTAATTAAATGATCTAAATGACCTTTCAGTGGAATTCAACCTAAAAAAGAAAAAGAGATCTAATCAAGAGTAAAGTATGCAACTAATAAAGATCAATTTGAAGAGTCCCAAATTTCCTGTAACTATGCTCTAAGTCAGGGCTGACATTTTCTAATACTTGTTTTCCCTGCCCTACCCTAAATGCTTAATAGATTTAGAGTGATTTAGAATAACTGAAATATATTTCTTGTGATTATGACTGGAAATGGATTGAATGGAATTATTTAAAATGTACAATCTCCTCACTAAATAGTAAACTGGGCATCTTTTGGTGATTGAATTATCTTTTTTTAGGCTGCTCTGTATTATCATTTGGTTAATTACTACTTTAGTCTGTCCAAACAAGAATATAATACTCAGAGTCCATGGACAGGATTTGGACTCAAAAATACTATGAACACACCTGGAGCTTCCTTTTTATTTTTAAATCCAATGGCCTTTTCTTACTCCTTATTTTTCTAGACCTCTCAGCAGGGTTTCATACTGTTAATCACTCCCTTCTCCTTGATACTCTCTTCCCCTTGAGTTTTCATAAAACTGCTCTTTCACAGGTGTGTTCCTACCTTCCTAACACATTATCTTATTTCATATCTTGGGTCATTATACCTGTCCCCATGCATATTGTACATATGCTCCAGGGCTCTGTCTTGAGCTTTCTTTTCTTTTTTTTCTTTTGATTATCTCATCAGCACTCATTCAACTATCATTCCAAATTTCGTCTTACTTCTGAGCTCCAATTCCAATATACTGAAATGTCTGCCCGATAGCTCCCTTCAGGTGTCCCATTGGTATCTCAAACTCAATTTGTCTCAAACAAAACTCATTTTAAAACTAAACCCATTATTTTTTCTAACTTACCTATTTCCCATTTCTCTAGTCTCCCAAGAATCATCCTCAACTCTTCATTCTTGTATATCCTTCTATAATCATTTGCCAAGGTTTGTTGATTCTATTTCTACAACATCCTTCACATCTGTTCCCCTGTCCTCAACCTCTCTCTCCTTGACTACTGCAATAGTCCCCTAACTGGTCACCCTACAGCCATACTCTGCCTCCCTCCAATCCCTTTTCCACACAGCAAATTGGTATTACTAAAGCACAGCAGAAACTCCAACGTCTCTCTGTTGCCTCCAGGGAGGCAAATTCCTCTTGCTGGCATTTAAAGCCTTTAACCATATGGCTTGAAGCTATTTTTTCAGGTCTAGAACACTGTCCCTCATCATCATTGCCTCTTGGAACCCCTAGCTTCCCGAATTCAAGTCCTTGCTTGGGTGCCCCCTCCTATAATAATCCTTTCCTGATTCCTTCAGTTAAGCTCCCTACCCCACATAAAATTATTTTGTGGTAATTTTGTAAATTTATTTTTAATTTACTTTTCTGGGTACATATTGTTTCCCCAACCTCAAATAGAATGTAAGCTCCTTGAAGGCAGAGAATGTTTTCTCTTTGTATTCTCAACAGCCCTGGCAAAGTAAAATTCAAATGGGGACTCAGATGTTTTCCAGCAGTGTGACTCTGGGCAAATCACTGAATCTCTGTTTGCCTCAGTTTCCTCAACTGTAAATGGATATAGTAATAGCACCTACCTCACAGGGTTGTTGTGGGGATTAAATGAGGTAATTTGTAAAAGTGCTTAGCACAGTGCCTGGCACAAAGTAGGCACTATATAAATGCTTATTCCCTCCCTCTCCTGCCAGCACAAAATACATGCTCTGGCACATAGGTGGCTCTTAATAAATATTTGATGAATTGGGCTGAAACTCATGATCTTTCCTAGAGCTGACTTTGTGATACCACGAGAAGGAGGAAAAGGGTTAAAAACGTGCCTATCTATCCCATCCTATATTGTCAGTCTAAAGCTTAAGCCAAGAGGAAAGAGTTTCTTTCTCTTCTCACTAGATATCAGTGAGAAGCTTCTAATCAGTGAAAATTACCAAACTCTTCCAAAGAAAAACACACTGAGTAGATCTCCTAAATTTTTATGCTATCTAATTTAGCTCTTCTCTCTTGCCTACACCCACAGCCAGTTAGTCTCGAATGCCCTTGATTTTTATCTTTGTCCTTTCAACTGCAATCAACCAACTTCAGTTCCCTCTTACCTCTCAATTGGACTATTATGATAGGACTAATGGATCTTCCCATATTCAATCTATATTCTCTCCAATCCACCCTTCTTACTGCTGCCTTTAGAATCATCTTAATGTACTACTTTTATTGTATCACTTGCTCAAACCCTTTCAGAAGCTCCTTGTTTTCTCCTAAACAAGGCATTTCACTTTCTGTGTATCTCATTTAAGTGGTAAAAATAAATAGAGTCTCTTAGAGCCTCAAAAAAAAAAAAAGACCTTCTAACCTTGGCATTCAAGAACTTCTACAGTCTTGAGACAACCAGCCGTCTAGACTTTTCCCATCCTGTGGCTGTTGGAGCACTCCATGTCCCAGCCACACAGCACTATTCATCCTATTCACCAGTCATCCCCAGGACTATTCTCCTTATTCCTCCACTGTCTCAAAGTCTTTGCTTAAACTGTCTCACCATACCTGTAATGCACACTCTCCATGCTAACTTTTTATCACTTCCTGTTATAGAAGTTAATTAATCATCTTTGAACAATCAGTAAATATTTAATCAGTCAATAAATAAACATTTAAGCACCTACTATGTGCCAGACAACATGCTAAGTCGTGGGAATACAAAAGGAGGCAAAAGGAAGTCTCTGCCTTCATGGAACTTACAGTCTAATGAGGGAGAAACCTGTAATGAAATACACATGAAGCCAGCTCTATACTAGATAAATAGGAAAATGGTTAACAGAGGAAAGGCACTAGAATTAAGAGGGGTTGGGAAAGTCTTCCTTAAAGATAAACTTTAAGTTGGAACTTAGAGGAAGCCAGGAAAGTCAGTAGGTAGAGTTTAAGAGAGAGAGCATTCCAGGCATGGAAGACAGCCAGAGAGAATGCCCAGAGGTGAGAGATGGTAGAACAGTAAGGTCAGTGGTCACTGGATGTAAAAAAAAGTACATGGCAGAGAATAAGGGGTACGAAGACCAGAAAGACAAGAGGGAACTAGTTTATGAAGGGCTTTCAATGCCAAGCAGAGCATTTGTATTTGCTCCTAGAAGCAACAGGAAGCCACTGGAGTTTATTGAGTAAAGAAGTGACACAATCAGACCTGAACTTTAAGAAATTACTTTAGTGACTGAATGGAGGATGGACTGGAGTGGGGAAAGACTCTAGGCAGGCAGACCCACCAGCAGGCTACAGCAGTAATCAAAGCATGGGGTGATTAGGGCCTGCACCAGATTGGTGGCAATGTCAGAGGAGAGAAGAGGGCACATTCAGGAAAAATTACAAAAGTGAAATTGACAATCCTTGGCAACAGATTGGATAAGGGGGAGAGGAGTAAGAGATAGTGAGGAGCTGAGGTTGCAAGAAGGATGGAATTGCATTTTATATATATGTATACTGAGAGAGAGACAGAGAGAGAGAGAGAGAGAAAGAGAGAGAGAGAGAGAGAGAGAGAGAGAGAGTGAGTGTGAGTTTTGGACACGTTGAGTTTAAGATGTCTATTGGACATCCAATTCAAGATTCTCAAAAGCAGCTGGAGATGTGAGATTGGAGGTCAGCAGAGAGGCTTGGGCAGGATAGGTAGATTTGAGAATCATCAGCATAGGAATAGTAATTAAATATATGAGAGCTAATGAGATCATCAAATAACCAAATCACCAAAAGTATAGAAGGAGAAGAGAATAGGGCCTAAGTCAGAACCCTGTGAGACACCTGGAAGGCTCTGGATGAGGACTCAGCAAAGGAGACTGAGAAAAAGCAGTCAGATAAGAAGGAGAACCAGGAATGATATCCCAAAAAACCTAGAGAGAAGAGAGCACCAAAGGAAGGAGGGTGATCAACAATGTCAAAGGCTGCAGGCATGTCAAGGAGAATGAAGACTGAGAAAAGGGCACTGAATGTGGCCATTAAAAAATTATTGGTAACTTTGGAGAGAGCAGTTTCAGTGGAATGATAAAGTCAGAAGCTGGATCATAAGGAAGAGGAGAGAAATTGGAGGCACCTTTTGTAGATGGCCTTTTCAAGGAGTTTAGCTGGAAAGGATGACAATGCAGGATAGGGAGATGTGGGCATGTTTTAGGCAGTAAAGAATGAGTCAGTATTAGAGAGAGATTGAAAATATGTGATAAAGTAGGGATGATAGAGGGGGCAATTTGATGGAGGAGACAGGATAGAATGAGATTACCTAAATAGGTAGAGGTGTTAGCCTTAGTAAAGAATAAGGCCACTTCATCATCTGGAACAAATGTGAAGGAGGAGGCAATGATAGAAGGCATGAGTGATATGAGATGGGGAAGAGGGGAGAAGAGGTCGCTCACAGAAAATGGTCTCAGTAATATAATGAATAATATAAAATATAATATAATAACAATATAACACATTCTACAATTACACCACTGAACAAAGCCAAGCTCATTAGACTACAATTCGAAGGCTTCATTTTCTTCCCTTGTCTAACAGTTAGGCCACCCATACTTCTCAAATCCCATGGTAAACCTCCAGTTTTCCACAGTCTTTCAAATCTACTGTCAGTGGTTCAGCATCACATCTACCAGTATTCTCAGTACCTAAGAATGTAGTTCATTTGACCCTGATGGTTTGAACTCATTAAATACAGGATAGCTAGGTATTCTCTTAATATCTTTGTATTTATTTGGGGTATCAACTCCCTATCAGCCAATTTTGTTCTGTCCTTTCCATTCCAAACATCATTGGCAAGGAAACAGAAGCAAAATAAAAGTTAAATAGTAATATCTGCTGTCTGTCATCAGATATCACAACCTTTCCCCCACAAACCAACTGCTTATTTAATCTTCACCTTTCCCCTATAAGTACTTATTGAAACTTCTCTCTTCTTTCAACATCCTCTTACATAGGGGGCACCTCAGGCAAGAAGTCTTTTTCTGATCTTCCCAGTCGTAAGTGATCTCTCCACTTTCCAACTTCTCATAATACTTTATTTTTATCTCTTCTTTGCATTTATATATTATAGCATATGATCATACATTACACAACCTAGTCCTATACTAACCTACACTAACCTTCTTGAGCTCTGGTTTTCACCTGATATCTTTGTATCCTCATTATTTATCACAGTACTTTTTACAAGTAGATGTTTAATGTTTACTGAATTGAATTGAATTTTCTACTTCTCTCCCTCCTCTCTGTCTAAAACATGATAGAATGGAGATGGACATTAGTGTCTAAATTCAAGGCTTAGCCAAGCCTGTTTTCCCGTCTCCAATTCCCATTTCAACCCCAAATTCATAGGTTAGCAACTAAAATACTTAAGGAATGGAGGAAACTAGTTTGTCATAAACTAATGCTCAGGTCCAAAAACATTTCGCCACAGAAACCCCAAGATTGAAATAAAAGGTCCACGAATAACAAACTCAACCTGCTCCCACTTTCTCCTAGAACAAAATATAATAAAAATTGTATGGAGTTTTTCTTGGTTTGGATAAATAATAGTATATAGTCACTACAGTCTTAAGCTGTTTGTATTTTTGGTTTTTGATCGCTGAAATGAGCCCACAGTGGAAAAAAATACATGTAGAAGAAAGGGGTGAACATATATTTCACATGACATTATTTTGGACCCTCAAGGAATTCTGCAAATCGCCTGAGAATGATTTGGAAAACCACAACACTAAAATCTGCTAATCATAAACTATTACCTTACTATCCTTAAAGCACTAATATAATCTGCAAAAAGCATCTTCCTAACATGGAAGAACTAATCCTGGGGGATATAAATTACATTGGGAAATTATAGAATTTTAAAATTTTTAAGAAATGAGCCAATTGAATTATCAAATTCAAATATTAATTATCAAAATATTAATTATCTGCTCAAATATTAATTAACAAAAAAGGTTGGCTATTTTAAAGGGCAATCTGGCATTTTTCTGGTAGTGCATGAGTAAGATATAAAATTCTGTATTTTCACAAGACAATCTTAGGGAGAAGTAGGCTGTTGCTTTTTTTTAACCTGCCCAGAAATTGCAGGAATTCACTCAATTTGCTTTGTGAGACCAGATCAACCTTGACTGGCATCATAGTATATTATATGTTTGTGGGGGAAAGACACAGGAAGCAATTTACTCCCAATGGAAATGATCCATGATGTAAAATTAAGGGTGCATCAGAAGTCTCTATTTGAACATGACTGGTTCTTTCATCAAATTTTTTCCAATGTATTTTTCTCCTATTTTCAATGAAAAGTCAGGTATGTAAGATTCATTTAAGTTAAAGAACCAAAAACATATCCTAGTTGTCCAAGTAGAAAAATGTATTTTTTAAAAATTATTGGCTCAATGTGGGAAATGTTTAAGCTCAAGGGCAATTCAGTAAAAGGAATATGTAATTACCTAGTACTGAGCACACTGGAGAACAAATGCGGATCTGGGGAGCATGAAGGGAGGTATGAAAGAAAAGCTGCAGAAGAGAAGCAGTCACATTGAGAGGGTCTGAGAATGTAATCTGGATGTCTCACTGGGTAAGAGATTCTAAAAGAACCTTATGCTTAGTAGGTGGAAGAGGCATTTCAAATAAACCTACCCAGGATTTATTTCCCTTTAAACACTTTTTGTCCTGTAAAAAGAAGGAAGAGGAAGTACTTGAAAAAGACCAAAAACAGTCAACCTTTTAATCAAGTGTTCCTTTCATAGGGGCACACTGGATACAGCGCAGGGCGTGGAGTCAAGAAGACTCATCTTTGTGAGTTCAAATCTGGCATCAGACACTTACTAGCTGGGTGCCCCAGGAAAAGTCACTTAACCGTATTTGCCTGGGTTTCGTCATCTATAAAATAAGCTGGAGAAGGAAACGGCAAACCACTCCGGTATTTCTGCCAAGAAAACCCCAAATGGGGCCACACAGAGTCAGAAATGACTGAACAACAACAAAAACCTTTGGATGTGTGACTTTGCAGCATTGACTCAAATGTTAGGTCATGATGATTTTTACCATTTGTATAAACTACACTATGTTTTTAGCATATGAAAAGCTTCCAAAAGCTTGAAATTATAGCCAACCTTTCACTATTATTTTTTTCCAACTGTAGGATGAGAGTCTTGTTTAAAAAAAAAGTACTGTCATTTCATTTTGTTAACCCATACTTAATTTTGACAATGACAATACAACCCTCTCTCTAACTCACTTGGCAAGCCATCACCCATGACGCCCATTGTGGCCTGAATTATTCTGGCTTCATATCCGATATTTCTTTCTACCAAGCTAATGAATCACAGCTTCAGGACCTGAGAAATTACTGTTTCATTCTCAGGCATAACTGGGTAAAAAGCTCTTCTAGTAGTTAAAATATGCATTTGTGTTTTAAAAGTTAGATGCTGTCTCAAAGGGATGACTATTAAATGATTGGAATATTAAGGCAGGTGAGAAATGAGTATGTAATTTTATTGTACTGGTTAAGTATTATAGCTTTATCATGTACTGGTAAATAAAGACTGCATTCACAACCATGGTCAATATTTGATCACCAAGAGCAAAATCTACAGGAAGGTCACTTTGCCAATTGGCAGAGGTTAAGAGTTCTATTTCCCCCACTCTCCCAATTTCTTAAGAGATCAAGAAGACACAAAAACACTTTTTTTTTTTTTGCAAAAAAAAAAGTATTTTAAGAAACAGCATTAACTTCAGTCTGAATACACTCACTTGCCATCATCACTGAAAGTTGACCTATTAGTTCTGACCTCATTATGCCCACCAGCTTTGAGGGTATGGAAGTTCATGGTACTATAAGATTCACTTCAGTTCTCAATTGTTTGTTGGAAATTAGAACTCAGTCTTTATTGCCAATTATCATTAACTTTTTCTGTCATCTCAATTGTGGTTGCAATTGAAAATTATTTTGGCATTTGTATAACTAACTTCATGTTTCAAAAACATGTTCACAACAAAGCCAATGGTTGAAAATATCCAAGAAGACTTAACATTTTCTGTGGTTATGATATATAGCCACTCAAATACAATACGATAGTTTTCACTCTTAGCATGCATGCATGCATGCATGCACACACACACTGTTAAAAAAATCTTAGTGTGGTTATACTTAATGCTTAGCGCTATATTCACACATTCACAGGAGCTTCTTTGAGTTTAGCTCAGATAGCAGAAAATTAATTCAAATTATTAAAACAAACATTTAAATAGTTAGATGTTTTAAAATGTGATATTCTATATACCACAGATGAATATTCCAACCCCAAAATAGGAACAAATCAAGCCAGTTGAACACTTATCATTCTAAGATATTATATTTTTAAAAAAGAATTACAAAATAGTCACCTAAAAATTAAACTCAAAATGTTTAGGAAAACAGCATGAAATTTTAAGCAAGCAAAGATTCATCATTTCAATTACTGTTACCTCATAGGTAACATCCCAAGATAGATTTAACAGCCTACTAGCAGAACTCCATGTTCATTAGTATTGCCAAATATTACTGACATACTCTGCAAAATCTTTAAAACCTGTACATGTTTTTGGAAAAGGTGAAATAACAGAATAATAAGTACTATCTCAATTTGGAAAAGAGTTATTCAAATCTGGAAATTTTCCTTTAAAAGGCTGTTGTTATATGCTGTTCACTATTACCTTTTTGAAATATTTCTTTCTCTCATTCATAATATATCCAAAAACACTACCTAAAAAAAAGGATTTCAGGTTATATATGAGGTTAAAGGCACCCACACTTTCAGGCATACAAAGGCAAAAACACAGGAAACTACTGTGGAGCTCTTTCATGTGGGTGTGCATTTCTAAAATAAAAAAGTATTATCACTCCAACAGATGTAAGTCTGCTAAATGATCAAGTCAGACTTGAAATTCTATTTTGACAGTTTCACCAGAGATCCTGAGAAACACAAAGCTGTTTAGTGATATGAATAAAGATGAAGTAAAACTGATGTTGAAAGGACAATAAAGTTTGTGAAGATTTTCTTCTGAATCTCTTAGTACACGCCACATCTAAGGGCATACCAGGTTACCCATGGACTGTGGTTAGTTTTTCCATCATAGTGTGGTACTCAAGTTTAATACATTAATATATAATTACTCAGAACTGCCAGTCCATCTCTGAAGTAAATTTCATAATACTCGATGGGCTCATTGGGGGTGGGAAACAGTTTGTTTAAATACAAAAGTCTTTTGAATATCTGCAGTTCAATGAGGTGAATCTAAATTACATACACATTTTATATATTGTGGGTATGATGTATATGCATATATATAGTTTCATACATATGTGTATATATTGCTTCATAAATATATGCATACAAATAAATGAAAGTGTAATCCTATTTTATAGAAAAAAAATCTGGCACTTTAGTTTACATACTATAATCTGAATGCTGTAAGTCACATGTTGTTACATAAAGACTTTATTGTCTTTCAAAACAGATGCTAAATATTGATATGGTTGTATACCATTACCAAGAAGATCAAAGATTATAAAACATTATACTCAATGGGCAAAATACATTTGTCAATCTGGCCATAGCATTCTGGAATAAAGTTACAATTCCATATAGCTTTGTATGCAGTATTCTTCCTCATTCCTGAAAGCAGAGTTTGCTTTTTTCCCAGAATTTCTTTAATCCCTCTTTTTATACTGAGGTAATATGATTACTTACTTATTTTCCTTATTTTTTTTTGAAGCTAATTCTACCAGAAAAGTGGAATTCAATTCAATTTTGTTTCCAGATGTAAGACAGACCACAAATGACGGTCAAACATAATTAACAAACAGGTGTCTCTAGGATACACATATCTAACTGAAACAACACAACATATGTTTTACTGGGGGGGAGGGAGTTGCAACTACAAATGCTTTCAAAAATACCACACATCTGATTTAGAAAAAAAGGATATAAAAGAGGAATACAGTTGGGCATATTTCTTTGTGAAAATAAGAAAATGGCACATTTGCATTTCAGAATACAACATCCCAGCGCTAGTATATTCTTCACCAACCCAAAGTTACATTGAAAAAAAAAAATCACATTGATACATTAGAAACTTAAGTATTGTACAAGTTACTCCATAATTAGTAAAAATAATAAAATGCTAATTCTTTAAAACAACACAATCCTCAGGATCCTTTCAATTGCTACAAGGTAGAACTTATGGTCCAAAACTGTGCTTACCCAACGGTCGCCCAGTTTTGTTTTGTATTATGAACAACACAGACAAGGTTATTTTAATTGGAAATGGTCAGTCCTTCCTCTTAGCTTCCTCAAAAGATACACATAGATGTCAATTTACATTCGTTGAAGAAGGCCAACTATTTTTAACAAAAATAGTCAGATAAACGCCAAGCCCAAGCTATTTCCAGATCATAAGATGGTAAACGTCTGGACTGAGTCTGCGGAAACAAAGTAGGCGAAAACTAAAGAGGAAGGGGGTGGGGAGTGGGGATGGGAACGGGGGTTCCCTTCTTTGCGACTGAGCAGTGCGACTCTGCCTGGCATCTGCATAGGTTCAGAAAAAGACACATCCGTGAGTGAGTGAGTGTGTGTGTGTGTGTGTGTGTGTGTGTGTATGTATGTATGTGTGTGTGTGCACCATACTAACCCAATAAACAAACAAAACCCTGCGGCAAGGGAGGGAGCATCCTCAGGCTTTCAGGGCATGAACCGAAACCTAGTCTACCTGTCACTTGTCTTTTAACTCCAGCCCTCCAGCGCCGGCAAGAGATC
This sequence comes from Vombatus ursinus, assembly GCF_900497805.2. Taxonomy (NCBI): domain Eukaryota; kingdom Metazoa; phylum Chordata; class Mammalia; order Diprotodontia; family Vombatidae; genus Vombatus; species Vombatus ursinus. The sequence goes on from NW_020954619.1 coordinate 17,293,410, forward strand.
TCTATTCACTACCCGGATACCGGGCTCAGGGACTTGGGAGGTTTTGTTTCCCTTTTGTTTATCACTATTATTATTCTTTGGCCCCGAGGCTTCTGTTTGCCCAGCCGCTTACCATCTACCTTCCCCCGCAAAAAAAGAACTCCCTAATGTCCCCCAACCATCCTGTTTTCTCCCCCACCCCTCTACTCCACCATCCCCCGTCACAGAGAGCCACTAGGACTGAGAAGAGCGGCTTCCCTCGCAAGCCCCCAAACCAATAATCCCTCTCCCCCAAGCGCTCGGATCCTTACATCAGCCGGAGGGGCGGTGGGTGGATTTCTCTAGTGCCAGCGTCTTGCAAATGGATGGTGGCAGCGCTGGGCACCGGCGGTCCTCTCCGGCCGCTCGGGGCTCTCGCGCTCTGCGTGTGTATGCCTCTGTCTCTGTGTGTGTGTGTGTGTCTCTCTCTTTCTCCCTTTCTCCTCTCTCGCCCTCCCTCCCTCTCTCTCTCTCTCTCCTTGTTCTCTCCTCCCGGCTTAAGAGCCAAAGCTTTCTACTTGCAACCCAAACCTGCCCAAGCTACGGAGCATGCCCAGTTTGGCTGCTCGGAGCCACTTAGAGCGGGTTAGCAATGTGCGGATCCTGCTGCTGCTCCTGTTCCTGTTCCTCGTGTTCCTCCTCCTCCTTCTCCTCCTCCTCCCCGGTTTAGGGAAACGTAGGGGCTAGAAGGAGGGAGAGTAAAGAAGAGAACAGCGAGCCTCGGGGTGGGAACAGTTAGGTACCCAGCCTGGGATCCGGCCCCAGGCCGGAATGTCTGGGGGCGCTGGCAGGCAAGGGGTGGGCGCGAGAGAGGAGGTGGGCGGGGCGCCCGGTCTGGGGAAGCAGACGGTCCAACGCGATGATACGTTTCTACTCGGTGGGGGAGGGGTGCGTGTGTGTGTGTATATGTGTATGTGTGTATGTGCCCGCCTCTTTCCCTCGTGTGTGTGTGTGTGTGGTGGGTGTGTGTGGTGAGTGTGGTGTGTGTGGTGTGTGTGGTGTGTGTGGTTTCTCCCCTCTCCTCCCCTCCCCTCCCCTCCCTCCAGCCCTGGCTCTCCGCCCCCGTCTCCCGCACCACCACCCCCCTCCCCCGGCAGGTGTGTGTGTCTAGTCTGGGTCATTCCTAGGGAACCTCGAGCAGGCAGCGCCAGCGGTGCTCGTCCGCTGGGGATTGGCTAAACCGGGGAGTGCCGTCATGATCGTGGGAAGAGAGGCAGAGCGCCCCGAGGGGATTCTGGGGGGGTGTGCTGGGGTGGGCGGAAGAATGGATGAGAATCACGTGTGAACACACACATAAAGCCACAGCAGCCAAGGGATGGCCGGATGGATAGGACAGCTCCAGATTAAAGAATGCAGAAGGGGGACACTAACAAGGGTGGGGGAGGGAGATCTGACTCCAGTCCCCAGGATGCGCGTTGGCTGGGAAACCCCGTGCCCCCCGGTACTAATTTGTCCCTTAAGAACAATCAGCCCTCTCTGCACTTAGGGGTAAAGATGGGTGTGGAAGGGGGAGAAGATGGAGGGCATTTGAACTAAACTCACAGTGCTCTAGAAATTGCCTTCGCCCCCGTATCCAGCTCACATTTTCAGACCTCATCCTTTCAGGCTACATCCATGTGTTGAACCTACACTTTCTCCGCCTCCTGCGCTTCTCTCTCTTACTCAACCACTATCCTTGTTCCTACTTTCTCCCCTCCTCCCCACTCTGGCCACCAAAACCCGGGGAAGTGGGACCTGCGCATTGTAAACTCCTTGGTGGCGCTCACAGTCGAACTGGGCATGCTCCATAGCCTGAGAAGGTTTTGATTGCCAAGAGGGGGGAAATGCAGGCACCTGTAGTAATATAATAGAGGAAGAATTGCGGGTGAAAACAACTGTCTAGGCTCAGAAGCAGGACCGGCTTTTTATCTTGTCTCAAGTTCCAGTTCTCACGTCCAACCCCTTTGTAGGACTGGGCAGGGAAGACAGAGAAACATTCAAAACAGCAGTCATTTCTTAAAGTAGAGGGGTCTAGGTGCCAAATTATTTTCTCCTCATCTCGTTCTTGTGCTTCTTATGCTTCTTGTAACTTATCTGAAGAAAGCTGATGCTTTCTTCTGTGTGTTTGTATCTATATAGTCAAATGAAAAAACCCAACTAGAATTTTTTTCTCCAACAGAATGTCAATAAATTACATGCCTTTGCAGCTGACATTGTTCGGGGAATGACTGGAGATCTCCAAGACCCTGATTGACCCACAGGCCAATGCTCAGAATGTATATGTATGCCTACTGTATTGAGGGTGTATGTGGGTGTGTGTGTGTTTACCCACACCCACAGATACCTCTGCTTATCTACATATAAATGTATATACATTAACTATATCTATAGACTAATGTATCTTGTCATAGATGTATATATGTATTTACCCACTCCCTAAATATCTGTATACACTTGTGCCTCGTGAAATGTTCTGTGTGTTTTGTCTGTGGTTGATGCTTGGTATAATCAGAGATAATTTATCTGAGCCACCCAAATATAACCTGTCATAATGGCGTAAACCAGCCTCTGGAGTCATGGTGAAATATACAGCTAATATTCAATTCTGGGTGTTAAAAATTTGTAAACCAAAAAACAATTTTTTTTCTGTTTGGCCTTCTAATATAATGTAAGTTACCCCCAAAATTATTTCAAGTGAAGGAAAGTCCTAATAAAAATTTAATGGAAAAGAGAGGGAATAGGATGATCAGCACATATACTTAGAGTTGGATCTGCTGAAGAAAAAAAAATACTATGTAATTAGTCTGTTCAGAAATAGGTTACTGGCCTCTAGTGTTCTGTTCATAAAGTAATATATTCATCTTAGCTGCTAAAGTACAAACCAGAAGTTTGTTAGTTAACCAGAAGGTAACATCTTTGACTCAGCTATCTACTTCATTTACATAGTACTTTACAGTTTTTAAAGACGAGATAGACAATAAATTGCAACAACAATATGTAATCCGGGTTTCTAAGTCCATTGGTGTGGGACTGTCCTTATTGGTGAGATCAATCCCCTTAGCCTGCTTCAGGGGCATGGGTGGAGTTGGTGAGAATAAGAGATAGATTTAGTTTCTTCAGTCTCTCTTGAAGGGGCTTTTGGCTTCCACCTTCAACAGAGAAGATGGAAGAGGTCAGCTCCACGTCAGGTTGCTGAAGGAAAAGACTCTGGGAAGACAGGAAAGGTGTTGGCAATCTCTCCATGATGTCCCCATCCCCAGTTTGACTTCAAGGAACTTCCCCTTGGGTGAGGCCTAAGACACTCTCTTGCTTTCACTGTCACCTTACTCCTAATAGGAGAGCTCCTTCATAATGTATTGTTGGGTATATATTTTCCTACTTTGTCTGATTTCTGTTTTGCTATAGAATTGTATAAATGAATTTCTTGGCTAAGTGCTATATGTGTTCATTGTGGAACTGGTGAGGAAAGGGGTCAAGTCTTTGGTATGTAAACGTATAAAACATGGGGTCCTGCTTCCCCCCATACTGGCAAAATAATCAGAAGCTAGATTAAATCTGAAAAATATATCCTCTAGACCAGGGGTGGAGAACCTGTGGCCTCGAGGCCTCACGTGACCTTCTAGGTCCTTGGCTGCAGCCTTTTGACTGAATCCAAGTTTTACAGAATAAATCCTTTTATTAAGGGGATTTGTTCTGTGAAATTTGGATTCAGTCAAAGGGCTGCACTTGAGGACCTAGAGGGTCACATGTGGCCTTAAGGCCACATATTTCCTACCCTACCCTAGATTAACAATATTTAAAGGAGCAGATAGATATAATTCTAGCCCAGTGCCCCTTTCTCTAAAGATAGCAGAGTGGCCTCCAGCCCCAATCTCCTGCTTTCCCTCCTGGTTCAAGTCTTCCTTGGAGAAGGAGAAGAGGAGAAGAGGCTATAGATGTCCATTCTGCCTTCATTCCAGCCACCCAACCCCTCCATGGTACATGCTTAGGGACAACCCTCCTACAAATAGAATATAAGCCGCTTGAGGGCAATGACTGTATCTTTGTTTGAATTTCCTTTTTATCACTGTATCCTTACAGCCTTAAAAAGTACCTGGCACTAGCCATACCACATCTTAATTTGTATTATAAAGTAGCAATCATCGAAACTACTTGGTACTGTCTAAAAAATAGAGTGGTAGATGAGTGGAATAGATTAGGTACATAAGACATAGTAGTCAATGACTATAGTAATCTACTGTTTGATAAACCAGAGACTCCAGCTTCTGGAATAAGAACTCACTATTTGACAAAAACTGCTGGGAAAACTGGAAAATAGTATGGCAGAAACTGGGCATAGACCAACATCTTAAACCATATACCAACATCTTAAACCATATACCAAAATAAAATCAAAATGAGTATACAATTTAGATATAAAGGCTGATACTATAAGCAAACTGGGAGAGCAAGGAATAATTTACCTATCAGATTTATGAAGAATGGAAGAATTTATGACCAAATAAGAGACAGAGAACATTATAAAATACAAAATGGATGATTTTGATTACATTAAATTGAAAAGTTTTTACACAAACAAGGCCAATTCAACCAAGATTAGGAGGGAAGCAGAGAAATGGGAAAGCATTTTTATAGGCAGTGTCTCTGTTAAAGGCCTCATTTCTAAAATATATAGAGAATTGGGTCAAATTTATAAGAATACAAGTCTTCCCCAATTGATAAATGGTCAAAGGATATGAACCGGCAGTTTTCAGATGAAAAAATTAAAGCTATCTTTAATATGAAGTCATATGAAAAAATGCTCTAAATCACTATTGATTAGAGAAATGCAAATCAAAACAACTCTGAGGTACTACATCACACCTATCAGATTGGCTAACATGACCCAACAGGAAGATGGTAAATGCTGGAGAAGATATGGGAAAATTGGAGCACTAATGCATTGTTGGTGGAGTTGTGTACTGATCCAACCATTCTGGAGAACAATTTGGAGCTATGCCCAAAGGGCTCTACAACTGCATACCCTTTGACCCAGCAATACCACTTCTAGGACCCACATGTACAAAAATATTTATAGCAGCTCTTTTTGTGGTGGTAAAGAATTGGAAATTGGGGGGATGCCCATCAGTTAGGGAATGGCTGAACAAGTTGTGGTATATGAATGTAATTGAATACTATTGTACTATAAGAAATGATGAGCCAGCAGACTTAAGAAAAACCTGGAAAAACTTATATGAACAGATGCTTAGTGAAATGAGCAGAACCAGGAGAACATTGTATACAGTAACAGCCACAATGTACAATGACTAACTTTGATAGACATATCTCTTCTTAGCAATGCAAGGATGCAAGACAACTCCAAAGGACTCATGATGGAAAATGCTGTCCACATCCAGAAAAAGAACTATGGAGTCTGAATGCCGATTGAAGCATATTATTTGCTCTTTCTTTTTCTTTTTTTGTTTGTTTCTTCTTTCTTGTGGTTTCACCAATTGGTTCTAATTCTTCTTTACAACATGACTAATGTGAATATAGGTTCAATATGAATGTAAATGTAGAGCCTTTGTCAAATTGCATGCCATCTTGGGGTAGGAGGAGGAGAGAGATGGGGAGAAAATTTGGAACTCAAAATCTTACAGAAGTGAATGTTAAAAACTAAAAATAAGTAAATTTTTAAGTGCCTGGTACATAGTAGGGGTTTGATAAATGTTTGTAGAACAAATGTTTACTGAATGAAGAAGGTAGCTAGGGCAAGAATTGAGTCTATTTTCCAGATAAAGAAGCATGCTCAGAAAGGTTGTGACCTCCCTATGGTCCCATGGGTAGTAAATAGCAGTCAGATATTCATGTCTGCCTCCAACCCAGTGCTCTTTTCACTGTCATGATGTTTCTTTGTTTTCTATCCTTTGTATTTGAAGAGTCCTTATTAATCCTTAGAAGATTGTAAGTTTTGAGTTGTTATCAAGAATCCTTTGTAATGACAGAGAAACAGCTTAATGTATGAAAAATGGTATAATAGGGGCAGCTAGGTGGCACAGTGGATAAAGCTCCAGCTTTGGAGTCAGGAGGACTTGAGTTCAAATCCAGTCCTCAGACACTTGACACTTACTAGCTATGTGACTTTGGGCAAGTCACTTAACCCCAATTGCCTCACCCCCCCCAAAAAAAGAGAAAAAGAGAAATGGTATAATAGATGGAACACTGGGTTGTAGCCATGAAACCTAGGTTTTCATCCTAGTTCAGCCACTACCTATCTGTATGGCCTTGAGCAAAGCAGGAATCCTCAGTTTGCTAATAGAGTTAGTCTAGATGATGTCACTTGTAGAAGGGACTGTATACTCCATGGAGCATGAAGAAGCCAGACCAAAAGGCCAGACAGAGTGTGCACTTAGTTCCCCTAGCAACTTTCAGGAAAATGCATGACTTAATGCTGAAAAACATTGGTGCTTTTTTCATCAAATCCTTGGTGTACCTTGATTCCTACACCTCTCCCTCCACCCCATGATGGCTGCAGAAGGGGAGGAGGCTTCCTGAAAGCTTCATCAGAGAGAATTAGCCACTGAACCAGGAAGATTTGCTCAGTCGGTATACTTTTTAAAAAAGTAACTCCGGGGGCAGCTAGATGGCGCAGTAGATAGAGCACCGGCCCTGAAGTCAGGAGGACCTGAGTTCAAATCTGACCTCAGACCAAACACTTGACACTAGCTGTGTGACCCTGGGCAAGTCACTTAACCCCAATTGCTGGGAAAAAAAAAAAAAAGTAAGTAACTCCACCTTCTGGCTGTCTCTTCCAAACTTGTAGCATTTTACTTTTCCTCTCTAGGATTTCCCATGAAATCTAAAGTAGAATTGGTGAATTACATCCATATATACTTGCCTGGGGTGAGTTTGGACATTAAAGTTCTGACTGCCTCTTCTGTTTGCTTCTTTCCCTAAAGGTAGGTGATTGAAGTATTGTTAAACAATTGCCCAGGAGAATGATGTTCTCCTTTGGAATTCCCTACAGATGGAATGGGCTGCCTTGGAAAGTGATGAAAATAGTTCCTCCTCTTTAATTGTAGGTCTTCAAGCAGAGACGAGACCTGATAGTTATAAACTCTATAAAAGCATAGATTTGCAAGGAATCTGCGATTCGGACTGGTTGATAGGTATGTTAAATTCCATGACCTTGTCCTTTGCACCATTATCAAAACAATTATGCTGACTACAGTTATATATATAGTTTAAAAAATGGCCTGATCGAAAGTACTCAAAGCAAATAATCTTCTTTGTCTTCCTTCTGCTCTGGACATGTACTCTGAATGGCTAAACAGTAGAATGGGCTTTCCTCCCATCTAGACCCACCAGTAAAAAGAAAATCTCAATTTTCCCATCCAAATCAAAAATTTAATAACCAAAACAAACAAAACAAAAGAGAAAAAACTAAAGAAGATTGTGAGTCAAATAAGCCCTATCAAATCAGGGCAGTACTCTCTACCTGACACCTGTGTATCATATTTTAAAAAGTTCACCTACAAACTGACGAGTCATTTGAATACCTCCAAAACTTCTCCCACGCCTTTATCAATTTCTTCTTAAGTATAGCCATGGGGCAAGGTAATGTTGTTTGGAGTTTATCACTGAAATTCATTTAATTTGGGCTCAGAGGTAATTTCTCTGTCTCCTTACCCCTTTCCTAGCCCAAAAATCTAGGGTTTTCTCTGCTGTATAATGGCCTTCAACCAGACATGAAATAAACCCCTCTGTTCATATTTAGTGAAATGGTTTTTGTTTTTTCATATTACCCTAATGAATCTTAGGAATAAAGAAACATCCCTGAGGGAATCTCACCGTTTGGCTCCCCAGCTTTGTAACACTCCTGAAAATGGTCCAAAGAATATGTTTATAGTAATTAAAACAATGCCCACCACTTATATAGTACTTTGGATTTGTAAAGTACACATATTCTTGCATTTGGGTCTCAAACAACCCTGTGAAGTAGATGCTAATATTACTCCCATTTTACAGATCAGGAATCCAAGGCCATAAGCAGTTTAGGGACTCATCCCAGGGTCATATAGCTAATAAAGATCTGATGCAGGATCTCAATTTAGGCCTTCTTAACTTTGAGCCCTACATTCTATCTACTTGTACCATCTAGAGGCCTCTTGAATGCCAATGGAAAAGCAGGGAAGTGAAGAATGCAGAAAATTTCAGACATGTAGAAAACACATTAAACTAAATCCTGATAGGGAAATCCAGAGAAGTCACAGTAAGTACTTTGTTTAACCTGGGTAAGCATAGGGAGACAGAGAGAGGTCTGTGGGGACTGAGGACAGGGTTTAACCAGAAGTGGGCACCATTTAGCACTACAACATACAGGGAGAGAATGTGCAACTAGGACAAGAGGAGGACCCAGACCCATACAGGTCACCTAGCGCAGCAGGAATAGGTGCCAGTTGCCTTTGGTTCTCAGTACCCAGTTCCAGTATGGTGGACTAGACTTGTGCCTGGGGATGACATTCAGGGCAGGAATGCTTAGGGTGGTGTACTAAGAGCAGAACAAGATCAGAAGCAAGCAGCAATAGTGTGTCTCAGATCCCAGAAATGAGAGGGGTCTCAGTTCCACCACAGTCTGAATCCTATGGAGGAATAACCAGGACAGGAATCCTAGGCCAAAAGGGAGACTACAGCTCAGTCACTCAGAAATAGCAGACCTTTCCTAAGAGCTAATGGGGCAGAGTCCAGTATCAATTTATTGTTGCTCAGTCCCAAGCCTAAGTCAGAAACTTGTAGAGCTCAGACTGGAGCAGGGGATGGGTGGGTAGTAATCAGGCTTTGCCCTGGATCAGACCACTTTGGAAGCACTGAAAATTGCAGGTCCCCGTTTTTCATCTGAGATCCTAGAATAAAATAACACTCAGTATCCCAAGAAATCAGCAACAGGACCAACACAGACTTTCCATTCAGAAGAGGGCAAAGCCCAGTCTTAACATCAAGTCAGAAATCAGGAAGTATACTTGAAGAGTGACTAAACAAACAAACAAAAAAATCCCACCATAAAGACCTATTATGTAGGTGGGAACACTCAAAACACAAGGGCAGAAAAAGAATAACTCCAAAACTTCTACAAACAAAAGAGCTTCAGAGTAAAACACAACTTGGGCATAAATTCAACTATGATTCTTCAAAGGGATGAAGTGAAAAAAAAAGAAAAAGGTTTAAAAAATGAATTTGTAAATTAAAGTGCTTGAGGAAAAAATGGAGAAGAAATGAGAGCTGTGGAAGAAAGAATTGGGAAAGGAAGAAAGAAATGGAAAAGGAATTAACAGCTTGGCACATGAGGTACAAAATCTTGCCCAAGCAACACATTCCTAGAAAACTGGACTAATCTGAAGCTAGTGACTCCATAAAACCAACAGGAAATATTAAAACAAACTCAAAAAACTGAATAAACAAAAGAAAAGGTAAGGTACATCAGAGGATGACCTGGAAAACAAGTCAATCATTGGACTACCTGAATGCCATGAACAAAAAAAAAAAGCCTAGACATCATATTTAAAGAAATCTTAGAAGAAAACTGTCCAGATCTCTTAGAATGAGAGGGCATAGTGGAAATAGAAAAGAATCTACCAGTCACCTCCTAAAAGAAATTCCCAAAGAAAACTCCCAGGAACATCGTAGCCAAAATCCAGAGCTTCCAAGTGAAAAAAAAAAACAAAAACAAAATTTAAAAAGAGGCCTGCAAACAACCAGGAAGAAATTTAAGTACCGAGGAGTCACAGACAGAATCACACATAATTTAGCAGCCACCACTATAAAGAAGCAGAGAACTTGGAATATGATATTCCAGATGGCAAATGATGTATATACAGGCTTATGGCCAAGAATGACTTAACCGGCAAAATTGAGCATAATGCTATAGGGGAAAAATGGATTTTTAATGAGAGGACTTCTAAGCATTCCTGATGAAAAGACCAAAGTGCGGAGAAAAGCTTTGAAGTTCAAACACAGGAGTGAAGAGAAACATAAAAAGCTAAATAAGAATGAACAATGATAATTGACTGAATAAACTACTTCTATTCTAATATAGGGTGATGATATATGTGCTTCTATGAGCCCTATCATCATCAGGGGTTATAGAGGGAATCTAATTTGATAAGACCTGGGAGTGGGTCTGTTATATCTTGATGAACTTAAGAGAAGAATAGAAAGAGGGGAAGAGGAATATACAAGGGGGGAAGAGAAAGGAAGGTTAGGGAAAATTATCTCACATAATTAGAGAGAATAAGCAGATATCTTTACAAACAAGGAGAAAGGGGTGGGAAAGTGGCTGACGCTGAACCTCACTATCATCTGAACTGGTTAAAGGAAAGATACTCACAAACACAGTTGGGTACAGATACACACTTTATTCAACAGAAATAGGAGGAAAAGGGAAGAAGGGAGAGAGGGTAGATTAGGGGCGGGATTAGTCCTAAGCAAAACAAACCCTAAGGATGTACAAAAATGTAACTCTTTTGAGGTGACAAAGAATTGGAATCTAATGGGTTACCCAGAAATTGGGGAAAGGATGAACAATTTATGGTATATAAATGTGTTAGAATACTATTGCATTTTTTTTAAGTGATGAAAGTGATGGTTTCAGAGAAAGTTGGGAAGATTTATATGAACTAATGCATAGTAAAATGAACAGAACCAGGAGAACAATTTATACAATGACAGCAATTTGGTAAACATAAACAACTTTGAAAAAATTAGGAGGTCTTATCAGTGTAATGATTGAACGTGATCTCGGGACTAATGATGAAACACACTCCCTACCTCCTGACAGAGGAAAGAGGTGAAGAGTGCAGGGTAAAAAATTTTTAAATTATATATATATATATATACATATACACACACACACACACACACACACACACCCATGCACTTCTATATATGTGTGTGTATATATGTACACACATACATATATGCATCATACAAGTACATATACATATTTATATATACATATATATGAAACGGACAATGTGGAAATGTGTTTTCATTGGTTATAGGTATTTGTAATGGATTTTTTCCTTGGTTTTCAAGTGGGGCTGGAGGGTTGGTATGGGAGGGTAAGAAGGCAGCTTTTTGCTGACTGAAAAAAAAATTTTGTATATATATATATATGTATGTATGTATACACACACACATATATATATATACACACATATACACATATAATTTTAAAAAAATATTTTGGGGGCCAGTAATTAATACCTACAATTCCATTTAACCATTTGACATTGAATTAAGTTTTATAAAGGAATATTTACTTCAAAAATATAGGAAGACTATATGTAAATATTTTCCCTCCTCTAACGCCTGGAGGGCATATTCTTATCTACTGAACCTCAGTTGGGGGTTAGAGGGAGAGTACTTTCAAAACTTTACCAAATTCCTACATAATATTGGTCTCACCAAGTTCATGTCCATATGCAGCATAACTGAGCCTTTATCTCAGCTACCGATTGGCATTCAAAAGTCATTCTCAAAGGTCCCTTATTGCTCCTTTTCTCACTTCCCCATTTTGCAAAAGGGCCAAAGTACTACGCTAGCCATGAAACCTGTACTCTGGAATGCCCAGATGATGAAGGAGGCTTCACTCCTTTCACATCTAGGGGTACTGAAATTATGATGGCTGCCAACACAATTTCTGGATCTAAAGTATGCCAAGGAGTCCTTTAGACCTCAGGTTACAGGCTTCATTCATTTCACCTGTTGCTGGGATCCTCAAAGAGTTTTGAGGCAGAGACCATAGATGAAGCTAAATAACCTTTTTGAGTGTCTCTAAAGCCAGTTAAAGAGTCTTTCCTTCACTATATGTTTAGTTGACCAGAAACAGTAATCAAACATCCATGCATGCTCCAAGCTCTCCAAGGTACTTTCATTATACATCATCACAATTCTCTTGGAAATAACTCCCTAGTGTCCTCCACATGAAGACACAACATCTACTCCCTAGTGTCCTCTATATGGAGACATCATCTGACCAGATTGATGGGGTCTTCAAATGTGCTAGCCCCTCCTTAGCTAAGTGATATAGTGTGTAGAGCACTGGGCCTGGAGTCAGGAAGACCTGAGTTCAAATTGGGTTTCAGATACTAGTTCAGCGACCCTGGAAAAGTCATTTAACTTCTTATCTGACTAAATTTCCTCAACTCTAAAATGAGGATAATAATATTGCCTACCTCCCTCCCCCAGTTGTTGGTTTGCAAATGAGGAAACTGAGGCACAGGAAGGGAAGTGACTTGCTCAGGAACAAATGGTAAGATTTGAACTTAGGTATTCCTGACTCCAAGCCCAGTACCCTATTCATCATTCCATGCTCCCTTACTTTTTTTGCTTATCTTTCAACACGCCTGATATACTGTGCAAAACAAATTCGTTGTTCCTACTTACCTAATGTTTATGACAATATTGTGTGAAACAGCCTGAGAACATATGGCATATGTTTGATGCTTAATAATCCTATTCAACTATGCTACATAATTGTTTTTATGTTTTACACCATTCTTTAATTGGGAGAAAATCAGTTTTCTAAGTAAAATGACGACTGTTTACTATCATTACTATCATTACTATCATTCTGAGAAGACATAAGAAAAAACATTAACTTGCAATGTAAGTATCGAATGCACGTTCAGCAAGACTGAATATTCTTTTATTTTTAATGGCTTCTTATCTTTGGAATCATAACAAAATTGTAACCTAGGTAAATATATTCTTCTTTTCCTCTTTAGTCCCAAACTTTATCTGGCCACCATTCGTGGCTTGCCTTTACATATCTAACTAGTAGTGTGATAATCAAAATTCCAGGTCAGCACAAAATCATAGGGTTTTAGAGCTGGAAGAGGCAATCAAAAATCACTTAGTCTAACCTCCTCACTTTATTAAAGCAGAAACTGAGGCCACGAGTAATTAAATGACTTGCCCAAAGCCATAGATCTCCTAAGTATCAGACTCAGGGTTTCCAACCTCTCAATCTGGAAGATATCAGATATGTCAATTTAGCAGGTCAGTTAACAAAAAAAGAGAAAGAATTGGTTTGAGAGTTGGAAATTGTGCTATATGAAGAATTTGTGCTAAACAAACTCCCTTCTACACTAAAATTCTCTTTGGATTTTATAAACTCCTCCTGATCCACATTTCATTTTCTAACCTATCCATACTTTTTGTGAATACTTGAGTTCAATTCAATTTCAATTAAGCAAGTTTTTATTAAGCACCCACTGTGTGCAGGGCAATGTGGTAGACTCTGGATATGAAGTATTAAAATAGAAACAGTTTGCCCTCAAGGAATTTATAATCTGGTAATCTATGTATCCTAATAATATAAAATAAATTAGAGTATTAGAAGTTCATAAAAGTCAAACACATAGCAATGGTTCTTAAACTACTATCCAAGGATCTCTGGGCATCCCCAGGATACTTTTAGGAGGTATGTGAGGTCAAAACTATTTTTATTATAATGCTAAGACATTTTAATTCTGAACATTATAAATATCAATATAACTCATATAAACAAAAGTTCTTTGGAGTCATTAATTATTTTTAAGAGTGTAAAGGGGGGGGGCAGCTAGGTTGCACAGTGGATAGAACACTGGCCCTGAAGTCAGGAGGAGTTCAAATGTGACCTCAGACCAAACACTTGACACTTAGTAGCTGTGTGACCCTGAGCAAGTCAATTAACCCCAATTGCCTAAAAAACAAACAAACAAAAAAGAGAGTAAAGGGGGTCTCAAGACCAAAAGTTTGAAGACCACTTCTCTAGAATGTCAAGTGAGACTTAAGTAAGAAGTAAGGGACTTAAGTAAGAAGGGAGGGATCACTTTATTCCGGACAAGTTTCATGGCACCTGAGCTAAACCATGAAACCAGGGAAAGATTTCAGCATGTGGAGAAATGAGGGGGATCAGGCGAAGGTGTTGGAGGTGGAAGTAGGAGATAAGGGAGGGCAGTCTGGCCATATGGTAGAATATTCAGAAAAAGAGTTTGGAAGTATGAGAGCCAAAGATGGCTTTTGAGTGAGAGAGTAATATGTATTACAAACATTACTTTGACGATGGTGAAACATCAATTGGAATGGAGAAGTATTGGAAGGGGGCAATCATTCAGAAGGTGATTAAAACATCTCTATTATAATAAGGAGTAGTTACCAACACATTGACAAAATGGCTCCAAAACTATAGAGAGGAGATATTTTAGATTCAAATGTAGATTCAAATCATTTTAAGAAGTAGGTAAGGATTTTTATAAATGTATGTTTACACAATGGTAATAAAAAGAAAAGGCAAAAACAGCCTTAGCTGCTAAGGGGCTTACATTTAATGTCCATACATAAATACATAAAAGGAAAACAGAAAGATCCAGACAAAGAGACCAGGAAAGGGAGAAAAGGAGGAAGGGGGGGGAAGAGAGAGAGAAGAGAAGACAAGACAAGACAAGAGAAGACAAGAGAAGAGAAGAGGAGAAAAGAGAAAAGTAGAGAAGAGAAGAGAAAAAGGAAAGAAGCAAGGAAGGAAAGAAAGTAAGGATGTAATAGCTGGAAAGACAGAGAAATGGGGGAAAAAAAGAAAGGATGTAAGACGGAAAGACAGAGAGACAAGAAGAGGGAGAAGGAAGATGGGAAATGGGAGAGAGAGAGAGAGAAAGAGAGAGAGAGAGAAGGAGAAGAAGAAGAAGAAAACAGAAAAAAGAAAAAAGAAAAGGAAGGAAGAGAGAAAGGATGTAAGACAGTGGGACAGTTTTTCAAACTGATGTTTAAGAATTACAAAAACGATTTTCTGGATTTATTGTTTACAGACTTAGAAAAATTGATTAACATGAAAATTTATTTATTATTATTATTATTATTATTATTAATTTATTTTGAATTATCAACAATCACTAGACTAGAGTCATTAGCTTCCATTTGCCCAATTCTAATTTTTTAATCTTTTTTAAATTTGTTTTTTAAATTTATTTTGATTTATCAGCAATCACTTCCATATGTTTTTGAATTTAAAATTTTTCTCCCCTTTTCTCCCCACCCACGGCACACAATCTGATATAGGCTATATATACATATATATATGTATATATATATATACATTCCTATTAAACATATTTTCACATTAGTGATGTTGTAAGTAAGAATTAGAACCAATAGGAGGAACCACCAGAAAGAGGAAACAAAACTCAACAGAAGAAAAAAAATAGCAAATAGTACGCTTCGATCTGCATTCAAACTCCATAGTTCTTTCTTTGGGTGTGGATAGTATTCTCCATCACAAGGCCTTTAGAGATGTCTTAGATCCTTGTATTGCTGGGAAGATTAAGTTTATCATTATTAGTCATTGCACAATGTGGCTGTTATTGTGTACAATGTCCTCCTGGTTCGCTCACTTCACTCAGCATCAGACCATACAGGTGTTTCTAGGTTTTTCTGAGGTCAGCCTGTTCATCATTTCTTATAGCACAATAGGATTCCATCACATTCATACACCACAATTTGTTTAGCCATTCCCCAATTGACGGGCATCCTCTCAATTTCCAATTCTTTGCCACCACAAAAAGAACTGCTATAAAGATTTTTGTACATGTGGGTCCTTTTCCCATTTGTATGATCTCTCTGGAATATAGCCATGGAAGTGCTATTGCTGGGTCAAAGGGTATGCACATTTTTATAGCCCTTTGGTCATAGTTCCAAATTGCTGTCCAAAATGGCTGGATCATTGAGCAACTCCACCAACCATGCGTTAGTGTTCGAATTTTCCCATATCTTCTCCAATATTTATCATTTTCTCATTTTGTCATCTTTGCCGATCTGATAGATATGATGTGGTACCTCAGAGTTGTTTTGATTTGCATTTCTCTAATCAAGAGTGATTTAGAGCATTTTTTCATATGACTATAGATGGCATTAATTTCTTCATCTGAGAATTGCCTGTTCATATCCTTTGACCATTTATCAATTGGGGAATGACTTCTAGTCTTATAAATTTGACTTAATTCTCTATATATTTTAGAGATGGGGCCCTTATCAGAGAGACTAATTGTAGAAATTCTTTCCCAATTTTCTACCTTGCTTCTAATCTTGGTTGCATTGGTTTTGTTTGTGCAAAAAACTTTTCAATTTAACGTAATCAAAGTTATCCATTTTGCTTCTCATAATGTTCTCTATCTCCTGTTTGGTCATGAATTCTTCTGTTCTCCATCAATCTGATAGGTAAACTATTCCTTGCTCTCTCAGTTTGCTTATATTATCAGCCTTTATATCTAAATCATGAACCCATTTTGACTTTATTTTGGTATATGGTGTGAGATTTTGATCTATGCCTAGTTTCTGCCATACTCTTTTCCAGTTTCCCCAGAAGTTTTTGTCAAAGAGTGAGTTCTTATCCCAGAAGCTGGGGTCTTTGGGTTTATCAAATAACAGATTACTATAGTCATTGACTACTGTGTCTTGTATACTTAATCTATTCCACTGATCCACCACTCTATTTCTTAACCAGTACCAAGCAGTTTTGATGATTGCTGCTTTATGATACAATTTAATATCTGGAATGGCTAGGCCACCTTCCCCTGCATTTCTTTTCATTAGTTCCCTTGATATTCTGGACTTTTTGTTCTTCCAAATGAATCTTGTTATTATTTTTTCTAACTCTATAAAATAATTTTTGGTCGTTTGGCGTGGCACTGAATAAGTAAATTAACTTAGGTAGAATTGTTATTTTTATTATATTAGCTCGGCCTATCCATAAGGAACTGATGTTTTTCCAATTATTTAGATCTGACTTTATTTGTGTGAAAAGTGTTTTATAATTGTGTTCATATACTTTCTGGGTTTGTTTTGGTAACTAGACCCTAAATATTTCATAATGTCTACAGTAACTTTAAATGGAATTTCTCTTTCTATCTCTTGCTGTTGAGCTTTGTTGGTAATATATAGAAATGCCAATGATTTATGCAGATTTATTTTATAGCTTGCAACTTTGCTAAAGTTTTTTATTATTTCAAGTAGTTTTTTATTTGATTCTCTAGGATTCTCTGAGTATATCATCCTATCATCTGCAAAGAGTGATAGCTTTGTTTCTTCTTTGCCTATTCTAATACCTTCAATTTCTTTTTCTTCTCTTATTGCTAAAGCTAATGCTTCCAGTACGATACTGAACAACAGTGGTGATAATGGACATCCTTGTTTCACCTCTGATCTTATTGGAAATGCTTCTAGCTTGTCCCCATTATATATGATGCTTACTGAAAGTTTTAGGTAGATGCTATTTATTATTTGAAGGAAGGCTCCATTTATTCCTATGCTCTCTAGTGTTTTTAATAGGAATGGGTGTTGTATTTTGTCAAAAGCTTTTTCTGCATCTATTGAGATGATCCTGTGATTTCTGTTAGTTTTTGGTGTTGATATGATCAACTATGCTGATAGTTTTCCTAATATTGAACCAGCCCTGCATTCCTGGTATAAATGCTATCTGGTCATAGTGTATTATTCTTATGATAAGTTGCTGTAATCTATTTGCTAATATTTTATTTAAAATTTTTGCATCTATATTCATTAGGGAAATTGGTCTATAATTTTCTTTTACTGTTTTGACTTTTCCTGGTTTAGGTATCAGCACCATATTTGTATCATAAAAAGAATTTGGTAAGGCTCCTTCTTCACCTATCTTCCGAAATAGTCTATATAATATTGGAATTAATTGTTCTTTAAATGTTTGATAGAATTCGCTTGTAAATCCATTTGGCCCTGGAGATTTTTTCCTAAGGAGTTCATCAATGGCTTGTTCAATTTCTTTTTCTGAGATGGGGTTATTTAAGTATTTTACTTCCTCTTCTGTTAATATGGGCAATTTATATTTTTGTAAATATTTACCCATTTCACTAAGATTGTCAAATTTGTTGGCATACAGTTGGGCAAAATAGTTCCTAATTATTGTTTTAATTTTCTCTTCCTTTGTGGTGGATTCACCCTTTTCATTTTTGATATTGGTAATTTGGTTTTCTTCTTTCTTTTTTTTAAAATTAAATTAAAGGTTTATCTATTTTATTGTTTTTTTAATAAAACTAGCTCTTAGTTTTATTCATTAGTTCAATAGTTTTCTTCATTTCAATTTTATTAGTTTCTCCTTTGGTTTTCAATATTTCTAATTTGGTGTTTAATTGAGGATTTTAAATTTCTTTGTTGTGTAATTTTTTCAGTTGTATGCCCAATTCATTGATCTCCTCTTTTTCTATTTTATTCATGTAAGCATTTAGGGATATAAAACTTTCCTTAAGAACTGCTTTCACTGCATCCAATAAATTTTGGTATGTTGTCTCATTATTGTCATTCTCTTGAATGAAGATATTGATTGTTTTTATGATTTGTTGTTTGACCCAATCATTTTTTTAGGATTAGATTATTTAGTTTCCAATTATTTTTAGTCTATCTTTCCATGGCCCTTTATTACATATAATTTTTATTGCATCAATCATCTGAAAAGGAAGCATTCAATGTTTCTGCCTTTCTGCATTGGATTATGAGGTTTTTATGCGCTAAAACATGGTCAATTTTTGTGTATGTGCCATGTACCGCCAAGAAAAAAGTATATTCCTTTCTATCCCCATTCAAGTTTCTCCAGAGGTCTATCATACATAACTTTTCTAATATTCTATTCACCTCCTTAACTTCTTTCTTGTTTATTTTGTGGTTAGATTTATCTAGTTCAGAGAGGGGGAGGTTGAGGTCCCCCACTAGTATAGTTTTGTTGTCTATTTCTTCCTGTAACTCCCTGAACTTCTCTTCTAAGAATTTGGATGCAATACCATTTGGTGCATATATGTTTAGTAATGATATTACTTCATTGTGAATGGTAGCTTTTAGCAGAATGTAGTTTCCTTCCTTATCTCTTTTGATAAGATCTATTTTTGCTTTTGCTTTGTCTGAGATCAGGATTGCTATCCCTGCTTTTTTACTTCAGCTGAAGCATAATATATTCTGCTCCAGCCTTTTCCCTTTACCCTATATATGTCACTCTTTTTCAAATGTGTTTCCTGTAAACAACATATTGTAGGATTATGGTTTTTAATCCATTCTGCTATCTGCTTCCATTCTATGGGAGAGTTCATTCCATTGACATTCAGAGTTATGATTACTATCTGTGTCTTTCTCTCCATCCTTCCCCTCCCCCCTGTTTATGCTTTTCTTTCTCCTTTCTCCTTTTACTTCCTCACTAGTGTTTTGCTTTTGACCACCACCCTCCTCAGTCCTTCCTCCCTTCTATTAGCCCCTTCCCTTTTCTTCCCCTTTACCCTTACTACTTCTTCCCTCCTTTCTATCATTCCTCCCTTTTCTTTCCCCTTTTCCCTCCTACTGCCTATAGGGCTAGTTAGATTTCTATACCTAACTGATTATGTTATTTCCTTCTTGAGCCAAATCTGATGAAAGTAAGTTTCAAACAATGCTCATCTTCCTCCCTTCTTTCCCTCTTTTTGTGTCTTTTCTTGTAATGTAATTTACCCTTGTCTGCCTCCTCCTTTCTCAGTACATTTTCTTAGATCAGATCAATCCACTTACTTGGATCCATTTACCTCACTTGATTAGATTTTTTTTATCATTACATCAAAGTCAACTTATATCCACTCCCTTTATGTATACTCCTTTAACATGGTGTAATAATAATACAGTTCTCAAGAATTACAAGTGTCATCTTCCCTTGTAGGGATGTAAACAGTTTGCCCTTATTAACAACAAATTGGCATTTTCTGAGATCTCTTTCAGGAGGTGATTGGTGGATTCTTTCTAAAGCTATTTTACCCTCTGGTTCTAGGACCTCAGGGCAGTTTTCCTTGATGATTTCCTGAAAGATACTGTCCAGGCTCTTTTTTTTCATTGTGATTTTCAGGTAGACCAATAATTTTTAAATTGTCTCTCCTGGATCAATTTTCCAGGTCAGTTGTTTTATCAATGAGGTATTTTACGTTTTCATCTATTTTTTCATTCTTTTGTTTCTGTTTGACCGATTCTTGCTCTCTCATAGAGTCATTAGCTTCCATTTGTCCAATTCTAATTTTTAACAAATTGTTTTCTTCTATTAGATTTTGTACCTCCTTCCCCACTTGTCCAATTGTATTTTTTAGGGACTTGTTTTCTTCAGTGTACTTTTTTTCCAGTTGGCCAATTGTATTTTTAGGGATTTGTTTTCTTGAGTTAATTTTTGTCCTTCTTTTTCCAGGCTATTGACTCTCTCTTGCATACCTCTCATTTTTTCTTCTGCCTCTCTCATTTGACTTTTAAAATCCTTCTTAAGCTTGTCTAAGAAGGCTTTTTGGGCTTCAGACCAGTTTATATTTCCTTTTGTGGTTCCAAATGTGTTATTAATATGAAAATTAAAGGCAAGGTAGAAATATATGATTGATTGCTTGGATTAAATATGAAAAGAAATGGAAAAAATGAGAACTTCAGTGACATTAGATTTAAAACAGCACCACATCTCAAGGAATTGAGAAATCTAATAAGTAGATTGGAAAGAGACATCAAGAATCCATACACATGAGACAATGCTGAGATATCCTGAGATACAATGATGCAAACAAGGAAAATGGAAATTCCTATGACAGATAATTACCCAAATAGTAAAAAGTATTCATTGTGTGTTCATGAATTGAGTGTCAAGGCTCTTCAAGAAACCCAAAATACATCAGACATCAATGAACAAATGTTCTCATTTATCAAGAATTTAATAGAAAATTTAAAAAAAAAAGCCAAAGGAAGGAAAGAAATAGTTTTAAGATTTTATTTTTTAAACTATATATATGTTTATATATTCAGATTTATGCTTCAAAACTTGAAGGCACCATAACTTTGTTGGTGTGCATATTCATAAGGCAATATATACTCACCCTTCTCCAACTTAGTATATAGTCTTAGATAATGATGTCTCTTTGAGGTCAATATGGTGATGAGCTTTTCCATGCTGACGTAGGCACCACAGGCATACAGTCCATCACTCTATCCACATCCACTTATCATGAACCATTCCAAGCTTGATAGGAGCCGCTAGAACTTTTTCTCTGCTGGCAGAATTCAAGATCACCTCCACACTATGATAAGGCATCAGAGAAGGACTATAGTGGTAGATACAAATTTACATATAGGGATGTATATAGAATTATACATATATTTAAATATATATAGAATAAAAAGATGTCAGAAACAAGTACATCAAATCAATAATAATTGAGTTTCTGATCTCTTCATTGAAAGCCCAAGTTCAAAAAGAGAATTATGATGAAATGAAGTAATAATAGAAAACTTGGACAAATAAGAGTATTTTAGTGTCCATTTGAAAAAAAAAAAACAACATTGAGCTTAATAAGTCCCTTAAACTATTTTTGAGAAATAGACTTCAATGAATACTTAATCAGTAAAAGCAAAATTTGTCATAAGTCAAAATGGCCTAAGGATGCATACAGATAAGTGAATATGAAGGCCAGGGGAAGAATGATGACAACTGGGGGGATCAGGTAAGTCCTACTGTAACAGATGGATCTTAAAGGAAGTCTTGAAGTGGCTGAAGTAAAGAGTGGGAGCTGTCTGGGGGCAATCTGTTCAAAGGAACAAAGGTTGGGAGTTTAAATGCCAGTAAAGGCAAAGAAGACAGTTTGGTTGGCACGTCAAATGCATAAAGGGTCATAATGTATAATCAACCTAAAATGATGGATTGGAACCAGGTTGTAATGGCTTTAAATGACAAGGAGTTTATATTTTATGCTAGAATGGGGATTCTGCACCATTTTTTATGTTATGGAACTCTTTGGCAGTCTGGCGAACACTATGAATCCTTTCTCAAATTAATATTTTAAATGCATAAAAGACAATGCACAAGATTACAAAGGAAACCAGTTATATTGAAAAAGTTACCTTTGAGTGTGGATGAGGTGGAGTGGAGGAGTAGCTCATGGGAGGTGAGAAGGTTGGGGAACTGAGGGGTTAGTAAATTTGAAGGAGAATCAGTATGTACATTTAAGTCCCCTAATACAAGGGCAGGAGTTAGAGGGTGGAGAAAACAATTGTGGAGCATGTACTGAATTCTCTGAGGGAGAGAAAGGAGTGACCTGGAAGTCTGTAGACCACAGCTACCAGGATTTTGATTAAATACTAGAGATTAATTGCATGGACCCCAAAAAAGGAAAGATTACTGAGTGATAGGGAAAGAACTTGAAAATAGAAATAGGGAACAAGAGTATTCCCACTTCCTTTTCTTGTTCAGTGAGCCAAGGGGAATGAATGAAGGTGCAGCCACTACTAGAAACGGTAGCCAGGGAGGCTGTGTCATTGTGGGGAGATCGATTTCATTTATTGCTAGAAAATGAAAGGAGTCATAGTGGAAAAGATTTAGGATGAAGGGGAGTTTGTTGTCTATGGAACAGGCATTCTGTTGGGCACAGTGGAAGGAATGGATGGTGTTTGATTGGAACTTTGAGATGGGAGAGTTGAGGGAGTGAAAATAAGGAACCAAGTGGTGGGGGGATGTGTAGGTTTGGATTATGACAAAAAGGGATTTGGAACCAGTTCCATTTGTGCCAGCACAAAGCAACTTCCACTTTGTGCTGCTGGCCTGAACTTCCAACCCTGAGATATGTAGGATATGCCAGGTATGAGAATGTTCATTATTAAGTGGAAGGTGCCCCTTCTTTTTGCAAAGGAGGCTGGATTTCAGGCTGGAGACAAGTGCAGCCTAAGAAGAAGGGCATGATCAGGTGGTCAGATGGGAGGCTCAATTTCACTACTCAGAGGGCTAGAGATTAGGCAGGAAATGATACAGCATGAGATGGAAGTTGAACCTTCCATCTCATCAGGACAAGGAAAGAGAAGGAAAATAAGGAAGTCCTCCACCAACATTCTTCTTCATCTTCTCTCAAGGGACTGGTGTAGTAGAAGATGGATAGCCTGAGGTCAGAGGGAAGGTTGCCCCTCTTTGCTGGTGCAAATGGAAGTGCCACCTTTCCTTAGGTAACACACAACAGGAGATGAAAGGATGTGGTCAGGCTCTAAGGTTTACTAGATTTTATATAGATATAGAGCTATGGATATATAGAATTCTTCCAAATTATATACTTTATTCAAAGGACAATTTATTCTCTCTCTCAACATATTGCTATACATATGTATATACACACAAACATATACACATATGTATATGGTAGATATTATATAATTTTGGAGTAGTCTTGTGTATATGTAAAATATATATGAAATATTACATTGTAATAAATGTTTTATTGGTGAACATTTTGTGTATTAGTCTTAAATATGAATGCACACCTATGTCAATCATAACACATAGTAGCATTAGAATAAAAGATCCTTGAGGACAGAGACTATTTTAGTTCTCTGTGTCTTCAACACCTAGTACAAGCCTGGCATGGTGATTTAGCACTTAGAAATGTTTATTGATTGATTGTTATTAGCGATTAAAAGTGGTATCTATAGTCAAGATATTGCATCTTTAAAAATATTATTAAAACCACACAGGAATCGAGTTGGAAAGGATCTCAGGGGCCATCTAGTTCAACCCCTAGCAGATAAAGAATCCTCTCTGTAAAATCCCAGCAAATGGCTCCTCGTCTCTGCCTCTACTGATACATAGCTCTTTGCTTGAAAGTGGCCCATTCCACTGATGAATATATAGGAATTCTTGTTGTTAGACAGTTTTTGATATCAAGCTTACGTTAGCCTTTTTGTGGCTTTGACCCATTGCTTCTAGTTCTGCCTACCTTAACAAATGGAATCCTCTTTCCATGTGACGGCCCTTCAAATAGTCAGACAGCTATCAGAATAGTCTCTACGGGGGCAGCTGGGTGGCGCAGTGGATAGAGCACCGGCCCTGCAGTCAGGAGGACCTGAGTTCAAATCTGGCCTCAGACCAAACACTTGACACTTACTAGCTGTGTGACTCTGGGCAAGTCCCTTAACCCTAATTGCCTAAAAAAAAAAAAGAGAATAATCTCTACAATTTGGAGGAATTCATAGCATTTGTAGTGCCTCCTCTGGGGTTCTTCCCTCAACTCTCACTTGAATTGTAAGGTTAGGTCTCCAGAACATCGATTGATTAGCATTATCCTCAGAACTCTAAGATAATTCTGTTGTACTTGGTTTCTAGTGCTGTCAGTCAAAAGTCTATACCGGTGTACTTCACATTAACAAGTCAGCCAGACTTCAATTAGCTTTTAGAAAAGGTTATTTAGTAAGATAGTATAATAAGAATAGTCGGTAAAAAAAAATCCCCCCAAAATCTGGTGCAAACTCTGCCACAAGGGTAAACTCACAATTGGTTACTAGCAGTCCTTTCTTGAGTTCATGGTCGACATTTTTTCTGATTCAAGGGATCGTTGGATATACTTCCTCCTGTAGGTGGTTATATTTCTGTATTCTCGTGTGTCCTTGGATTGTCTGTGTTTTTCTTTGCTGTGTTCTCTGGATGCTTTATCTACTATTGGTTTTGTCTCTTTGGTGGCGGAATATGGGAAATGGGGAGGTCAAGAGGAGACAGAAACAGAAACTCTCTCATCTCTGCACAAGAATATTTTGATCTTAGGGGCTAAAACCTGGAGTCTTTCACAGCTATCCTGGTTTACCATTTGACTGAAAAACTCCTGAAATTTTTCCTATTATTTAAAGCTCCTGAGGGAGTGGTTAGCTTGTTTGGTTAGCCAAGAGGACATATCTGATAAAGGAATCAAAGGGTTTAGACAGTCTTATATAATTTTTAAAATCCTAATCATTTTTGTTGTTTGATTAAGGTGGAGGTATGGCACTTCTTCCCATACAAATGGAAAACTGAAAAAATGAACACATTTTGGTTTGTTACATAGTATTAAAGAAACAGTATCTACACAGATGGTCCAGTTTAGCAATATGCGAAGAACCATATTAACAATCATTCTACTTTTTAAAGTACAAACTTGAGAGGAAGAAATCAAACAGATTTGCTAGGTGCAAGTGCACTAAAATCTACAGAAAACTCAAAACTTAACATGTAAGTACAAGGCAGAAAGCAGAGGGACTAGAAAACAAACAGTCAAAGACTAGACTGGCAGAGGCCACATCTAGTCTAGTCAATGCCAAAATCACAAAATAAAAAATATTTAATCTACAAAATGACAAAAATAAAATGATGAAAAAACAAAATAAGACAAAAACATTTTGACTAAAAACATAAATGTTATATCAAAAGAAATGTGAAGTATACAAATAAATAATACTTTACATATCTACATATGTAAAAATATGTATTAATGTAGAAATAAATGTGTACATATACATATATATGGTTTATAAATGTGAATATGTGTGGCATACATACATGCAGACACACATATATACCTACATATTTAAATTGAAAGCTTGACACCTATTCACAGAAAAGAAACCCATCACAAACTGTTTAACCAAAAATTAGTCCACTTTCCAGGTGATACTTTTATGGGGTGAAAACAAGTCCCTTGAATAAATTAGAAAAGGAATAATGCCATAGGTTGAACAATTATTAACTATATCTTTGAGTGACCTTTAAAAACTAGTTCAATCCACAAAGATGGTGGAGCCCTTCTCCACAACTACTCCAATAAAGACCAAGAAAGACTAATAGGCTGAGTCATGATCAGGAAATCCAAGGAAAAAACCAATGAGTCATTTTTCCAGCTGAGGTCAGCATAGGGAGACAGAGATCTGTGGGCAGTGGAGGCCAGGTCTAGCCAGGAGGGCACCAGGCAAAACCTTCCAACTTAGAAACTGAACTAAAGCTCATGGATTTAATGGAGTCACATCTGACACAGTTCAGGGAACAGGAATAGGAGTCAAATGGTGACACCGTCACTTGTATCCCAGAGCTAGGTCACAGATCCAGTGCCTACTAGGAAGGGGATCTGTTACCTAGGACCAGCACAAGGGGAAATTGTGGGCCTTAGGCTATGTAGTGAGCCTGGATCAGGAAAAGAAGCGAACAGCAGAGCCACTCATCCCAAGAGTAGAATAATTTATCAGTTTAGAAGAAGCTAAGAAGTCTTAATCACTTAATGTTAGTCTGTAGTCAAGCAGAGACACACACACAAACACACACAAGCAGTTACTCATGGCCAGAAACAGCTTCAAGGAACCTGAACTCTGCAAGCAAGAAAGCTAGCTATGGAGTCAAGAGAGATAACCCAAACAATAAGAGTTGAAATTAGGGAGGACCCTGAAGAGAAATAAGAATTGGATGCCCTGCATTATGAGTTTCCTTGCACACACTCATTCCCTGCTTATATTCCTCACTACTGTTGTAATTTTAGTTTTTAACTAACTTTCTCATGGATTCTCTCTCTGTCTCTCTCTCATATAACATATGTATTGTATATATGTGTGTGTGTGTGTATGTGTGTGTGTGTAATTTTATTTATTTATATAATGTTTGGGAGACTGGGTTCCTGGTTTATGGAGGGGAAGAGGGGGAATGTTTTGTAGCTACTATTCTTATTATGCCATTTTAATAAGAGCCTTTGTTAAGAGCTAATTGTATCTATTGGATAATTTTTAGTTGGGTGCACATTGGTGGGGACTCACGAGATATTGTTTTAGTGACAAGTACCTACTTCATACTTCTTGAACTTAACATAGCAGCTGCATTCTGGGGACCCAATCTATGAGTGCAAGTAGGGTAAATAGTCCAGATGAGGTGTTCCCTGTTTGTCTAGTATTCATTGAGTAATTCATTCAGCATTTATTAAGCATCTATTGAAAGTGAAGCATTAAGCTCTGCATTTGTGAAAATACTCCAAAATTCCAGTGGGTATGTAACTGCACAAGATGAAGATTTGGCCTTACTCCTTCTGAAGTTTATCTAAGTCCTCCTATAAATTTGTTACACATTTGGGCCCTTTTTCCTATTCTCTTGATATTAGTTGGATACAAGTGGAGTATATAGTTTATCCACTGGCTATTCTTCACTCTTTATAACTGAGGGAGGTAACAAAGATTAAATAAGATGTGGTCTTTTCCCTTATTAATTTTATTATATTTGGGAGATACGGTACATACAAAAATAACTAAAATACATAACTAATATTGTATTATAAGTATATACAAAAGGTATAAATGAAGTGTTCTGTAAGGTTCTAAGGGAGAAAATCATTTGAGTTAAGCTTTAAAAGACGGGTAGGATGTAAGCAGGTTGAAGAGAAGGGAGGGTGATAGAGACACGAAATAGAACTTGCAAGGGAATAGAGGTGTGTATAAAAGCACAAAAAAATCTGAAGGAGAAGATTAGAAAAACAGAAACAAGAAAACTCAGGAATTATTTAATAACTACTTTCAGATAAAAGATGGACTATTATGAAGGAGACTGAACAAGAGGAAATGGGTTTGTACTGCATTAAGAAAGCATTTGGTTACACAGATGAATTAAATTATTTATAAGAGTAGTTCTATACACTGTAGTCAGCTTTTTAAAGAACCTCTCCATGGTGATACTAATACTAATAATAACACTAATAATGATACGAATCACTCACATTTATATATCACTTGAAGGTTGGGAAAGTACTTTCCTACTCCCTAGATGCTGAACCTCAGACTCTGTCTACTCTTCCCACTATGAAGACTTCTTTCAGTAGAGGATTTGAGAAACTCACTCGCATTAATGTATAAATTTGCTGATGGGTGTTTGCATCTTAACACACAAAGGTATGAATCATGGAATTTGAGAAGTCAGAAGGCTGGATGATGAAGATAACTTTGTGGGCTGGAAACCTTTTCTGGTGTTACAGAAACTATCCTACCCTATCTAAACCAGCCCTTTCCTAAAAGCAGTAAGACATGGATGATCTTGGAGCATTAAATTTCTTTGGATGTAGAGTGGTGAATGTAGAAGCCAAATTTCAAAGGGTTGAGGGTAAATGGACAAAGGAGAAATGGAAGCAGCCATCATATGGTATTGAATGCTCTCTCAGATATATATATGTGTGTGTAAGTGTGTATATATATATATATATATACATACATACACACATATATGTGTGTGTATGTGTGTATATATGTATGTTTACACACATACATATATATATCTAATTTCCTCTTTATGTATTTGATAAAAATTATGTGATTTCTAAGTTATTTTTCTCCACTCAATTTTCTTTTTTTGTATTATTGTTTTTATTTTTTCAAGTAATATGTCTTTTTAAAGAGTGACCTGTCTCTCTCACTACCCCTACCACCACTAAGTAAATTAAAAAAGAAAAAGTTTTAAAAGACTCTTCAATATATATATATATATACACGTCTGACAAAGCATTTCCACACTAGTATGCCAGAAAATGTTATGACTCAGTCTGCGTTTTAAGTCAATCACCTCTCTGCAGGAGGTG
The DNA here is from genome assembly GCF_900497805.2 of Vombatus ursinus. NCBI lineage: Eukaryota > Metazoa > Chordata > Mammalia > Diprotodontia > Vombatidae > Vombatus > Vombatus ursinus. The sequence goes on from NW_020954619.1 coordinate 17,321,807, forward strand.
AGGCATATTTCATCTTCATTCTTTTGGATTAATGGATAATCCTTGTGTTGATCAGAACCATGAAGCCTCTCAAAGTTATTTTACTCTATAATGTTGTTGGTCTTGTATAAATTATACTTCTAGTCCTCTTTATTTCACTCTGCACTATATAATAAAGGTCTTCCCAGTTTCCTCTGAGATTGTCTTTTACATAATTTCTTATGGCACAATAATAATCCCTTACATACATATACCACAATTTGTTTAGTCATTCACTAACAGGAAGACAACCCTTTAGTTTCCAAGTTTATGATACTATGAAAAGGGCTGCTATAAATATTTTTATGCATATAGATTCTTTTCCTCTTTCTTTAATTTATTTGGGTTGAGACCTAGCAGTGGTACAGATAAGTAAAAAAGTAAACACAGTTTGGTACCTTTCTGGGCATAGATACAAATTACTTTCCAGAATGGCTAGACCAAATTACAACTCTACCAATACCACACTGTTATAATTTTGTTATCTCTTTGGCTATGCTTTTTCTTGTCTTGCTGTTATAGCTAGCATTTCTAGTACTGTATTAATAACAGGAGTGTTAATTGAATCCTTGCTTTATCCCTGATCTTATTGGAAAGGACTCCAACTTTTCTCCATATAATGTTTCTCTTAATTTTAGATAAAAATAATTTAATGTATTAAGGAATATCCACTTATTCCTATGCTTTCTATTTTTCTAACATGAAGTAAGATTAGATTTTGTTTAAAGCCTTTCAGTAGCTGTTGATATAATCCTATGGTTTTTATTATTGATATTATTAACATGGTGTATTACATTTATTGTTATGTTGAACCAATCTTGCATCCTAGGTATAAACCCAATATGGCATAGTTTATAATCTTTTTAGCAAGTTGTTGTAGTGGCTTTCTTGCTAATGTTTCATTTTAATTTGCTTCAATATTCATTAGGGATCTTGGTCTGGAGTATTTGCTTTCTCTTCTTTCTCGTTTCCTGGTTCAGATATGAAGATGATATTTGCGTTATATGAAGATTGGAAGGATGCCTCATTCTCTTGTTAGTACAATTTATGTAGTATTGGAATAAATTGTTCTTTGAATATTTTATAGAATTCACCCATGAATCCATCAGCTTCTGGAGGCATTTTTGTTTTTGTTTGTTTTTACTTTGGCAGTATACTTTGGCTTATTCAATTTCTTTTTTCTGATATTGGGTTATTAAATAGTTTATTTCTTCTTTTGTTAAATTAGCTATTTTGATTTCTATGAGTAGTCATAATTTTCTGTTATTAAATTTGCTAAACATATAATTGATCAAAATAGCTCCTTTCTCACTTGTTGCAAGTTCTCCTTTTTCATTTTAAATTTGGTTTCCATTTTTAGTTTGGTTTTCCTCTATCTTTTATCATAATAAGGTTAGCTGTTTATTTTATTAGTTTAAAAATGTTTTTGGTTTTATTTATCAATTCAATAGTTATTTACTTTCAATGTTTCAATATCTTCTTTATTTTTAATTTTAATTTTTTAGTTCCAAATTCTCTCCCTCCACATCCTCACCCATTAAGAAGACAAGAAATACAAGGTCAGTTTTATCTATGAATCATGCAAAATATATTTCCACATTGGCTGTGTTGTATAAAAAATGCAAGAAAAATAAAGAAAGAGTAAACATATGCTTCAATCTGCAATCAGTTTTCTATCTGGAAGGAAATAACATTTGTCATCAGGAGTCCTTTGGAACTATGATGGATTGATTAGAGTTGCTACTTTTTTCACAGTTGATTATTGCTACAATACTGCTGTTGTTGTATAAATGGTTCTCTTGGTTCTACTCACTTCACTTTTCATCAGTTCGTTTTAGTCTTCCCTGGTTTTCTGAAACCATCCACTTCACCATTTTTTACCACACAATAGTATTCCATCACAATCATATACCATAATTTGTTCAATCATTCCCCTATTGATGGATACCTCAGTTTTTAATTCTTTGTCATCACCAAAAGATGCACTCTAAATATTTTTGTACATATAGATCTTTTTCCTTTTTCTTTGATCTCTTTAAGGGTATAGATCTAGTAGTTGTCTTGCTAGGTCAAAGGGTATGTGCCTTTTTTATTTTTTAGCCCTTTGGGCATAGTTCCGAATTGTTCTCCAGAATATTTGGACTAGTTCACAGCTCCACCAATAAAACATTAGTGTATCTATCATTTGTCATTTTACTTCTTCTGCCATCTTAGCCAATATTATGGGTGTGAGGTCCTACCTCAGAGTTGTTTTTATTTGCAGTTTCCTAATCATTAGCAGTTTAGAGCATTTTTCATGTAACTATTGATATACTTGATTTCTGCCTCCGAAAATTGCTTATTCATAACCTTCAGCCATTCATCAATTGGGGAATGGCTCTTATTTTTATAAATTTGGCACAGTTCCATATATATTTGGGAAATGAGACTTTAATTAGAGAAACATACATTTTCCCCCAGTTCACTGCTTTCTTTCTAATTTTGGTTACATTTGTTTTGTTTGTTCAGAACCTTTTTAGTTTAATGTAGTCAAAATTATCCATTTTACCTCCTATGATCCTCTCTATTCTCTTATTTTGTTATGAACTCTTCCCTTATTCATTGATATGACAAGTAATTTATTCCAAGCTTATCTAATTTGTTTATTATATTATCCTTTATGCCTGAATCATATACCCATTTTGAGCTTATCTTGGTATACAGTGTGAGATGTTGGTCTGTGCCTAATTTCTGCCAAAATGCTTTCCAGTTTTCTGAATGATGTTTGTTGAATAGTGAGTTCTTAGCCCAAAAGCTTGAATCTTCAGGTTTATCAAACATTAGGATGCTGTGCACATTTATTTCTGTATATTGTGTGCCTGATTTGTTCAATTGATCAACCACTCTATTTCTTATCCAGTACCAGATTGTTTTGATGATTACTGTTTTGTAGTATAGTTTTAGATGTGGTACTGCTAGACCCTTTGCCTTCACTTTTTTTTCCCATTGATTCCCCTTAATATTCTTGACCTTTAGTTCCTATATGTGATTTTCATTTTTTTCTATCTTTATAGTTTTCTTTGGTACTTTGATTGGTATGGCAGTGCATAAGTAAATCAAGTAGTATTTTCATTTTTATCATATTGGCTTTGCCTCTCCATGAGTAATGAATATTTCTCCAAAAATTAAAATCTGCCTTTATTTGTGTGAAAAGTGTTTTGTAATGGTGTTCATATTGTCCTTGAGTTTGTCTTTGCAGGTAGATTCTGACATATTTTATATTGTCTGCAGTTATTTGAAATGGAATTCTCTTTCTATCTCTTTCAGCTGTGTTTTGTTGGTAATACGTAGACACGCTCCTGATTTCTGTGCACTTATTTTATATCCTGAAATTTAGCTAAAGTTGTTCATTGTTTTGACTAGTTTTTTTAGTTGATTCCTTAAGATTTTCTAAGTATACCATCATATCATTTGCAAAAAAAAAAAAATAGTGAGTTTTGTTTCCTCATTGCCTGCACTTATTCCTCTAATTTCTTATTCTTATTTTATTTCTATAGTTAGTATCTCTGGTTGGTTGTCGTCCTTCATTCTCAAAGAGGAGAAAATGCCATCAACATGTTGGGATTAAGGCACTATCAGATCAATATGAACTTGGAAGATTCTACCACAGGTCAAGCACAAATAGTCCATATGAACATTTGGAGTGGAGACATCTCTAAATTTGTGCATGTCACGTTTCTTTTGATCTACTGCAATTCTGCTTTGCAAATAGAGCACGGTGCTTTCTTTGTTGTGGGCATGTCATAGTGGGCAGTCCTGTGCTAGTGTCTCCCAAATCTCACAATGAATTCCAAAGTTCTTCAGAGAGATCTTGAGAGTGTCCTTGTGTCACTTCTTCTGACAACCATGTGAGAGTTTGCTTGTGTGAGTTTTCTGTAAAATAGTCTTTTAGGCAATTTTTACGTTTGAACAGTGTGACCAGCCCATTGGAGTTACATTCTCTGCAATAGAGTTTGATTGCCTGGCAATTTAGCTTGAGAAAGGACCTCAAAGTACCTCTGGTACTTTATCTTACCAGGTAATCTTCAAAACCTTTCTAAGACAATTCAAATGGAAGAGATTCAGTTTCCTGGCATGGCACTGGTATATAGGAGTACAACAATGAGATTAACACAGTGGTTCTGTAGACCTTCAGTTTGGTAGGTAGTCTAATGTGTCTTCTCTCCTGCACTTTCCTTTGGAGCCTCCCCAACAATGAGCTACCTCTGGCAATTCCTGCATCAACCTCATCATTTATGTGTACATCCCTGAAAAGTGTATTGCCAAAAGAATTGGAAATTGAGGAGATGCCCATCAATTAGGAAATGGCTGAACAAGTTGTGGTATATGAATGTAATGGAATACTGTTATTTCATATGAAATGAGGAGCAGGTAGATTTCAGAAAAACCTGGAAAGATTTACATGGACTGATGCTGACTGAAGTGAGCAGAACCAGGAGAACATTGTACATAGTAACAGCAATATTATGCAATGACCAATGTTGATAGACTTAACTCTTCTCAGCAATGCAATGATTTAAGACAGTTCCAAAAGACTCATGATGGAAAATGCTATCTACATCCAGAGAAAGAACTATAGAGTCTAAATGCAGATCAAAGCACACTATTTTCTCTTTTTCTGTTGTTTTTTCTTTGTCATGGTTTTCCCCTTTTGTTCTGATTCTTCTTTTACAACATAACTAATGTGAAAATATGTTTAATATGATTGTATGTATAACATATCAAGTTGCATGCCCTCATGGGGAGAGGGGGAAAATTTGGAACTCAAAATCTTATAAAAGTGAATGTTGAAAACTAAAAACAAATAAATTAATTAATTTAATTTTTTAAAAAAGTATACTGCCAAGTAAGTGAACTTGTCCACAGCATTCAAAATTTCTCCATTTGCTGTAACCAATCATTCCACACATGGATGGCTGATCGAGAAACTCTATTTTCTTGGTGTTCATTTTTAGGCCAAAATTAGCACAAATAGCAGAGGATTGATTCATAGTTTGTTACATCTCAGCCTCAAAGGATGGATTGAATGCACAATTATCTGTGAACAAAAGGTCATGCAACAACTCTCTCTCCACTTTAGTATTGTCTTGTAACCTTTTCAAATTGAATAATTTACCATCAGTGCAATAGATGCCTTGATGCCATTTTGATCCTTTTGAAGGCATCCCTAGTACAATATTGACTAATAATGGTGATAATGGAATCCTTGCTTCACTGTTGATCTTATTGAAAAGGGTTCTAGTTTATCCCTATTATAGATAATGCTTGCTTGTGGTTTTGGACAGATACTACTCATAATTTTTTTAGAAATCTCTGTTTATTCCTATATTTTCTAGTGTTTTTAATAGGAATATGTATATTTTGTCCAAAAAAACTTTTTGCATCAATTAATAGAATCATATGATTTTTATTGTTTTTATTATTAACATGATCAATTATGCTTATAATTTTCCTAATATTGAACCAACCCTGCGTTCATAGCGTAAATGCCTCTGGTTATAGTGTATGTTCTTTGTGATATGATGGAGTTTCCTTGCTAGTATTTTATTTACAATTTTCATATCAGTGAAATTTTTATTTTTAGGAATTTTAGGGATTTTTATTTCTCTGTTTTTGTTTTCCCTAGTTTATGTATCCAAAACATATTTATGTCATAGAAGAAATCCAGTAACACTAATTTATCTATTTTTTCATATAGTTATATAGTTTATAATGAATTGTTCTTTAAATGTTTGGTAGAAATCACTTGTAAATCTAACTGGTCTTTTTTTTCCCTTAGGGAACTCACTTATGATTTAGTCAATTTCTTTTTCCAAGATTGGTTAATTCAAGTATTATATTTCCTCTTGTAACCTGTGTGATTTATATTTTTGTAAATATTCATCCATTTCATTTAGATTGTCAGTTTTATTGGCATAAAGTTTGGTAAAAAGCTCCTAATGAGTTCTTTAATTTCATCTTTATTAGTTGTTCATTTACCCTTTGTGTTTTTGATATTGGTAAATAGGTTTTCATCTTCTTTTTAATCAAATTAGCCAATAGTTTATCTAATCTCTTCTTTAATTATGATAATTTCTACTTGTTATTTAGTTGAGTTTTTTTTATTTTGTGGTTCAAATTATTTTTTAATTGTATTCCCACTTCATTGACTTGTTCTTTCTCCCTTTTGTTACTGAAATCATTTAAAGGCATAAATTTTCCCCTTAGAATTGCTTTACTTACATCCAACAAATTTTGGCATTTTGACCCTTTATTGTCATTTTCTTTGATGACATTTTCTATTGTTTCTATAATTTGTTCTTTGATCCACAGATTCATTTGAAATATGTTATTTAATCTCCAGTTAGTTTTAAGTTCTTTCTTTAATGGCCTTTTTCAAATATAATTTTATTGCATTATGATAAATAAATAATATGTTTAATATATTTTCTATATTTTTTTTGGTGGAGCCTTTATGCCCCAATATTTGTAAGTGCCATATACAACTGATAAAATATAAATTACTTTTTGATCTATCATATTTAACTTTTCTAAAATTTTATTTAGGCTCTTAACTTCTTTCCTGTTTAGCTTTTGATTAGATCTGTTTAGGTCTAAAGTGGGGGAGGTGTAAGGTCCCTCACTATTATAGTCTTGGTAGCTGTTTCTCCGTTCAAGTCAACAATTCAATTAACTTTTCCCTTAAGTATTTAGATGCTATGTTATTAGGGATATGTGTGATATATATGCATAGATACATATATATATTTGGTATCGACTTATCTATAATGCTAAGAACAATATAATTTCTCAGTTTATCTCTTTTTATCTTATCTATATTATTGTAGCCTTATGTGAGCTCATGACTGCCATCTCTGATTTTTGAGTGCAGCCGATGCTCCATCCCCTCATTTAAAATGACATTACACAGAGTTAAATTCTGTATGAATTTTTGTGTTCCAAGTGTGGTTATTTTATTTTTTTTTTTTTGGTAAACAACAAGTTATCAGATTCTGCTTTCTTATCCATCTGCCATATTTTCTGTATATATAGGTAATATATATATATATATATATATATATATATATACAGAGAGAGAGAGAGTTCTGCCTAGTCACATTCACACTTACAGCTATTCATTGGATATTTCCCTTCATCTTCTCCTTTTGTACTTTTTCATCTCTTTACTCCTACCTCCCACTTTATATATAAATAAGGGATAACGGAGGGAATTTGTCTGTCTTATCTTATAAGTGATCATATAAGTGAAACAGCCTGTCTCCTCTCTTTTCTTCTCTTATCCTCCTCTTGATTTTAGATTTTTATTCTTTATTCTCTTCTTTTTGATGGTCCCTTCATATTGCTCCTTACAGCATTCTAATTTATTTCATTTATGACTACTCCTTTCTTCTTAGACCTCTCTATACTCCCTTGCCCTTCTTCCTCCCATTTCCCTTTTAAATTTAATGTATTTCTATATGGGAATGTATGTATATATGTATGTATGTAATATGCACATGTGTATGTTTGTGTGTAATTATGTGCAATCTTCATTTAACCAGTTCAGATGAGAGTGAGGTTCACAGGATACTCAATCTCTCATCTCTTCCTGCATGGCCATAAACTCTTCTTGTGCATCTCTATTATGCAATAATGATTTTTTCCCCTTCTTCATTGTTTCCTCCCTAGGACCTCCTATTTTTGTCTTCTCCTAAAAAGATTAAAACAGAATAACTCCCCTTTTAACCCTATGTCATTTTAGCTTCTCTCTATGACCCTTAAATATATTAGCATTCTGAGAAAATATTTGTTTCTTGTCCCTCTGTTAACATGTAAACAATTCATCCCCACTTATTCCCTGTCAATTATACAAATGTGTGTACTTTTCAATATTTCTCTTGGCATCTATGTTTCTGCATTTTCATTCCTAAATATCTACTTAGTTTTTTTGTCTTTTTATCAGGAATGCTTGGAAATCCTATATTCCACTGAAGGTCTATGTTTTTCCCTGTAGGGTTATAGTTAATTTTGTTAGGTTATCTTTTATTTTAAACCTTCATATTTTGCCTTTTAGAATGTTACATTCTAATTTGTTCTTTATGTGTACAGCTGCTAAGTCTTGTATAATGCTTGTTGGGGTTTCTTGGTATTTGACCTTCTTTTGGGCTGCTTGTAATATTTTGGTTCTGACATGAAATTTCTGGAATTTGACTATGATGTTCCTGGGAGTTTTCATGTTGAGGTTTCTTTCTGGAGGTGACCAGTTGATTCTATTTTCACATTACATTCTGGGCATAAGACTTCTGGGTAAATTTTATTTATAATTTCCTGATATATAGTATCCAGACTTTTCTGATCACAATTTTCAGATAATTCTTATATTGTTTTTTATTCACCTCTTTTCCAGGGCAGTTATTTTTGATAATATATTTCTTAAAATTTCTTCTTTTTTCCCCCAGTCTTTTGGCTTTGTTTTGATATTTATTGTATTGTTGAGTTATCTGGTCCAGGGATGGGGAACCTGTGGCCCCAAAGCCATATGTGGCCCTATGGGTCCTCAAGTGCAGCCCTTTGACTAAATCCAAACTTCACAAAACAAATCCCCTTAATAAAAGGATTTATTCCGTAAAGCTTGGACTCAGTCAAAAAGCCATACCAAGGACCTATCAGGCCACATGTAGCCTTGAAACTGCAGGTTCCCCACCCATGGTCTGATTATAATTTTCAGGGTAGGCAGTTCCTGAGGAAAGGTTTTTCAGTATGTGTTCTAAGGTGTCAATTTTCATTACCATTCTTTTCTCTCTATGCTTTTTCATTCAGTACCAGTCACTTTTTCATTTAGTACCCAGTACTTCTCTGGTCTCTGTGGCTAGGACAATTTTTCCCCTGAGGCTTTACCTTATTTGGATTCTGATGGTTCAGAGTGAATGTAAATAGCAATGGTTTCTGTCTTGGCCAGAAACCCTGTTAGTCTTCCCCTCCTGGATTGATTTTTTTTTAGGGGGGGGCTATGTAAAAAAGGCCATTCTCTGCCTTATTTCTTATCTAGCCTTAACCACTGAATGGTCATTGCCTCAATCAAACTGAGACCTGTTAAAGATCTTAGCTTAAAAAGTCCAAGGTCCCACTGCATCCTGGGCCATCTCCAGTTTACCTAATCTGTGTCTCACCACTAGACCCAGATGGCTCTGGAGGAGAAAGTGAGGCTGGTGGCTTTGCACAGCCCTCCCTCATGTAAATCCATTTCACCTGCAAGGAATAGCATCACTTCCCTGATGTCATGGTCCTCTTTGAGAACAAAGGACAAACGATAAGGAAGCCAAGACTTCGAATCTTCGTAGGACACTGTGACAGTAATCTTGTGATTTTGACATGGTGAAGATATTGATAGAATTAAAAGCAAGGCTATATGATGGAGACAGCAAGAGTTCCAATTCATAGAGTCGACTAGAACCAGAGCCAAGGACTAGCTAGGGGAAAAGGCTGCTGCACAAATTGCCAAAGGTTCAGGGATGAACCAAAGTAGACATAGAAGCTGACTTTGAGGTAGGCTGCTGACTTTAAGAAGGTGAAGCAACAGAGATACGGTGACATGCAGTTACAGGTGGGGAGTAGAGGAATAGCCAAGATCTGTAAGTGGCTCATGGAAACTAAAATTTGCACTGTTTTCATCAGTTTTAGGCAGCATGGATGACTAGAGCTTTTTCTTTGGGCTATATTGAGGAGAAGGAAAATGAGAATGTATTCATTTGTGGCTGTTGAAAGAATTTTTTATTCTTTTTCTGTTCCAATTATGTATTAACTCAATGCTGCTTTTTGTTTAAGTTTCTGGTGGAATGGCAAAAACTGAATCTTTAGACCACAGTTATCTTTACAAATCCCTAGTTTCACACTGAGGTGTGGGCTTGAACCATGTGGGATATATTTACCAGAAAACATCCTACCACAAAACTAAACCCTAAGCACATATTGAAAAGATTACTGCTATGAGAAGGTTGGGTCTTTATCAGGAATGCAGAATTGGAGAATTTTAAAAATTATAAACCTAACAAAACATATTAATAAAAATGCAGAAAAAATGTTTGCCAAAATACATATCCACTTATATTTTTAAAAATTAAAAACATATGAATAATTGGACCTTTCTTTAATATGGTAAATACTATCTAATTAAAACAAAGAACCAGCTTTTTCTATAATGAAGAAACTCTGGAAACCTTTCCAATAATATCAGGACTAAAGTAGTGATGTTTATTATCACCATTATTATTTCATACAGTTCTAGAAATATTAGCTAAGGTAATGAAAAGAAAACAATTGAGGGAACAAGCATAGGAAAAGAGAAAACAAAATGATCATTTTCTACAGGTGATATGATATTCTACTTAGAGAACACTAAAAATTCCATTAAAATTAATTGAAACAGTAACTCCAACAAAATATCAGGATATAAAGCAAATCCACATAAATCATCAGTCTTTCTGTATATTAAGAAAAAAACACCCAGCAGGAATAGAGAAATTGTATTTAAAATACACAAAATACCTTGCAAAGGAATTATATGAATATAATTACAAAAGAATTATAAATACAATATAGTATATATAAATATGATACACACATAGATAAAATGTAAATATCTTTACAAAAATACAGATTTTTAAAATTGGAGATGTGTTAATTGCCCATGCTTGGACTATGCCAATATAATAAAAATGATAATACTAGTCAGATTATTTATTCCTTGCCATACCAATCAAATTACTAAAAGGTTACTTTATAGAGCTAGAAAAAATTATAATGAAATTCATCTGGATGAAATCATCTGATGAAGAATCTCAAGGAAAATAATGAAAAAAAGAAAGAGCTTAATGTACCATTTCTCAAACGTGTTACAAAGCAGTAGTCATAAAATTATTTGGTTCAAAAATAGAAAAATTGGTCAATGTAACATATCATATACACAAGAGCCACAAGGAAACTACCATGTTAACACAGTGTTTGATAAACTCAAAACTCTAATTATTGAATTAAGTGTTCATTATTCAACAAAAATTCTGAAAAAAAGCTAGAAAGAAGTCTAAGCAAAATAATAATAAGGTGAAATACTGGGTCTCAAATTTAGGTTATCTGATTTTTTTTACTTCAATGGCCTTTCCATACCATAAAGCTTGAAACATCCTGCCCATTACTGTTGATTATATTTCTTCAGGCCAGTGACCACCACTGGAATGCATGCAATTATGAATCATGAACAAGTGATTAACTTTTCACTCATTCTGCATATAAACCACTAAGACTTTCATAGAATAATAGAAATAATTACAAGATCTTAGTGATAAAAATGATCATTTAGTCCAACTCCTCATACATGAGTCTCCTTCCATATCATTCCTTACAATTAATCTAAAAACTTCAAGTGTTGTAGAATTTCATATTGTTGCTTGCAAGTTGTACCTAAGCAGATCGCCTGAATTTCTCAAAGTTAAGGGGGAAATGGCCTCCACCAGCCAATTCCCATAAATCCCTATAAAATTGCCCAAGTCTATAGGCCTGAGTCATAACTATAACTAATGTTGGGTATTAACCAAAATGGGGTCAGGTGGCAATGTTGAGTATTCAATATAAAACAAAGCAAACCTGAATCAGAGCATCTCAGAGATGAAGGTATCTTGAGGCCAGAGTCCAACCTTTACCTGAACAAGAATCCCCAATGTATTATTCTTGGTAGGTGACATCAGAAAAGAGCCATATTAAATCTGAACTCACTTTCAGTTTGATGAATCTATCTGTTCTCATTGTAATTAAACATGCACTTAATTTTACCTTCTCAGAACACAAAGATTTTCTTGAATTTTATTTTACATTGGATCAGGTGATGGTGCCTGAAGATGTCATTCTTCAATACTTTCAATGCATTTATTTTCAATTACATTAACTTTCCATTTAATATTAGCCATGATAGACATGTGCTTATGAGAATTGCTCACATTTAAGCCTTCATTTAATCTTCATAACAACCATGCGAGGTTGGTAGGGGATGTATTGTTATCTTCATTTTACAGATGACAAAAATTAATTCCAGTAAGGTTAAACAATTTAGTCCAACATTAAACATAGTAAGTGGTGGAGTCAGGATCTGAGGCCAAATCTCTTGATTCTAGGTCCAACCCTCTCCTATTCTGTATCGATAGCCTTCCAAGGCTACCTGATTGCTTCATCTTTGTCTCTTTAGAGAACTCAGTGCATGCCAAATTAGACCTTTGACAAGAAGGAAGGTCATGAAGAGATTTAGTTGTCACTAAAGGTTTAAAAAAAAAGTACAGTTAAGATTTTTTTTCCTTCTCATGGGCCTTTTGTATACTCATGCTTTATTTTCTTATACTTGTTTGATCTTCATGCTGTAGCAGTGGCCATGTGGCACTTATCCACAAATACTCCCTCGCAGTAAATTCTTGGTAATAATGAGTGCAAACAATAGAAAGTCACATTTTATTGAATGACAGACCGATTAGGTAACTTGATTATGTGGGTCCATTATCTGTGGCATTTATACATAACAAGGTAATTTGGTTGGCAGAACCATGAAGACATATTTTGGTGCCCAGAATAAGATGTTAATTTGGCATACACCCTTCAATGTTGGTACCATAGCAGAAAGGAGGTGAAAGAGTGAATGCAGGTTACTTTAAATGGAGAATAAACACTTAATTGGTAAATAGAGCCCTCTTTATACATCAAGCTGTGGTGACAGGCACTAAAGAGTAAACACATTTCAGCAGTTGGTGCTATTGATAAGAAAGTATGGTGATAGAGAAGCAGCCGACAAATTTGAATTTCCCCTATTACCTGAAGAATCAAAGGTTAAATTTAGGACCCTGAGATGAATATTGACTAGAAGCCAAGAATGAAGCCACAGGAAGATAAAATGTCAGGACTGATCTTGCCAGGTTTAATAATATAGTAGTTGCTCAGCTTTCACTGACCCTTATGACATAGCTTTGAATGCCTTAGGCCATACTAAAGATCTTCTGTCCCAGTTACCTTTCAGCTGGCCTTAGGCCCTACAGTACTTCTTCAAGAAAATCAAACAGTTCTTCTGTCCCATCTGATAACATGCTATTTTTTTCTGTTCCATTGCCCGAAATCTCAAAAGTTTGCCCACAGAGAGGAGACAAAACAGTCAAGCGAGTGATAGACTTTTAACCTTCTTCCCCCCTTATTAACTCAAATTGAAAAAACATACTTCATGACATAACATAATTCTATGAATAGAAAAAAGGAAACATCTTCTAAAGGTAATTAGTACAAACAAAACAGAATATTATTCCAAGTCCAGGTACAGCCTATGGCAGAGCTACTATTTCTGCCTTCCCTTGAATGACTCCATTCCAGACACAGGCTGTTCCTTCATCTCCCCATCTCATTACTCCCCTGAAACCAGTCAGATGAATCCAAGCTCCTGCTTTTCATTTCTCCTGCATGTTCCCAATAGCAGGCTTTATTAGAAGCCCTACAAAAGCTCCTGTTTTTCCTCTCTCTAGAATTGCCTCAGTCCCAGATCTGACCTAGCCCCATTCTCTTCTCTCCAGAATTACCCTGGTCCCAAGACCAGCCAAGCTGAAACCCATGCTTCCCACCTCACTACCCTAGGCCTACTCTGGATTTCCCCCTTCCTCATCCCATCTCTCAGGACCACTGCAGTTTTACACTAGATCTCAGGCGTAGTCTAACCCCAATTTCTTCTTCTTTTTCCCAGGACTAGTTTAACTTAAGCCTCTATTTTCCCTTTTCCAAACTCAGTCCCTAAATAAGGATGGGTCAGAGCTTCCTGTTTCAACTAGGAGCCCTAGATTAAAGTGTGCTAAGTCCTACTGTACTACCTCAGCCACTAGCCCTGTTCAGGATATTAGCTTCTCCCAAGTTGAATCCAATTAACTACAAAGCCTAGACCTGCTTCAGTCAAGAGTAAGGCTCTTGACTCCCTGATTCTGATAAATGCAATGGTCAGCCATGATTTCAGGGGAAGAAGAGTACTACCCACCTCATGACAGAGAGATTATGAACTAACATGCAGAATGAGAAACACATTTTGGACATGGAAGATATGGGAACTTGTTTTGCTTACATGTATGACACAAGGTTTTATTCTTTTTCCCATTCCTTCCTCCCTCCTTTGTTCTGCCTCCATCCCTCCCTGCCTCCCATCCTTCTTTATTTTCTTCCTTCCTCTTTCTTTCCTTCCTTCCTTCCTTCCTTTCTTCCTTCCTTCCTTCCTTCCTTCCTTCTCTCTGTCTCTGTCTTTGTCTCTGTCTGTCTCTGTCTCTCTGTCTCTCTCTCTGTCTCTCTGTCTCTCTCTCTCTCTGTCTCTCTCTCTCTCTCTTCAGAACTGTCATTTGGAAGAGTCTTTACACTTGGTCGGCTTGTCTTAGGGGGCGCTATGAGGAGCAAGTGGGCAAAGTGGTGAAGAGGACAATCTAGGCTTGATACTAGGAAACACTTCCTAACAATAAGAGATAATTAAAAGTAAAACAGCCTGTCAAAGGATACAGTGGATTCCCCCTCACTGGAGGCCTTTGAGCAAAGATTGGATAACTGCCTCTCTGGTATGTTATGGGGATTCTTTTTCTGGGTATAGATTAGACCAGATGGTTACAAAGGTGTCTTCCAAACCTCAGATTCTGTAGGTTTTTTTTATTATTATTTTGGGGGGTGGGACTGTAGAGGAACCAAAGAAGATATCTCAAAACTCATGCACGAAAATGAATGCACTTTTATTATAGCTGCACCCTTTAGAGTTTTCTCAGAATGTATTTACTCTTTAAAAAAAACCAAACAATTCTAGCTATCTTGTAATTTGATTTCCTAGGCTGACAAATTATAAAGCAAATCAGAAGGGAATAATTTTCTAGAGGCAGGAATACAAACAGCAGCAAAAGTAACTGCTCAAAACTTGAAAAGGAAAAAGGAACCTGAAAACTATAAACAGTTGACACAAGAACTAAAAAACCTCTCACAGTAGACAGTCATCACTGATTGTAGAAGCAAATCACCCTATGTACTCATTAGACTTACAACTGATTTAAAAAAAGTCAGATGGGGAGAGTATTTATTTATTTATTTAATTTTGGCAAGACAATTAGGGTTAAGAGACTTGCTCAAGATCACACAACTAATAAGTGTCACATATCAGAGGTCGAATTTGAACTCAGGTCCTCCTGACTTCAAGGCTGGTGCTCTATCTACTGTGCCACCTAACTGCCCCCGTATTTTAATTTTTTTTAAAAAATTTAAATGTAAGCTTCAGTTCCTTATGTGGAACAATTTATTCCTTGATATGTGTAGATAGCTGTGAAATTCCTAGTTGAAGTTGCTCTAGTTTGAGACAACTTAGTTGCATCTACTTTGAGTCTCGCCAAGGTGATCGGGAGTAACAGCAAGATGCAGTGGAGGGGTGGAAGAGGAGAACAGGGAAATTGTCTTCTCAACAAGAAGAGCTGGATCTGTATTCTAGCTGGCTCATAATTTTTGTGTGTAACTTTGAGTAGGTGTCTTACCCTCCTGTGACCTTTGTTTTCTCATGTGTAAAATGAGGGCTTGGAATGCAGTTTCCCCACCTCTGGACTAGGAGATTTCCAGTTCTAATAATCCTTTCAAATAAATCTTGTGTGTTTTATATCTGGGGAGGAGGCCTAGGGAATTAGAAAAAAACATTAGACCTGAACTTTCAGGTTATCTTCTTGCCCTATATATAGATATCTCCTATATCTACCTTGCCCTCCAGCATAGTGGAACAGGCAGTGGAAGAATAATTGGCTTATCATCTGCCGGGTGGAAGCTGCTAATTTCATCCCTGAAAGTTGTAAAGCTTTAAAAGAACACAAAGATGCTATGAGAATTCAGCTTCAGTGTTAACCGGGGTGCAGAATGAAATCAAAAGCCTTGAATGTTGAGGTGACTCACCACAGTGTTTCCTTTCACCTCCTTCAGGGTTTTCCTTTGGCTCTTAATTATTTATCTGTTCTGACATAAGTTTACATTCCAAGTTGCTCTGTCTAGCACATAGTCAGGCAGTAACATGAAAAGTGAAAGGCAAAAATTTCCTTTGAACTTGGAGGAATACAGTAAGCTGATTAAAAGGGATAATTTAGTGAACAGAGTTCTCGTCAGAAAAATTAGCTTTGTTACCAAGTTGATTAAAAGAACCCAAACCTAAAACCAAAATTCCTAATGTCACAATCTTATAAAATACCTTCGATATGATTCAAAATGTTCTTTGATAAACATCTTGATACTTAAATACTTCCATATTAGTATTATTATTATTATAAAGATAAAATGAGCCAAATGTTCACCATTGCCTAAATTAATTCTTAGTAGTAAGGAGTTACTTGGGATAGCATTAACTCTTTTTCCATGCTCTCATGTACCAATCTTTGCACTTCAGTAACAAAGTATTTTGGGAATTAGACTCAATGTTGGCCTGGATTAGATTGTTTAAAAAGGTGTATGAATTTAGAAGCATAGACTATTGGATTCAGATAGTGCATTAGAGATCAACTAGTCAAAACACTATCCTTGAACAATGGACTTGGAGACGAGAAGACCTGGGTTTGAATCCTGCCTCAGATATTTACTAGCTATGCATTTAATCATTTAACTTCTCTGAGTCTCAATTTCTTCATGTGATTAAGCATTTATTAATTGTCTGTGATATGCTAAGCAACGAGCTAAATGCTAGATACACAGAGACAAAAGCAAAGTGGTCCCTGCTCATAAGGAGTCTACTTTCTAACTAGGGACAGAACATATACATATATACATGTATATATATGTATATGTATACATATAAATATATGTGTATGTGTGTATGTGTATATATATATGTATGTGTGTATGTATATGTATGTATATATGTATATACACATAGAAAGGCCCCACATGTGGCAAAGGGCTGTGTCCCCCTCACCCCTGGTGGGTTGGGGTATCATTTTGTGATTCAGAGGGAAGCAGAATAGACATCTCTATTCTCTTCTGTCCCCATTCTTCTCAAGATAGACTTTGATTCTTGCCAGGAGGAGAAACAGGAGTTTGGAGCCAGAGTGTCCTCTTCATGCTCCATGGAGTATACAGTCCATTCTATAAGTGACATCATCTAGACTAACTCTATTAGCAAACTTAGGATTCCTGCTTTGCACAAGGTCATACAGACAGGTAGTGGCTGAACCAGGATGAAAATCCAGGTTTCATTGTTACAACCCAGTGTTCTTTCTATTGTACCATTTTCACACATTAAACTATTTCTCTTTCATTACAAAAGGTTTTTATAGCACTTCAAAACTTAAAATCTTCTAAGGGTCAATAAAGACCTCTTCAAACACAAAGGTCAGAAAACAGACCAACATCATGACAGTGAAAAGAGCACTGGGTTGGTGGCAGACACACATACCTGACCACCATTTACTACCCATAAGACTACAGAGAGGTCACAACCTTTCTGAACTTGCTTCTTTATCTGTAAAATGGGAATAATTCTTTCCCTACCCATCTTAATTTGGCAAACATTTGTTCTACAAACATTTATCAAATTCCTACTATGTGTCAGGCACTTTTTAAGGCACTAAGGAGATAAAAAGAAAAATCAAACAAGGAAATAGTCCTTTCCTCAAAGAGCTTACATTCTATTTGTAGGAATGTTGTCCCTCAACAAGTACCATGGAGATGCTATATGGCTTGAAGGGAGGCAGAATAGATATCTGTGGCCTCTTCTCCCCTAAACCTTTTCCAAGGAAGACCTGAATTCCTTTCAGGAAGGAAAGAAGGAGGTTGGGACTGGAGGCCACTCTGCTCTCCTTAGAGAAGGGGGTCATTGGGCCAGAATTATATCTATCTGCTCCCTTAAATATTGTTAGTCTAGGGGATATGTTTATCAGGTTTAATCTAGCTTTTGATTATTGTTCCATTATGAGGGGAAGTGGGGCCCGTAGTTTTATATTTTTACATACTCCAAGGCTTGACCCCTTTCCCACCAGTTCCACAATGAATATACATAGCACTTAGCCAAGAAACTCATTGATACAATTCTATAGCAAAACAGAAATCAGAGAATATATACAAGACAATACAGAGTGAAGCACCTCTCCTATTGGGAGTGAAGTAACACACACACACACATACACACACACAGAGAGAGAGAGAGAGAGAGAGAGAGAGAGAGAGAGAGAGAGAGAGAAAGAGAAAGAGAATGTTGTTGTAGGTCTCCCCAAAGAGGAAGTTCCCCCAATCTCTAGTGTAGCAATCTAGGGACAGGGGCATGATGCAGACTGCCAACTCCTCTCATGTCTTCTCAGAGTCTTTTCCTTTCTGCAACCTGAAGTGGAATTTACCTCTTCCATCTTCCTTCTGGAAGTGGGAAGCCAGATGCACCTGAAGCAACTCAAAGAATGTCTGAAATTTTTTTTCTAGCTCTCACCAGGTCTACCCCACTCCTAATGAAGGACAGGGTATTCATCTCCACAAGTGAGGAGAGGGTCCCATACTAATAGACTTTGGGACTTGAGTTACACACCACACACACACACACACACACATATATATCTCACATACTCAAAGAAACCTTTGGAGGGAAGTCATTTGTGGCTGAGGGAACCAGGAGAAGTCTCATGCAGAAGGTGGCACTTGAGAGGAGTGTTGAAGGAAGGCAGAGATTCTAAGAAGTAAGAGATGGGGAGCGAATGCTTTCCAGATATGGGAACACTCAGAATAAAGGAATAGGAATAGGAGATGAGATCTTGTCTGTGAGGAATAGAAAGACCAGTTTGGCTAGATCATAGAGTGTGTGGAGGGGAGAAATGTTTAATAAAGCTGGAAATGTGCCAGGTTGTAAAGAGTTTTAAATGCCAAACAGAGCAATTTTTATATGATTTGCAAGGTAACAGGAAGCCACTGTTGGCTAATGAGTAGGAAGGTGACAGAGTCATATCTGCCCTCTATGAAAAACCACCTTGGTGGTCCTGTGGAGAATGGATTAAAGTGGAAAGAGACTTGGGGAAGTGAGACCAATTAGGAGGCCATCACAATAGTCTATGTAAAAGGCAATGGAACTTTAACTAGAATGTGAGTAGAAAGAAGGGGACAAATATCAGAGCTATGAAAGTATAAACAAAAAAACATTGCAATGGATTGTCTTTGTGGGGTGAGAGTCTAATTGAAGATGACTCTGAAGTGATGAGCCTGGATAACGAGAAAGATAGTGGTACCTGAAATCAAAATGGGGAAAAATTAAAAGAGAGGTGAATTTAGAGAGAAAGATTAGTTCTGTTTTTCACATGTTGAGTTTGAGATGCCTAAAGGATGTCTAGCTTATAATGTCTGGCAGGCAATTGGTGATGAGAAAGACACAGAAACGGAGATGTACAACAGAGCAGAGCAAGACAGACAGAGCAACAAAGAGAGACTCATACTAGATATATGAGTGTAAGTGGGAGCTATATATAGAGAGAGGTGATAATTAAACCTGTGGGTGCTGATGACATGACTAGGTAAAAAAAAAAGGGTCTAAGATTGAGCTTTGGGGTCTACCTGTAGTTAAGGGATATGATATGGGCAGTAGTCAGATAGATAGGAAAAGAACCAAGAGAGAACAGTCAAAAAAAAACCAGGGAGAACAGCAGAAGATTAGAATCAATGGTGATTAATATTACAGAGAGGTCAAGAAGACTGAAGATTGAGAAAAGGTCATTAGGACTGGTGATTAGGAGATCACTGATAACTTCAGACAGAACTATTTAATTTTAAAAAATATATGTGTGTGTGTGTATATTTTTTATTTTCAGTTCTGAATTCTCTCCCTCCTGCCCCTCCCCCACCCACTGAGAAAGCAAGAGATACAATACCCATTATATGTATAAAGCCATATAAAACATATTTCCTCAATGGCCATCTGTTAAAACAAAAAAACTAAGAAAAATAAAGAAACTGAAAGAAAATATGCTTCAATTTGCACTCAATATTCATCAGTTTTTTTCTCTGGAGATGGATACCACTTTTCATCATGAGTCCTCTGGAAATGTTGTGGATCATCTTATCAATCAGGGTTGCTAAGTTTTTCATAGTTGATTGTTGCTACAATATTTCTATTACTGTGTACTTGGTTCTGCTCACTTCACATTTCATCAGTTCATATGTATCTTCCCAGGTTTTTCTAAAACCATCTGCTTCATCATTTCTTATCACTCAATAGCACTCAATAGTATTCCATCACAATCATATATCATAACTTGTTCAGCCATTCCACAACTGATGGGCATTCTCTCAGTTTTGAATTCATTGTCAACACAAAAAAGACCTGCTATAAATATTTTTGTACATATAGGTCATTTTTCCTTTTTTTTTTAATCTCTTTGGGGTATAGACCTAGTAGTTATACTGCTGAGTTAAAGGGTGTACACATTTTTTTTGGCCATTTGGGCATAGTTCCAAATTAATCTTTAGAATAGTTGGACTAGTTCACAGCTCCACCAATAGAAAATTAATGTAGCTATTTGTAGGCTCAATAATGTAGGCTCAAACCTGTTTGCTCAAACCCTTTTTAATTTAATGAAATCAAAAGTATCTATTTAACCTACCATGATCCTTTCTGTCTTTTGTTTGATCATGAATCTTCCCTTGTCCATAGATATGACAAGTAATTTATTCCAGGCTTCCCTAACTTGCTTGTGATATCACTCTTTATGTTTAAATCATTCCCCATTTTGAGTTTATTTTGGTATACAGCGTGAGATTCTTGGTATACAGCGATGCCTACTTTCTTCCAAATTCCTTTCCAGTTTTCCCAGCAGCTTTTGTTGAATGGTGAGTTCTTCCTCCAGTAGTTGGGATCTTTGGGTTTATCAAACACTAGGTTACTATGCTTACTTAATTCTGTATATTGTGTGCTTAATCTATTCAATGGTCAACCACAGTATTTCTTATCCAGTGCCAAATTGTTTTGATTATTGCTTTGTTATAGTTTGATATCTGGTACTATGAATCACCCCTCCTTCACTTTTTTTTAATTGATTCCTTTGATATTCTTCACCTTTTATTTTTCTAGATGAATTTTATCATTTTTTCCTAGCTTTATAAAATAATTCTTTGGTAGTTGAATTGGTATAGTATTGAATAGGTAAATTAATTTAGGCAGTATTGTCATTTTTATTTTATTGGCTTAGTCTACCCATGAACAATGAATATTTTTTCCAACTGCTTAGATTTGTCTTTATTTGTTTGAAAACTTTTTTGTAACTGTGTTCACATAGTTATTGAGTGTGTCCTAGAAGGTAGACTCCCAAGTATTTTATACTGTCTTTAGTTATTTTAAATGGAATTTCTCTTTTTATCTCTTCCTGCTGGATTTTGTTGGTAATATATAGAAATGCTGAGAATTTATGTGGACTAAAGAGCCATTTCATTTGATTGATAAGCTTTCTACAGAATGTGGATAATAACATCTACCTTACAGGGATATTGTAAAGATAAAATGAGGCAATAATAATAATAACTGGCATTTAAGGTTTGCAAAGCACTTTACATATGTTACTTCATTTGATTGATGCATGCAAAATGCTTTGCAAACTTCAAAATGCTACATAAATGCCAATTATTATGCTTCCTATTGTATAACTCTCCCCCACTCCCATTATGAGGGAACATAGGCAAATAGCAATTTCAAGGACTTCCTCAAGGTAAAACAGCTAAACTGTAGCAAAGCCAAAGCAAGAAACTATGTCTTCTGACTCTCTATAATACTTCATATCCACATACTCAATTATTTAGAGAAGTAATGAAATAAAAAGGAACCCAGAAACCTGAAAGAGTTAATGTGTCACTTTATGTAGCAAATATACTATGAGGAAGTAATGTAAAATCAAAATAGAATCATAGATTTTAGAGTTGGAAGGGTAATCTAATTCAAACTCCTCATTTTATAGATGAGGAAACAGGCTTAAAGAGGTTGTGACTTTTCTAATAAATGGAAAAGTAAATGGATCTCAGGAGGTTCATTCCAAAAATCTAGTGCTCTTGGGTACTCAGAAGAAAGTCTATGATTTTGCTATTCCTTTTTTCTTTTTTCAGAGAGGCAATCGAAGATTAAGTGACTTGTCAAGGGTCATACAGGTAGTAAATGTCAAGTGTTTGAGGCTGGATTTGAACTCAGGTCGTCCTGACTTCAGGGCCAGTGATCTATTCATTGTGCCATCTAGCTGCCCCCATTATTACTTTTTAAAGATGTTTAAAGTATCCCACAGGACAATTGAGCTGATGTGATCTATGAGGTAATAACAATAGAAGTGATGATGTTAATATAATACTAATAGTATTATATATTTAGGCTATCCTTATAATAACCTTTGAGGTATGTATAGTATTATTATCCCCATTTTAGAGATAAGTAAACTGATGCCCAGGAGTCATGGAACCTAACTATATAGCGTAGATTTTGTTTACATTTCAGAAGTGTTACAGCTGAATATACTGCCTTGTGTTTTGGCATCACTTGAGTCAACCTGACCTAATAAATGTGCAGAATCTAAACAGGATTAACAGTCTTTTTTATGGGTTTTCATATTCACTAGAACATGTCTTCTTGTAACCAAAAAAAATAAACATTCAGGTTATGTCTGTTTGCTTAGTATAAATGTCAAAAATACTGTCACATAGAATTTGAAGGGTTTTTGCTTACATTTTATGGCCAATGTGATTTGTTTGTTTGTTTGTGGTAGAAACTAACACTCAATTACTGATATACTCCAGACAATGAGGGGTAAACACACATTACAAAAGAGTTTGTTTACTGAATGCACATATTTTTATAATGAGTAGAAATGTACTCCTTAAATGAAGTCACCCCAAGATATAGTGAGTTTCCTTTTGGTATAAATGTGAAAAGGAATATTTACATGGCAGTTAGAAGTAGCTAGGTGGCACAATGCATACAGTGCTAGACTTGCAATTCAGAAGATCTGAGTTCAAATTCTGATTCAGACACATACTAGCTATGTGGCCCTGGGCAAGTTTCAGACTTGAGTTCCAGACTCAGTTTCCTTATGTATGAAATGAAGGTAATAGTCATGACTATGATGGGATTGCTGTGAGCATCAAATGAGATAATATATGTAAAGTACTTAGCAAATCTTAGAATGCTACATAAATGTTATTATTACTCTTATTATTGTTATTATTATTATGGTCAGTCAAACACACTAGGTGTTCAAGAAAATTCAGTTTTATAGATTGACTTTATTTATAGATTTGACTTTGTAGTCTAACAATTTTAATATTGAAAGAATATTCTACATACACACATGTCTATTTTTATTGTTGTTCAGTCATTTCAGTCATGACCAAGCCATCATGACTCCATTTGGGATTTTCTTGGCAAAGATGTTGGAGTAGTTTGCCATTTCCTTCTCCAGCTTATTTTACAGATGAAGAAACTGAGGCAAACAGGGTTAAATGACTTGTCCAGGGTCACATAGCTAGTGTCTGAGGCCAAATTTGAACTCAGTTCTTCCTATTTCCAAGTGCAGTGCTTTACTCAGTGTGCCACCTAGCTGCCCCACATGTCTATTACCAGACTATAATTTTAAATGGCAGAGTTAAAAATATAGAGTAACCTCATAATTTTAGTGCCTCCCCGGGAATGAATCTATCAACTGAATGTAAGAATTCAAAGGAGGCTGTTTTACATAAGACATAAATCTGGAACTGGAAAAAACCTCAGATGCCACCTAGTCCAAAACTCTCATTTTACAGATAAGGAAACTGAGGCCCAGGGAACTTAAGTGACTTGCCCCAGGTCATACATGTAGTAAATATCAGAGATAGGATTTGAACCCAATTTCTGTGAGCTAATGCTTCTTCCACTGTAGTATTTCTCTGTTTTTCCATTAAATCCATTTCAAAATATGATTTTTAAATAAAAATGAGTTTTTTTAAAAATTGTGGTCCTTTGGCATTAATAATATAATGAGCATCAGTGAAAAGAAACTTTGATATTTTTTCTATATCCTGATTTTAGACTTCTGTCTTCCTGGAAAGAGGCACTATTCTTCATTTCTTCCCAGCAACATTTCTCCATATTATTCTTCACATATTGCAGGATTGGACAAAGATGTAAGAAAATGGGTCATGAATTTTCCCTTTTGTAAATATTTTAATTTCATTATTTTCATAATTTCACAACTTTAGGTTTGTATATGTACAATTTGTACACACAGAAATGTGGCCTAGTTTGCAAATGCCAGTTAGAAACAATGTTTAAATTTACCTGGATTTTTGGGAAACCACTAGCTGTTAATAAATTCAAGTATTCTTTGTTTGCCATGTAATTTTTCAAACCAGTTTGTAAAGACACAGATTCTGTAATAAATTTGTATACATTGTTGTTACTTTTCTTACATAAACATTTTTTCTTCCTTCCTCACAACCAAAAATCTAGAAGACATGGCTTCATTGATAAAATATTTTTCCTGAAAATGTCAGTCTTTGATAATTTGATGGATCTCTGATTTCATCAATATAGTTTTTTTTTTCCCTCCAGAATTATAGATCATTACAAGTCCATGCTTTCTCATGTTATTTGACTTTTGTCTATATCCTCTGGCAAATTTTACACAGGGGAGATCCAGTCAATGTACTGGAATACTTGCCCTTGATCTTTGGACACTGCGTGGATATTAATGGACTATGTGGGCTGTTCACTGGTTACCCCTCACTATTGTTCTATGACTAATCCCCCTCTTTGTTTGATTATCTGTATCTTTGAAGGTGTCTTTCACATTATTTCTAATGCATAGTTCTTTGTTGGTAGTATATTGCATCCAATTCACACCCATTATACATATCTCCATCAATAATTATTTAGAGACTATGATATTTCATTAGGACCATATTGTAATTAGACAAAATTTGAGATTTGGAAATTAAGTATTGTTCACTATCTTTTTTGTGACCTGAATAATTTTGTGTTTTTATTGATTTATAATGTTTAGTAAACCCCAAATTATGAATTAAGTTTCTTAACTCTCAATTCAGCATCTTTTTTTTAACTAGACATAAGCACTTTTCACACAACACCTATTAACATATTAATATAATACTTTGTAGTTAGGACATGTCTGTAAAATATTAGAAAAGCATTGGATCTGGAAGCAAATGACCTGGGTTTTAATTTGAATGATCTCATTTAGTAGTAGCTGGGGATCCTTGAACAAATCATTTAATCTCTCTGAACTTATTTCCTCATTTGGAAAATGGAGATGATAACACTACTTACCAACACTTTATTATTCTTCTTTCATAGTAGAAAAATGTAACAGAAAGATAAAACAAAAGGGAAAATATAGAACTGAATAAACTGTTGGAGAATTTAGAACTCAAAGAATTATGTTATATTCTAACTGGGAGCACTAAAAAATACACATGTATTTTACCATTACATGGTGCCTTTCTAAAAATAGACCATGTGCTAGAGAAATTATAAATAAATATTAAAACTAAGAAATACTAAACAAATCCTTTATAGACTATAATGCAGAATAAATAGTAGCTAATACTGGAAGCACAAGAAAAAAACTAAGACCTAAATGGAAACTTAATAATGCCATCCTTTTTAATAAGTGGGTCAATGAACAAAGCATAGAAACAATTAATAATTAGGCAAAAGACAATGACTATTATTATACAACATACCAGAATTTCTGGGATACAGTTAAAGCATTTTTCAAAGAAAAGGTTATATTTCTGAGAACATTATTAATGAAGTAGAAAAAATAGAATTAATGAAGTGAACATAAAATTAGTAAATTAGAAAATCAACAAACCAAGAGTAAGCAGTTGTGAAAATGGAGAAATAGATATATTATAGAAAAAAAGATTATAGATTGATAAAACTGATGTTAGTTCTTTGAAAATCATAAACATAAAAAACATAAACAAAGAAACTATGCATTAGAAATAATGTGAAAGACACCTTCAAAGATACAGATAATCAAACAAATCAATAAACTCCTAAGTAATCTAATCAAAAAGAGGAGAAAAGATAAAATTTACAAGACAAAAAATTAACAAAGTAAAACTACAATAGAGAAGAAAAATTTTAAGTTATCAGAACCTACTATATACAATTATATGTCAGCAAAACTAATAACTTAAAATAAAGGGGATTATCTCAAAAATATAAAATATCCAAATTAACAGAATATTAAATAAGTAGCTCCTTCATAAAAGCAAATCAAACTAGTTGTAGAAGATATACCAAAGGAAAAAACTTTCATGTAGATAGATTTACAGGAAAAGTCTATCAAACTGTTGAAGAACAATTCATGCCTACACAACAAAATTTATTCCCCAATTCATTTAATGAGACAAATATAATTATATACCTAACTCAGAGTTGGATAAGGCAAAGGAAGAGATATATTCCAAGTTTTTATTATTATTATTAATCTATTTTAAACTTAAATACTAAAACTTAAATATTCAATAAGAAAAGAAAATGAAACATATTATAAACTTAAATACAAAATGAGAAAAGAAAGAAAAGCAATGCTATGTGAACAGCAGAACATAAAAGAGGATTCAAAATATACAGCAATAAATTTCCGTTTCAAGAAAGCCTATATAATATAACACTGTGTTCTGGTCTGTTCATCTTTGCTTCCTTGTAAGTTTTCTTTTGTTCTTTGCTGTGCACTTTTTACTTTATTCTCCCCGCCCCTTCCTTCCCCTCCTCCCACAAGAAGGCTACAATTAAGCATGAATGCACACACACACACACAGACACACACACACACACACACACACAGAAACATTTATATACATGCATATAAATACAGACACTTATATACATATACATAGATATCTATAATCACGCTCATATATAGACATATACATTCATATACATCTATGTAGGACCATATTATATTTGTTTGTCCCCTGTTTTTCTGAGGGTGGATAATGTATTCCTTCACAGATCTAAGTCTGTCCATATTTTTCTAAGTCTACCAACTAATCATTTCCTATACCACAGCAATATTCCAACCTTATACTGTCTAGTTATTTTAAATAGTCTAAAACAATATTGATTACTATGACTGGCATATAGTATAGTTTCCTTATTTTTCCCTTTTGATTAAATCTATTTTAGCTTTAACTTTGTCTGAGATCATGATTACTACCCCTGCTTTTTTCCCCCTAATAATTTCTACTCCTGATCTTTATTTTATGTTTGTGTATCTCCTCATTTCTATCCCTCCTAACTCCTACTTTACATCTACCCACTACCTTGCTGTCCTATTATTTAACCTACCTCCTCCACCAAAGATCCCTCCTTTATCTTCTCCCCCAACCCTGAAATTCCTCCCTTATCCTCTTCCCATTCCCTATTTCCTTAACCTTTTATTTCTTTCTGAGTACAGACTTATGCCTGTATATGTATATATATATATATATATATATATGTATTCTATATTCTATTTCTATTTTTCTCTCTTGTTTTAATTTTCTTTAATTATTTCTTGTATTATTGTATCAAGATTCATTTTTTCATCATAGCTTTCAGGTAGTCTGATTATTCTTTTGTTTTTTCTTCTTGATCTGTTCTCCAGACCTTTCTCTTCTATTTTTTTTATTCTTTATTTTTTGTTTTGTTATTTATTAATCCCTTATAATTTCACTGGCTTCCCCTTGCCCAGTTCTAATTTTAAAGGAGTCATTTTCTTTCTTAATTTTTTGGATCTTATTTTCTAGTTGGTTGACTTTCTTTTCATAATCTTGTTTTTCTTTGATTGTTCTTATTTTTAAAAAAAATTCCTCAATCTTTCTCATTTGGTTTTTAAATTCTTTTTAAACATTCTTCTATAAATTCTTTTTGGGCAGGTGACCATTCGACATTATTTGGCTTCAATATCCTCCTCTGAAGACCAACCCTGGTCCTCTCTATTCTCATAGTAACATTCTATGTTTGAATTCTTTCTCTTTTGCCTGTTCATTTTTTTTTTAAATTTGTAGCAGCTTGTTATTGTAATCACCTCTAGTCCTGGGGTTTGGGGGATGGTGTCTTCAGTTCTCCCCTCTGGCCTGGAACTGACACTGAAAATTCTGCCCTGCTGTAAGTGCCCACAGCTAGTGATATCCCTTCCCTATTGCTTCTGCACTCAGTGGGATTATGCTGGTTTCTTCTCGTTTGGGGCCGCATCTCAGCAGCATGGCTTGGACTGCTGTGCCTTATCTGTCAATATTCCCCTGTTCAGATGCCCAACTCCCCACACTGTCTGGGAGGTGAAAATCTCTGTGACTGGGGCCAAGGCTACCTCCTAACTCAGTTAGATCCAGAGCTTGCCACTTGCTATTTCAGTGGTTATTTTTACCATTTCTACATTTGTACTGTGGTACTATTTTGTCTTATATGTGAAGGAAATCTGGAGACCTCGGAATTTACTGACCTCTGCCATCTTCTTAGAATCCTCTCTTTATTCCAAGTTTTAATATGAATTTTTTTTTGCAAAAACGTCTATAGCACAATATTTAAAAAATTATTTGCTATAATCAACTTGGATTTATATCAGGGATACAAGAATGGTTCAACATTAGCCAAAAAAAACCCCAATATAATTTGTCATTGAAAGAAAAACATCCATAGAGAATCCTAGAGAATCAAGTAAAAAACTACTTGGAAAAATAAACAACTTTAGCAAAGTTGCAGGCTATAAAATAAATCCACATAAATCATTGGCATTTCTATACATTACCAACAAAACCCAACAGCATGAGATAGAAAGAAAAATTCTATTTAAACTTACTGTAGACATTATAAAATATTTAGGAGTCTACTTCCTGAAACAAACCCAGGAACTATATGAACACAATTACAAAACACTTTTCACACAAATAAAATCAGATCTAAACAACTGGAAAAACATCAGTTGCTCATGGATATGCTGAGCTAATATAATAAAAATGACAATTCTACCTAAGCTAATTTACTTTTTCAGTGCCATACCAATCAAACTACCAAAAATTATTTTATCGAGTTAGAAAAAATAATAACAAGATTCATTTGAAAGAACAAAAGGTCCAGAATATCAAGGGAGCTAACGAAAAGAAATACAGGAGAAGGTGGCCCAGCCCTTCCAGATCTTAAATTGAAACATAAATCAGCAATCATCGAAACTGCTTGGTACTGGCTAAGAAATAGAGTGGTGGATCAGTGGAATAGATTAAGTATACAAGACACAATAGTCAATGACTATAGTAATCTATTATTTGATAAACCCAAAGACCCCAGCTTCTGGGATAAGAACCCACTCTTTGACAAAAACTGCTGGGAAAACTGGAAAAGAGTATGGCAGGAACTAGGCATAGATCAAAATTTCACACCATATACCAAAATAAAGTCAAAATGGGTTCATGATTTAGATATAAAGGCTGATACTGTAAGCAAACTAGGAGAGCAAGGAATAGTTTACCTATCAGATTGATGGAGAACAGAAGAATTCATGACCAAACAGGAGATAGAGAACATTATGAGAAGCAAAATGGATAACTTTGATTACATTGAATTGAAAAGTTTTTGCACAAACAAAGCCAATGCATCCAAGATTAGAAGGAAGGTAGAAAATTGCGAAACAATTTTTACAACCAGTCTCTCTGATAAGGGCCTCATTTCTAAAATATATACAGAATTAAGTCAAAGTTATAAGAATACAAGTTATTCCCCAATTGATAAATGGTCAAAGGATATGAACAGGCAGTTCTCAGAGGAAGAAATTAATGCCATCTATAGTCATATGAAAAAATGCTCTAAATCACTCTTGATTAGAGAAATGCAAAGCAAAACAACTCTGAGGTACCACATCACACCTATCAGATTGGCCAAGATGACAAAACAAGAAAAAGATAATTGTTGGAGAAGATGTGGGAAAATTGGAACACTAATGCATTGTTGGTGAAGTTGTGAAATGATCCAACCATTTGGGAGAGCAATTTGGAACTATGCCCAAAAGGCTATAAAAATGTGCATACCCTTTGACCCAGCAATAGCACGTCTAGGGCTATATCCCAAAGAGATCATACAAATGGGAAAAGGACCCACATGTACAAAAATCTTTATAGCAGCTCTTTTTGTGGTGGCAAAGAATTGGAAATTGAGAGGATGCCCATCAATTGGGGAATGGCTGAACAAGTTGTGGTACATGAATGTGATGGAATACTATTGTGCTAGAAGAAATGATGAACAGTCTGACTTCAGAAAGATCTGGAAAGACTTGTGTGGTCTGATGCTGAGTGAAGTGAGCAGAACCAGGAGACTCTTGTTCACAATAACAGCCACATTGTGAAATGACTAATATTAATAAACTTAACCCTTCCCAGCAATACAAAGATCTAAGACATCTCCAAAGGCCTCGTGATGGAAAATGCTATCCACAAAGAAGAAAGAACTGTGGAGTTTGAATGCAGATCGAAGCATAATATTTGCTGTTTTTTTTCCTCTGTTGAGTTTTGTTTCCTCTTTCTGGTGGTTCCTCCTATTGGTTCTAATTTTTACTCACAATATCACTAATGTAAAAATATGTTTAATAAGAATGTAAATGTATAGCCTATATCAGATTGTGCACCATCTTGGGGAGGGTGGTCGGGAGGGAGGGGGAGAAAAGGTTTAAACTCAAAAGCATATGGAAGTGATTGTTGAAAAATCAAAATAAATTAATTTTAAAAAAGAAAAATATCCAGAATCACATTATATGAATTAATGCAGAAAAAAGCCAGTACCTTTCAAAATAACTACAAAAGACATAACATATTTCAGAATCAGTTGAGCAAGACACACTGCAGAACTACATAGATGCAATTACAAAATGTCCCCTTAATGAATAAAGAATGAGTTAAATAACTGGAGGGATAGTCAATGATCATGTCCTAACTGCACCAATATAATAAAACTGATGTTCTCACTCATTCATTTACATATTTAATGCTGTACCAAACTACCCTGGAATACTTCATAGAGCTACACACAATAAGCAGAACAAAAAAAGATCTAGAATTCAAGAGTAATAATGAAAAAAGTAGGAATAAAGGGAGACTAGCACTTCTAAGTCACAAATTATACTATAAAACCATAAGTATCAAAATTTTTGAGACTGCTCAAAGTACAGGGCCAGTATAGAGGAGAAAACAATGCAGCAGAGTCCCTGGAAGGAAATTACTTCAATGTCTGGAGATAGCCTATGTCTCCTTCACCATCCTGACCAGAGGAGGACCTCATAAATTTCTGGTCAGAGAATTTGGACTTTTTGTTCATGTTCTAGCAATCCCCCTGGGCTAGCAGCATCTGGAGGTAGTGTCAGCATCAGGAGAGACAACATTGAGGGAAGAGAGCTTTAACACCATACAAGGATCCCAGCAGAAAACTCCATTCTTCCTCAAGGGAACTTCATGAGTACCCAAGGAAGAAGAAGAAGAAAAGGACTGCTAAATCTGTAAAGGGAGCTTTATACTTTTTAAGCCTGTGCAGCATAGACAAAAAGAGGACACATTTTATTTTCAAGTTCTTCCAATTCATCTTAGGAAGTTCATACTATTTTCACTTTCCTGGGTGTGCTATATATTGAACCTGTCATTGAGGCTGATGAGTGAATGAATGTCAGAGATGTAACAGAACAGGTTATGACCTTATGAGTATCAAAAGGTAAGAAAAGCCATCAGATGTCCAGCAGATGAAGTCCATTATCAGAATCTACCAGTAGCTGCACTAGCCAAGCCTGGTTAAAAGCCAGCTCCAGGAGTCACTTATGTGGTCCAACCTAGCAATGAATTGATCGAGTAGCTGAGATACTGGAAATAGTGACTCACTCATTGCCTATGCCACACCCAGAAGTGAAGCTGGTAAAGAGAATATTTGGTAATCTTAATTAAGTTTTAGTTCATTATTATTTCATGGACTGTGTGGGTATATAGAAGGGAGTATATTCCTCATTTGAGGGAGGGGAGAGCCATGAAGGAAAGTTTTGATAATTCTGTCCTTGTTATATTTCCTCAGTAAATATCTCGTTGTAAACGCTAAGAAATAAGTAATAAGCTAAAAAAATACAATTCAGGACTGGTTAAAAGAAAAAAAAAGTAAATCAATAAAAAAGATTGTATGATGAAGAATCATTTTAAAAAAACTGAACTCAATAACCCCACTGTTCAATAAATGACAAAACATAAATTGCACAAGGAAGAATCATTTATTTAAAAATGATTGGGAAACTAGAAAGAAGTTTTTCAAAAATTTAGTTTAGCTTTTATGCCATATATTTCCATTAAGTTTAAAAATTTATATTTTATTTTACTATTAAAGAGCATACTATAAACCAAAAATAAAACAAAACTGAAGAGAACCAGACCAGGTATCTTTCTTAGCCACAGACAAGGAAATTCTTTAACAAACAAGAGATAGAAGCTATCATTAAAAAGGGATATTGTTATTATATGAATTGAAAAGCTTTTTCAAGAGCACAATGCACCTAGTTGAGGAGATAAGTGGGATTCAGTGCTTGGCACGGTACCTGGCACATACTAGGTACTCAATTAATGTTTATTGATTGACTGACTGAATGGAGCATGTGCCTCTTCAGCCTTGGTGGGTTCTTCTTACAATCCATCTTTCCTACCACCATGTTAATCATTACTGACTGGGAGTCTGAGCTTCAGGAGGTGGATGTTGAGAACTGTGGCAGCAGCATATGTAACTATCCTCATAGACCAGTGAAATGTCTAGAAAACAAATCAAAATAGCTTCTATGATTATAATCTTGTTAAACTGAAAAATATTGAAAATGACTATATTAATGATAGCTTAGTTGTCATGAAAGAGGCACGATGAAATTATGTTAAAATTCAGGGTCCACTTCTTAACATGTATTGTCATTTCTGGCTAGTGGTATGGCAGCAAAAGCCCAAAGAACTTATCATGCTATATTACTAGATAAAGACTAGATAAAATGTACACAGCATTGGCCAACTAAAGACCAAGTGATGCTGCTTTTTGAAGAAACTGGATTCTGTGTGAGCCTCCTGCCAGAAGACATGAAATTGAATACACTAAAATATTCATAATAATGAAATAAAGATAATATCTCACTTTTATTATACTATGTGCCAGATTTCAGAGTCCCTGAACCATCAGTTTTATTCCTTAACTTCTCATTTAAAGTTTGAGAATCTGGTTTCCTGAATGCTGAATATGGACCTGCAGTAATTCACTGTAGCTGAATATGGACCTGCAGTAATTCACTGTAGCACAGGAATTGGCTGGCCTGGCATGTTTTCATCAGTTGATCCCCATCTTGTTCTGATGGAACTGTTCATATTAAGCAAATATTACTGACTGTGATAAAATATTGAATAATGACTGAATAATTATTCATTCAAACTTTATATAACTAAGATTCTCATATATGGCTGCAATAGAAGGAACAAAATTTATATTAGGAGCTTCAAGTATATAAAAATTGTAGAAAGAACTTTCCAATGAAGATGAACCATCTAGTCATGAACATTCACCATCTCATCCAACTAAAATAAATACTGAAAATACTGAAAAGTACAATGGATAATTTTTGATTACATCAAATTGAAAAGGTTTTGTATAAACAAAGCCAATGCAACCAAAATTAGAAGGGAAGCAGAAAGCTGGGAAACAATCTTTACAACCAGTGTCTCTGATAAAGGCCTCATTTCTAAAATATATAGAGAATGGAGTCAAATTTATAAGAATACAAGTCATGCTCCAATTGATAAATGGTCAAAGGATATGAACAGGCAATTTTCAGATGAAGAAATTAAAGCTATGTTTAGTCTTATGAAAAAATACTCTAAATCACTATTGATTAGAGAAATGCAAATCAAAACAACGCTCAGGTACCACATCACACCTATCAGATTGGCTGGCATGACCAAATGGGAAAATGATAAATGTTGGAGAAGATGTGGGAAAATTGGAACACTAATGCATTGTTGATGGAGTTGTGAATGGATCCAACCATTCTGGAGAGCAATTTGGAACTATGCCCAAAGGGCTATAAAACTGTGCATACCCTTTGACCCAGCAATACCACTTCTAGATCTGTATCCCAAAGAGATCATAAAAATAGGAAGAGGATTATAGCAGCTCTTTTTGTGGTGGACAAGAATTGGAAATTGAAGGGATGCCCATCAATTGGGGAATGGCTAAAGAAGTTGTGGTATATGAATGTAAAGGAATACTATTGTTCCATAAGAAATGGTGAGCAGTCAGACTTCAGAAAAACCTGGAATAACTTACATGAACTGATGTTGAGTAAAGTATGAGAGAAATCACCAAGAGAATATTGTACACAGTAACAGCTACATTATGCAATGAGTAACTTTGATAGACTTAGCAATGCAAGGATCTAAGACAATTCCAAAAGAACCATAATGAAAAATGCTGTCTGCATCCAGAAAACAAACAAACAAACAAAACAAAACAAAAACAAACAACAACAACAACAAAAAGCTATGGAGTCTGAATGCAGATCAAATCATACTATTTAATCTCTTTTTTTTTCTTTCTTGTGGTTCCTCCCATTGGTTCTAATTCTTCTTTACAACATGATTAATGTGAAAATATGTCTAATATGAAGAGCCTATGTATATGTAGAGCCTATATCAGATTGCGTGCCATCTTGGGAAGGAGGAAGAGGAGGGGGAGAAAATTTAGATCTCAAAATCTTCTAGAGGTGAATGTCAAAAATGAATAATAAATAAGCAAATATTTTTTAAAAGAAAAGTATAATGGGAACATGGTGGATTTAAAAGAAGACAAAAAGGGGACCAAATAAATTTAGAGAACTCCCCACTAAAATGAAAGTTACTGTGACATAGAGCACTGAAAATGTTGTTGGGAAATGATGCTGGAAGGACAAAAGTTAATAGAAAGTTCAGCACATGAAGGATAAGTGGGACTGAATAAACCTAAATCTTCATGATCTGTGAAAGTCCTGAAGCTATAAATTTTGAACCATTGACATGCAAAACAATACCTGAAGCCTTCTTGGGAATCAAAATGATGTTTGGTAAATGTCTATAAAGCCTTATACTTATCTATTTGCAATGTAAATTATATATCCAAGTAGTACCAGCAAAAAGACTTTGCAAAACTTAAAAATTCTCTGTTACTGAGTGCTTTAAAAATGTTTCTAAGAATTGTATAAAGACATTAATAAAACAAATCAGGAGATACTACCTTGCAATGTTCTGGCATTCTTACTCTATACTTATACATTTTAGACAACATTAATTTTTAACTGAAATTTTTTTTGTTAAACTTTTTTTTAAACATAAATAAGGTAAGAAAGGAAGTGGTCAATCAGGAAAAACAAAAACAATATTTGCATCAAATACCTCTAAGAAAAGTTTAATATCCAAGGCATATAGGGAACTAACCCTGTATGTAAAAGCAAAAACTATTTCCTTAGTGGTATGTGGTCAAAGGATATGAAAAAAAATGTTTCTCAAAAGGAAAATTGCAGACTATTAATAACCACATGAAAAATTGTTCCAAATAATTAGTAACAGAAGAAATATAAATCACGACTCTAAAATTTCACCTCAGTCTTAGAAATTTAGCAAATATGACAAAAGATGGGAATAGTCAATATTGAAGGGGTTGTGGGAAAAAAAGGCACAGTAATACTGTGTTGGTAGAGCTAAGAATTGGTCTAACCATTTTGGAAAGCATTTTGGAATTCTGCCACATAAGTAAAATGCCCATACTCTTTGAGCTAGAGTTCCTGGAGTTAGACATAATACCTCAGTGATGTCAATAATAAAAAAAACATAACATATGCAACAAAATACTTATAGTATCATTTTTTGGTATTGGCAAAGAAAGTATATTAGGAGAGAAAATACATAACATTGAATTGGGAGCAGCTAAGGGAATTGTTATATATGGATATAATGGGATATTACTGTACTAGAAGAAATTATGAATATGGTGACTACAGAGAATCAGAGAAATGCTTCAATGATCTAATACAAAGTGAACTTTAGCTGAACCATAAAAACAATGTAATGTTCACAACCATGTAAGTACAAATAGCAATAATAAAAAAATTAAAACTGAATTTTATGAAATTGTAATAACTAAGCTTGACTAAAAAAAGTTATGAGAATGCTCTTTCCTTCCCTCTTTAAAATTTTTAAAAATATTCACAGTAGTGAACTGTGAATATGAAACATAACGTAAAATGTACATCTTGGTTAATGTGTTTGCTATTCTTCCTGAATTATTTTTTCCTTCTTTTTTTTCCTCTGTTATAAAGAGAAAAGGGGCATGAGGGAAGAGTTATATTGAGAAATGCAGGTATCATAAAAATAAGACAAATCAATAACACTTTGTTTATATGCTGCCAAAGTAAACACGTAAATATTTAAAAAAGAGAAAAATACTAAAAATATTACCTACCTTATTGAGTTACTATGATGATGAAATGAAATGTATGTAGTGTTTTGTAACTATCTATCTATCTATCTATCTATCTATCTATCTATCTGTCTGTCTGTCTGTCTGTCTGTCTGTCTATCTATCTATCTGTGATATTATAATTAGATCTTCCAAATTCTCCCCTTTCCCATATTGTCTGATATTCTCACTTGGTACATAAATATGATTCAAACATCAAAAGTAATAGAGTCTTTAAAAAAATTGTTAGAGACACTCATATTTAATAATGTAGAAAGTTCAATGCAATCCTGATTCAGGCACTTACTGTGTGATTTGGGGGGAGTCAATCAACATCTCTGAGCCTCAGGCTCTTCATCTGTAAAATTAAGATATTAATACTTTCACTACCTGTCTTTCAAAGGTGGTTATGAGAAAAGCATTTCAGAGATCTCAATATTGAATGTTTTGTTGTGACTATAATGCCATAATGTTGATGATGAACCACAAAAATATCTTTTATATTAATTGTATTTTCTTGATCTGACTATTATTAGTTCTCTACAATGTATAAGATATTGCTTGGGCTTTCTATAAGACTAGAATAAGGTCGGTCATATGATAAATGCCACATAAATATTTGATTTAAATGCTACCTTTTAGGAAAGACATTACTAAACTGGAAAGCAGCTATGGAAGGGGGACCTAGAAAGGAAAGAACCTAAAGGCCACACTTATAAAATGCATTTGGAGGAACCAGGGTTGATTAGTTTGGAGAATAGAAGTCTCTGCAGAACAACATAGCTATCTATCTACCTATCTTTCTATCTGTCTATCATCTATCTGTATGTCTATCTGTCCATCCATCCATCTATGCATCCATTCATGCATGCATCCATCCATGCATCCATCTGTCTGTCTGTCTATCTATCTATCTATCCAAAGGGGATTGTGCATTTGGAAAATGGAATAGATGCATTCTGCTTGGCCCCTGGGGATAGAACAAGTAGCAGTAGATAGAAGTTATAGAGAATTAAATGTAGGCTTGATATGTCCATAAGTCCAACATGATGAATAGCTACGTATCACTTGACTTATGCTACAGGGACTGACAATCTTGACTAATCCCTGCCTTTTACCAGCAATTTCCCCTGGGTTTGTTGCTCTGAAGTTGCCTGACTCTTCAATTGGGGAGTTAGATTCCCTAATTCTCACATTCATTGACTTCTGACCTAAACATAGTTACCTAGGGACAATTTTATTTTAGGCTTTCCTGCTCACTTCTTCCCTTCCCCCTCTTGCCCAAGGTGAGAATTAAAGGAAGTATCCAATATCCAATACAAGCCAGGTATGATACAGATAGTTTATTCCCACACCAAAAAAAAGCAATGCTAAGCAATACAGAATTATAGAATGATTAGGACAGAATCCAGTAACCCATCACTTGGTACAATCAATTAAGATGTCAATATTCAAGCCTCATTCTTTGCACAACTCTTAATTAGTCATTTTACATTTCACCTGCATAGAACATAGTCTGATCAAACATGAGAGGGATTATTTTTCCAGTTGCCTCGCTTTCTCTCTTTCCATGATGTCAGTCTACTCCCAATGCAAAAGGCAGGAATTGGATTTCCAATCTCGGTTTTAACTACATAGAACAAAATACCCCCAGGCAGGGTACACTCTATTTCCCTCCCTTTCCAGCTTCCTTTTGTGTGTTGTCTTATCTCTTTGACTTGTAAACTCCTTGAGGGCAGGAACTATTTTTTCCTTGCTTTTTGGTGAGGCAATTGGGATTAAGTGACTTGCCCAGAGTCACACAGTTAATAAGTGTAAAGTGTCTGAGGCCAGATTTGAAGTCAGGTACTCCTGACTCCAAGGCTGGTGCTCTATCCACTGCGCCACCTAACTGCCCCAGTACTGTCTTTCTTTTTCATATCTGTGTACCCAGCACTTAGCACAGTGCCTGGTATAGCTGCATAGTTCACTTGGGGTCTATTGGCTAGATCTCTCTCTCAAAGACCAAAGCCTTAAACCCAATTCACTTTGGAGCTCCTGGATTGGACAACAATAGGTCCTTCCTTAAGCACCACTTAATGGTTATTTTTTTGGGCCCTCCTGGCTGAGTGTATGTAAATAGTAACTATTTCTCTTTTGGCCAGAAATTCTGAAAGTCTTCCCCTCCTGGTTTGATTTTTTTCTTTTTTTAAATTAAAGGGGCTATCCCTTGACTCACTTCTTAAAGAGGCCTATTCACTGAATGGCGTTGCCTCACTCAAAGTGAGAACCTGCAAAGACCTCTTAGCTTAAAAGGACCAGGCTCTCCCATTGCATCCTGAACCTTCTTCAGTTGTCCTGATGAATATTTGGCCTCTGGACACAGATGGCTTTGGATGAGAAAGTGAGGCTGGTGACCTTGCCCAGCCCTCCTTCACTCAGATCAAAGCCAATTACAAGTCATGTCATCATCTCCCTGATGGCATCTTCGAGAATGAAGGACAAACACAGCAATAACAACAGTGTCTGGCAAATAGTAGGTGCTTAATAAATGTTTATTGAATTTAATCAAATAGCAAATGTTCCAAGATCTTTTGATGATCCAAAGTTAATGTTAAAGGAAGGAAATACACAAAAGAGTCAAAGGCAGACAGAGGTCTTGGTATAAGCCCAACTAATTCGGCCCTAATCCATGGGAGAATTGGCCCCTTCTGTCATATTACTGGGGCAGAGAAAAACATTATTCTCTGCCTGAAAATACATTTTACTGCCAGAGGTTCCCAAATTTATTTGGCCTACCGCCCCTTTTTCTTTCTTTCTTTCTTTCTTTTTTTTTAGGCAATTGGGGTTAAGTGACTTGCCCAGGGTCACACAGCTATTAAGTGTCAAGTGTTTGGTCTGAGGCCAGATTTGAACTCTGGTCCTCCTGACTTCAGGGTTGATGTTCTATCCACTGCGCCACCTAGCTGCCCCTCCTACCGCCCCTTTTAAAAAAAAATTGGTCAATGGCCCCCTGGAAATCTACTTTCTTTAACCCTTTAACAGTTTTTTAAAAATTTATGTCATTTCAAAATATATGTATACATATATATATTAAAATGACATCTTAAATTTAGTAATTTATTGTAAATTTGTGGAGTTTTTTCTACATTGAAATTTTGATGGTACATGTAACTTTATAGTATCATATTGTATAAACAAGTCATTATATATACATATTCCTGCCAATGCATGCTGGACTAACCCACAATGGGTGACAAGCTCACCTTCCAACACTTGACTGTTAAGACCTGTTGGCAGACTTGACCACTGACCGGTTATAACTGACATTTTGTGTGTTTATTTGGAAAATAATGTAATCACTATGACTTTAACTGTTACACAATAGATGAAACATGTATGAATGGTTTATCAAAATTTTCTTCTCTTCTATTCTTTCCTTATGCTCCTATTGCCCCTTATTTTTATCCAATGACCCCCAATTGCACCTGAGGCTACTACTAGCCCCTCCCCTCCAATTATTCCAGCACTCTCCAGGGGATGGTATCATCCACTTTGGGAACCTATAAAGAAGCCAAGAAAAACTACCAGTCAACTAGCCCTCCAGAAGTCCCCACCTCTTCTGCCTGTTGTAGCACTCAGTATGATCAACTTTTCCAGATTAGCAATCAAATGGTATGGAGGGAGAAGAGAGGGAGAAGTCTACCCGGGAATGAGTTATACACAGAATCAGGCAGAATGTATCTTCTGTGCACATTTAATTTTTTTTTTTTGCTTAGTTTTAGTTTAGTTTAATTTTATTTTGTTTCAAAGTTCCCCATGAGCAGGCAGAGAACCCCTTTGTATACTCCAAGAAAGGGATGGGGTGAGGAGTGTCATATAAAGAAAAACCTCCTGAAAACTAAAGTTATCTGAAAGCGACAGTTTACAGCTTAAAAGAGATTAGATCTTGAAACAAAGATTGGATGCTTACTTATTTATTATATTACAGAGGGTGTTTTGGATGTTGCTATTGTCATCATTTACATATGGCCTCATGACAGCCACTTACATTTTGTTTGGAAAACCTTTTCCCAATACAACAAAGCCCTGCTGTTTCAAACATCCACTTGCAAATAATGTTTCCCAGAAGAAATTTCATTCTTCCATTAAGAAACAAATGTTTGTGCTATATATTTCCCCTTTTGCTCAGAATGTTGTATTTTTCACATTTCTAGACCTTCCATACCAGATTATTCAGACTTCAGAACATAAACACATCCAACCATGGTTGAGAAAGAATTGTTCACATTTAATAGAATGAAAAAAAGAGAGAGGACACTTTAAAGAAGGGCCATGAGCGACTTTCTTGAGGTCACGAAATGAATTTGAGAGGAAGCCAGAAAAAAATAAATCACTAGCTTCTGCAGCTTCCCTTTGTTAACCCCACCTCCTCACACTTTGTTCATTAACTTGGTCAATTCTCAATAGTGATATTGTTTTTGTCTGCGGAAGTGGAAAAAAAATTCAGCCAAAAAGAAATAAGCTTTCAATGTTGTAAAAGGTCACTTATCAATTGATTCTAATAGAGATATGCACATATAATTTAACCAAATATATAGCCTTAAGACCCACAGAACAGTTAACACTTGAAGGATTTTGTAATTAACATTTATGCACTACTACATGTTAATGATTATACATTGGAAAGCTTTTGGAGAATGCATAAATATCCAAAAGCATGTTATAAACCTTAATGTTGCTTTCGTTGATAAGGCTTTAATGATATAGAAAAAAATGATTATACAATATAATGATTATACAAAAAAATCCCCAGACAATTTATTTTGTATGACTGCAATTTCACTGTTTTAAATTGAGGCATTTACATCAAGGGCATATACTTTGTATGAGGAAAATGAATAACTAAATGTGATCCCCAAATTGTATATGAGTTGCAAGAAAGTAATTTGTTAGAAAAAAAAATGACTCACTCACTGAAATTCCATGGCTTGGAAAGTAATTACACTATTTAATACAAAGCATAATGCTTTATTATATTTAACAATAATTGTTTACTTGAGATTGTCAGATTATCTTTAGACAAAAATATATTGGACCAAATATAAAGGTTGCTTGTGGTACTTTATCTCGAAATTTATATCATGTTCTCTAAAATGTTGTCATGCTTCATTAAAGTACATATAGTCTTTGTTTTCTGGAGTTCCTTAGTTATTTAGTACTGGAATCTCATAATTGTCTAGAGTTTCTGGTTCAAGAATCTTAAATGTGTTTTGTTAAAAAACCTCATGTTACTTTAAATTAAACATGAGTGCTATATAAAGGCAACTAAATTTAGTCTATGCTTTTGGAAGAGTAAAAGGGCTATGGATTATTTCAGGTTATAGTTAAATCCAGGTCATTTATAACTAGTTATCATTTATTTTCAATTTATATTCCACCTACTTGCCAAAGGACAGTTTGAGTCCACTTACAAAATTAACCATATATTAAATAGGACAAGTAAGAATTAAAGCAGAACAGAGACCATTGCAAATGAGCAGAGGGACTTGGTATTACAAGGCCCCTGATGTGAACTAATTATCTTCTAATGGTGTGGTAGAGAGAGTACTGGAAGTAGAATATTGAAATCAGGAAACCTAGGTTCCAGTTCTGGTTCCTTCACTAATTGTATGATCATGAGCAAATCACTTTCCATTTCTGAGTCTCAGTTTCCTTTTATGTAAAACCAAGTTCCCTTACTGCTCTGATATTCTATGATTTTCTGACAACTGGGCACAGAATTTGACATTGATATATCTGTCAACTAAACTAAACAGATTACAAAATTTTCATTGCTTTAAAAGAAAATATACAAAATCTGTCTGAAGAGACAATTTTTTCCTGGAATTAAAACCAAATATAAATTGGCATGTAGATCATTCTGTAAGGACCCGGTGCTCCTGATTTATGAGAGTTTACCATTTCTAGCTGGATCCATAACTACCATACTGCATGCTGGATATCTTATGGGTATGTTGTCAAGTAAATTCCATCAAGACTCTTCCCATTTTCCCAAATTGCTCTGGAAGCAGTAATTAAATCAACACTACTATTCTTGGAAAGGACATGTCAATCAATAGTCCTAGAACTACAATCACTGTCCCTATGACTTCTCAAACCAAAACTCCCTCCTCCAAAGTTAGCTATCTTTTACTTCTAGAATATAAATCCTCGAGGGTAGGGACTCTTCCTTTGTATCACAACAAAGACCAAGTGGGGAGTGGCCTGGGACCTATTGTTGGCCAATCAATGAGAGCCAGAGTGATTTGGGTTTAAGGAGTGATCCTTAAGGAAAAAGATTTCAGCATCAAAATTTGCATTCCTTTTTTTTTTTTTTTTTTTTTTTTTTGCTTTTCTCAGTCAAACTGAGACCTGTTAAAGAATTTAGCTAAAAAAGGC
The DNA here is from genome assembly GCF_900497805.2 of Vombatus ursinus. Taxonomy (NCBI): domain Eukaryota; kingdom Metazoa; phylum Chordata; class Mammalia; order Diprotodontia; family Vombatidae; genus Vombatus; species Vombatus ursinus. Next base: position 17,364,777 of record NW_020954619.1, read on the forward strand.
CAAGATCTCTCACTGCATCCAGGGCCATCTCCAATTGTCCTGATCTATAACTCATCACTGGACCCAGATGGCTCTGGAGAAGTGAGGCTGGTGACTCTGCACAGCCCTCCCTCACTTAAATCCATTTCACTTGAAAGTCATGGTGTCACCTCCCTGCTGTCATGATCCTCTTTGAGAAGGAAAGACAAACAACAAGAGGAAAGTGCTCTAGAGGCAGGGCTTAGACTCAAGTCCAGCTTTTGCTGACTGGAGGGTCAGCTCTCCATGCACCATGCTATTCTACAATAAAGGTAACCAGTACTGGAATGATTTCGGTAGCTCATGGTGATCATGAACTAATTTGTCATTTCAAATATCTTTAGTCTCCTGTCTTCGTTCCTCCGTGGTATATATTGAAAAACAGTATTATTAAAGGCAAACCTGTGTTGCTTATATCTTGATCAATGCCAACTGATATATTCAGTCAGAAACAGGACTGTAATAAGATCCTCATGTGCTTATCTTTTGGTGTGCTTTCTGTTCATATCATCCATGCACCATTTATTTTGGAGCTCAAATAAACAGTCTTCTCTCCTAGAGAATCTCTAGTCCTCAGTCTTAAATATCCTATGGTCGTTTCAAAAATGAAGGATGAACAACAATGCGATGTATTCAACAACAGTTTATCTATTTCCAATTTGCTATTTTTCTTTTATTTTTTGTACACATGATATTGGTAGAGGAAGATGTCCAAGGGTATAGTAAAGATTAAAAATTTACCTGGTAAAGTATGAAAACAATGCTGGATCTGTGTTCAGGAGACCTGAATTCAAATTTCAGCAGTGATGTCAAACAGCTAAGTGGAGACTTTAGCCATTTAGCATCTTTGAGCCTGTTTCCCCCCCCCCCCTTTTCTTTGAGGCAATCAGGGTTAAGTGACTTGCCTAGCATCACACTAGTAAGTGTCTGAGGCCATATTTGAACTCAGCTGGTGCTTTATCCACTGTGCCAGCTAGCTGCCCCCTGGTTTTCCCAAATTTAAAATGGAAATGGTGATACTTTGTATTACCTCATGGAGTTTGTGTGAGGAAAATGCTTTATTGGTCTTACAAGCCTATTTAAAGTTGAGATAGTAATGTATTTATATGAGTCAGTATCTACACCTGTCTGTGTATATACAATGTGGCCAAGGCAGAACTTGACTAATCAATTACTCTCTTTAAATAAATAATGGGGCATATGCGTATTACCCATCAAAACCTTAAAATGAAAACCAGCAATACACTATGGGGAAAAAGAAGGTAAAGAAAGGGAGGAAAATACATTTTCCTAATCCTCACCTGTAAATTCACTCTATTCAATCAGTCAATCAACTAGCATTTATTAAGTTCCTGTTATGGGCCAGTCAGTGTGCTAAGCACTAGGGATACAAAGAAAGGTTTAACACACACACAAACAGTACATCAGTCCCTGTTCTCAAGGAACTCACAGCTGACTAGCTTTGAATTGGGCACGAGAAGGGGCATAAAATACATCATCCAAAATATATATGATTAAACATGGAGGTAGGCCAGTCTTACAGAAAAAGAAAGGGATAACAGAAAGTCCTAGTTCTTTACCAATACCCATGAAATATTAAAAGACATATAGGAAGGACTTTGGCATGTTGAGTGGATCCTGTGTGGAGTACTTATTGAAGGACACCAACAAGAATCCCAAATGATAAGAAGAAACAGATGAGTTAAAACTTGCACCATTTGAAGCAAAGAAACCCCATCCAATGGAACTACTGTCTTCCCAATGTGGGATACAATTAATCTTAGCCTAATGAACAACACTCTACTTACAAACTCCCTATAAATACCAATAGATTTTACCCTCTCTTTTCCTGACAGAACTTTCACTCACTGTTGATGCCCTCTTCCACCATCTTTGCCTCCATCTGTGTCTTCATTTCCTGTTGATACTTTCTATCACCAAAACCCTCCCCAAGTTTAGGAGCCCAGTTTTAGCCCTTTGCAAAGAGAAGTACCAAAGGCAAAGACATCCCTTCCCCTTTTCTGACCCCAGAGTTCTCAACTGTCCTATGAAAACAGTCCAGTTCTTAATCAGACTGAAAATTTATTAAGTGCTTACTATGTGTCAGGCACTGTGCTAAGTGTTGAGAATACAAAAAGAAACAAAATATAGTCCCCGTCCTCAAGCTGAAAATCTAATGGATTGTTACCTCTTATGTCCTTAGTTCAAAAGTAGTCTAAACTTGGGGCGCATTCAGAGATCTTAGGGACTCTCTTAGGCAGCTTTAAAGGAGCTCAGGGTTTTGTTTCCCCTTTCTGGTGGTTCCTCCTATTGGTTGTAATTCTTCCTTACAACATCACTAATGTGAAAATATGTTTAATAGGAATGTGTATGTATAGCCTTATATCAAATTGCAAACTGCCTTGGGGAGAGAGGGGAGGAAAAATTTAAAACTCAAAAGCTTATGGAAATGATTTTTAATAAATCAAAATAAATTAATAAAAAAACAAAAAAAATAAAATCCCTTCTCATCTCCAAAAACTAAAATAAAATAAAATAAAAAAATAAAGGAGCTCAGGGCTCAGAAAGGTTTGGGGGCTCAAAGTTGAGTAGTACATAGTACTATTTCAGCCACCTAATGAGTTAAATAGGCTTTTGTGAGCTGGTCTGGGAACTCAACCAACTTTTACAACATTGTTTGTAGGGGGAAATCTGTTCCAAGTTCCAAACAACTGACATACAATCAAACTTTGGGAACAGAACCTATTCATAAGCTGGGGACTACCTTACTGATTTCTCAAACTTGCTGGACATTAGCCAATGGGTGTGTCTAATGTTGACATAAACATAATGTTCTGACATTTGCCATCATACATTAATAGACTTAGCTTGAGTCTCTTCCTACTCCATTATGCCTTGCCTGACTATCCCAGTCCATAGTGATGCCTCCCCCTTCTGAATGTCTTCCTATAATACTAATTTTCTGGACCATTCATCTGAGCTAAACCACTCATGTGTTACTATTAATTGTCTTTTCATATCTATACATCTTGTCTCTCCAACAAGATTTAAGCCCTTTAAATGCAGGAACAATGTTTTGTACTTTCTTGGTTTTGTCAAAGTATGAAATTAAATTCCTTATACCTAAGATGTTTAATGAAATTCTGTTTATGATGTTGGGTTTCATAACTGGATAAAAATCTAGTGATAGTATTTTATGGAGGTCAGGATTGAGGCTTATTTTGAGTCTTAACTGGATTTCAATAATACACATCTTTTCTACTTGAGTTGAGGATCTATAATTTCATCAGTGTAAGAAACTCCTTGTATATGAACTTCCTCCACAAAACAGAAATCATAATGTATCTATGACTTAGCATATAAGCCCTAGGGAGTCTTCTAAGGCACAAAGAGGCTAATTTGCTTACCCAGGGTTACAATTAGTAAGTTTTAGAGGCAGGATTTGAAGCTATGCCTTACTGCTTCCAAGCTGAACACTCTATCCACTCCACCACACTGAATAAAGACCAAGTTTGTTCTCATAAAATAAATTCCTGTATAGTTATTGTTTGTACCAGTATTCATTTTTGTTATTGGATACTATACTGCCTCGTACTGCTATTTAATTATTTCTCAAAACAATATCCAGTCGATCTACTAAATTCTAAGTTGTCTGAAGGCAGGGATCATGCCTTGTACTTCTTTAGTATTGATTATAATACATGGTAAAGAGTTGAGAAAACATAGCAGTACTATAAAAATATTTATCAAGTAGATTTGAATTGGGGTGATTCAATAAAATTGAATGTTCAGATTAATCATCTCTTCTGGTCTAAAAGAATGGACCCATATAAAACACAGCATCCAGTCATCTTGTATAAAAGAGGTGGAGGGGAATGATTCTCACATATAAGTTAACTAGTCAGTTATTCAATATATGTGGTTTCCCTTATACAGCAACACAAAATTGCCTATGTACTAAGGAATATTTCAGTCATTTATTATTCAAAATATGGACAGATGACTTCTGAAATCATGTTCTCTTGCTAGAATCACAAGAATTTATTAGCAAACAGTATGAAAGATCAAGTCAGAATGGATGTGACCTCTTCTAATTACAACCAAAAGAATTCTTCTATATTATAAAACTAAGAAAAAACAAAAACAGAAACAAACCAAACCCTCTTCAAAAGAGGTCCCTGAACCCAGCTGAGAATTTCTAATGCTGAAGTATCTTATTACCACCAGGCAGAATATAAAACCACAAAGAAACAAGGAAGAACTAGTTAAAGCACCTTCGTTTTAACAGTCTCCCAAAGTTACTAGCAAAGGACTGATACCCCTAAAGTATGGATTTTTATTTAAAATATTTTATCAGAACTCCAAGAGAGGCAGCCAGAGAAGACATTGGAAGCCAGAGCTTCAGTACCAAAACACAACCAGAATTGATGTGTTTTTTTGGAGACTGGAAGGTATAATTTAAAAATTATGGGGTTAATTTGCTTTTCTTTCTCCAATGGCCCCTGAGAAGGGTAATGTAATTGATCACTCAGTCACAGTGATGAAAAGGTCCTGGTACAAAGCCAGTTCTTGTCTCCTCTTATAAATTCTTTTGTTGGGGCAGGGAAGCAATTGGCTCTTATGTGATTTCCTCTAGGTTTGCTGGCTATTTCCTGGACAAAGTAGACTTTCTGGTTATCACCCTTTGTTCTTAGCCCTGACAATCTAAGACATTTCATAAAAAATGAACCAAAACCAAAAGCCCTCAGCAATATCATTTTCTGAAGCATCCAGGATTATAATGATAGTGTATCAAGAGTAAAGCTGAATTGCAATAACTGTTCCTGTCTGATGTAGCAAGGCAAGAGCTAACAGGTTTTGAGCACATCATAATCCTCAGTTTATTAGAATTTTTAAAGGGAAGAAATTTGATGTAACAATGATAACAGCAGATCAAAGTATTCATTGAGCTAGTTCAATTTTATCTGAAAAATAACTATAATCATTCCGAAGTTACAATGATGAGAGACAAATGAATTAAAATTGGGATGAGAGCTGGGGGCCCAGTCAAACTGTAGAGGAGGAAGATTATCTTCAGGGTGCCTAGCATCCTTTTATCCCCCAGGAGAGTTCCTAATGCATCCATATAGTGCCTACCAATACCTATTGAGGGATCTGATAAATGTCTAATTCAATCCAGTTGCCCTACTGTGTGCATGGGACTGTGCTAAGCACTGAAAATACAAAGACCCAAGTCCCTGCCCTTAAGGAGCTTATAGTCTATTGGCAAGATTCAACTTATAAACAGATGAGAATACCCATGATTATTTAAAGTGGTAGAGAGAGCACTGTAGGAGTGGAGTACCTGTGGCCTTGAGGCCACAAGTGGCCTTCTAGGTCCTTGGGTGCAGCTTTTTGATTGAGTCCAAGTTTTATAGAACAAATTCTTTTATTAAGGGGATTTGTTCTGTGAAGTTAGGATTCAGTCAAAGGGCTGCACTTGAGGACCTAGACGGATATTTGTGGCCTTGAAGCTGCCAGTTCCCCACCCTGAGGCATCTGGAAAGACTTTCTATAGGTGTGGCATAGAAGTTGAGCTTTGAAAGAAGCCAGAGATTCTAAGGGAAAGGAGGAGGGAAGGGAATAAACATTTATATAGTGCCTACTACATGCCAAGGGCTGTGCTAAGTGCTTTATATACATTATCTCATTTGGTTCTACAACAACCCTACAAAATAGGTGCTGTTATTATGCCCATTTTACAGTTGTGGGAAACTGAGACACAGGTTAAGTGACCTCTGCATCACAGAGCTGGTAAGTGTCTGAGGTCAAATTTGAGCTCAGGTCTTCCTGACTCCAGGATCTAGAGTACTAGAATTCATGAAGGTTAGCAAGGGGACATTAACTTGGAAAGCCAGGCTGCAGCTATCTTGTGAAGAGTTTTAAAAGACAAGTAGAGAAGTCAGTGCTATCCTAGAGGCAATTGAGAGATACTAAAAGTTCTTAGAGAGGGAAGTGACATAGTCTGACTTATGCTTAAGGAAGATTATTTTTCAATTTGTGCACAGCATAGGTTGTAGTAAAAAGAGTCTGGAAACTTGTTCACACTGAAGTGTACAACTGTTAGTAATTTAGACTTATATTTTAACTGAGATCAAAGACTAAGAATGAAGAAATGAAGTTCAAATGGTAGAATTTCAGACACTTGCTAAGAGATAGGGAAGTGATTTCAGAGGAAAAGCAGACCACTGAATGTGCCCAAACATCAAGCTAGTCCTACTCAAAACTTCATCTGACAACTCAGTCAAAATGATAGGCAATGCTCAAAAAATGCAAAATTGGCTTTCTATTCATATCAGTAGATTCATAGAAATTGAATAGGCATAAAATTTCTACCAGGACACCATTCAATTTCAAGACAATTTAGGGACTTGGGGAGAAAGATTAGTTCTTTAGTCTTCAAAATTAAACATTAAATTATATTCTGTGTATAACACACATAATAAAATCATATGGGCAGAGAAAAGGACCAAAATGACGAGCCTAAACAAAGCATAACTGTGTAAAGAGGACTTCAACAAAGCTTAAATCTTAGGGCTACAAAGTAGAATGAGAGCACTATGCTCAATGCCAAGCAAAGTCCTACATTAGGAGAATAGACAACCCATTAAAATAATCATAGTAAAAAAGAACTCTCAGCAAACCCAGCGATCTACCAGTTTATTTAAGAAACTATTAAACAAAATCCATGTTGTATTTCTTTACTGCATTTCATAATATTAACTTTATATGAAGAGCAGCAGTGATAGGGAAGCAGTTCAACTAGTACTGAGCACATTGTCATAGTAGAAAATCACCACTGTTTTAAAATGTTTAGAAACAGATGTGCTTCCATTTCTTTTTGATTTGCAAACTTTTTTTTTGCATGAAGCAATTTTATATAGAAGCAGAAAGAGCAATCTAATTTTTTTTAAAAAGGCTTATTTGGATTTGTTCTAGTGTAACATTGAGCTTCTTGTCTATATCTGCATATACATGTAACGGTGTGGTTCTTTCTGACTTTGGCAAATTTATAGGTTGTAAGGGACAGTGACAGATACAATTTGGCTTTGGGTAGCTGATTTGCAAAGCTAAAACACAGCTGGGATGATGAGTTTGCCCCCAGGGCATAGACTGCTTCATTACTTCATTTCCTTGCTACTTATTTACATAAGCCCCACAGGAAAAAAATTAAAGTCTTAAAAAACTGGGGAACTCTGAGTCCCTAAACTATTTATTGATTATTGGGCAAATGGCCATAGCCTGTAGCAATGAAGATTTGGGAAATATATTCGTCAGTCACCATAAGTTAGAATGAGGTCTCTAACTGAGGAAACCTAAACCAAGAAGGATTGTTAAAGAAAAGGAGAGGCTATCTATATCATAATTCACTGTCACCTGTTCCCTGAAAGGTTTAGAAAAAAAAAATGCCTTCAGAATCTAGCTGTAAATATGGAACTAGAAAGGCTTCTGCCAACTCTAGGCTAAGGTCAGCCCTTTCTAGAAAAGGATACGACCACACCAGCTGAGGGTTTCAGTTAAACATAAATGGGAAGTGACAGAATCTATCACTGTCATACCAGAATTACCTGTCTCGAGCAGAGGAGCATCCCACCATAGTAATAGTGGAGCCAGTCTGTCAAGAAAGTATATTTAACATAATATGGCTTGTGAGGAAATAGCCTCATCCAGCAGTAGAATAGCCCTGGCTAGCCCCAGAGAGACGCAGAAGCCCAGAACCTTGTCCGTCAGTGATGACTGTTCAAGAGAGAGAAAAGACCTTGCAGTCTTATAGTAAGTTACCTTGGTTACTTATCATCCCTATACCTTTTCCTCATTATTATTGTGCTTTACATTTATGTCCCCTCTCATTATGTGTACTGGTGGATAAGTATACCCTAGGTTTTTGGGAGAAATGTTTTGTAACTTTTTCTTGCTATGAGCGAATGCCTTTTTTTAAAAAATGTATTGTTATTTTTTGATTTTAAAAACATTACTAGAATTTCTCTAAGTATTCTCCCTCCCAGAAAGCCATTCCATATAACAAATAATATTTTAATGAAAAAATTTAAAAAGAGTAAGAGAAGAAAAAAATCAACAAAACCAACCAATACTTTGGATAAGATTGAACATATATGCAACATACCACACTGGGGGACTTTCTAGCATTCACAAAGAAGTGGGATGAGGGCTTCTTCTTATTTGTCTTTGAGGCCATGCTCTTTCTTTTTAATTTTGTTACATTTACTTTTGACTGTTTTGTTTTTTCCATTTTTCTTTCCATTTACATTGTTGTAGTCATTGTGTATGTTGTTTTCTTGCTCTGCTTACATCATTCTGCATCAGATCATGTTTCTCCATATTTATCTTATTTGTTATTTCTTGCAGCAGAGTAATAATCCATTAATTATTTTACCACAATTTGTTAAGCCTTTTCTAATCTAATTTGTGTCTAAGTTTTGCTAGCCCAAAATGACTGAATGGGGACTTTCCTCTCAATGATCTCTTTGGGGACAAACCTAGTAATAGGCATTTTTGTAACTCCATTTATAAAATTTCAAATTGCTTTCCAAAATGGTTGTACTAAGTCACAGCTCCACCAATAATACAATAATGTTTCTGTCTTTCCACAACCCTCCTAATATTGATTATTCCCACATTTTGTCATCTTTGACAGTTTATTGGATTTGAGGGAAAAACTCAGAATTGTTTTGATATGCAATTATCTTATTATTAGTGATTTGGGACATTCTTTCATATAAATTATCAATAATTTTGAAATAATTATTTTGCAAATTTTGAAAAATTTTAATGATTCATTCTTTTGAAAAATTTGCAAACAATTATTTATATCCTATCTATTAGGGAATGGCTAAGATTTTACATATATTTTGGATACAATATCTATATTGAGAAATTTGCTACAAAGTTTTTTTCCTGTTTAACTGCTTTACTTCTTATCCTAGATGCATTAATTTTATTTGTGTAGAAGCTTTTCTGTTTCATGTAATCAAAATTATATTTTTACTTTTAGTAATTGCATCTGACCATGCTTTGGTTAAGAATAGATCTCTTCTCTATACTTACTTATCTTCTTTTTTTTAAATAGTATGATATTATTGTGATGTATACACTTTGAATTTATTGTGGAATAAGGGAGATCTTGGCTTAATCCAAATTTCCACAAGACTTTTCTATCCAGTTTTTCTAGCAGTTTTTTTTTTTTATAAAATTAAGAGTTCTTTCCTAAGTAATTTGTCTTCCAGTTTATTAAATCCTGGATTCTTGGATTACAATGTATTTACAAATATATTTTCTAATCTTTTTTAAATTTTTTAATCTTTTAAAACCTTTCTACTCTGTCTAATCTTTTCCATTGATCTTTTATATTTTAATCAATGCCAAATGGTTTTGATTATGACTATGTATAATAATAAAGTTTATAATATAGTTTGAGCTCTGGAAGTGCTAACTAATTTTTTTTTTCATTATTTCTTTTAATATTCTAGTTCTTTTGTTTCTCCAAGTGAATTTTGTTACTATTATTTTATCAAGTTCTATAAACTATCCCTTTGATAGTTTAAAAATCTTTGTTAAGAATTAATTGCGTATTCTGTCTAAAGATTAATGGGAAGCATACCAGTGGGAGTTCAGGAGCTAGAGTTTTACAAATGTTACCACCCACAAGGGTTACCTGTTGAACCCAGTGTGGCAGTTGTCCATATCGAGGACCTAAAGCCGTGAATTGAAGTTTTAGGAAGAGATCCCAGAAAGAATGGTAGAACTATACACAAAAGATATTGATTAACTTTTGAGTTCTGGATAAATGTAGTTTCATCGTTTCATATTCCACTGATAGAAGCTGGGATGTCTGGAGTAGACAGTTGCTGCCATAGGACCCAACAATAGAAATCTCTCTATGTAGGACAAAATTCTCCTTAAGTCAAGAAAACAACAACTTCCTTAGCCTTTCAGGTGTCAAAACTTAATTCCATCCAACAAACCTTCATTAAACATATGTGAGGCTCAGGGAATATGAAGGAAAATACAAAACAAAACAAAGTAGAACATGGTCTCAAAGACTAAATTCTACTAGGTGTAGAGAAGAGTATGTACACACAAATAAATATAAGATAGTTTGAGAAGAGAGAAAGAACTGACAATAGGCCTTCACTGACTTATAGACTGGAGAGGGAAAAATATGAGAGGAAAAAAGACTGAGATAAGGAGAAAGGTAACAAGATGAGAAATGTGAGAAAAGGCAAGAGAAAGGAAACAGACTGAGAAAAAGGTACATACAGCATGCAGTAGAAAAGCATCATCAATAATTGGCTAAGGTATCCAGGTCCTTTGAAAAACTGGTATTTACAACATAATTCCATTGTCCATGGTTGCCTGTATTTCCCCCCAACCCTTCTCCTTGTTTCCTAGGCAGCTTATGTAGTAGGTAGAAAGTCTGATGGAGTTAGGAAGAGCCAAGTTTGAACCCTGTCTTAGAACACACTTACTAGGTGTGTGAGTCCAAGCAAGTCACTTTTCTTTTAGCTTCAGTTTCTTCATTTGTAAAAGAGAGACAATAGCACTGAACTCACAGGGTTGTTGGGAGGATCAAATGAGAAAATAGATACAAAACACTTTGCAAAGCTTAATGTGCTATATAAATGTCATCTTTTTTATTATTGTTTTTGCTCTAACCTTTCCTTGTGATGTCTTTTCTTCTAATCTTGCATTTCCCTCTGATCATCTCATCCCCAAATATTTACATCCCGAATTTTACATTTTCCTTGATTTCGTCCTAATCATAGGCAATTCTGAATAAGTTTCATCTTCTTTTATCTTCAATGTTCCTGCTTGTTTTTCCCCCTTCTGCTGCTGCTGTCATAGTAGCAGGTTCTTCTTGTTTTCCCATATCATAATGGCAGCATTGTTGGAAACGTCTGGTTGTTGGTTATTTCAAAAGAGAAATCATATCACAGTCTACTGAGAATAACAAACAGAATATTAGAACTGAAGGGGACATTTAAGATAATCTTGTCCACGCCATTCTGGAAAGTAATAGGCAAGCTGTACATACCCTTTAACCCAGTAATATCACTACCAAGCCTATATAACAAAGAGAGTTTAAAAAAAGAAAGAGAGAAAGATGCATATGTGCAGAAATACAGCTCTTTTTGTATTGGCAAAGAATCAGAAACCATGTGATATCCATCAATTGAGGAATGGCTGAACAAATTATGATATGTGAATGCAATGGAATATTACTGTTATAGGAAATGATGAACAGAACTGTTTGAGAGATACTTGGCAAGACTTATATGAACTGAGACAGAGTGAAGTGAGCAGAACCAATACTTTATATAACAACATTGTTAAAATGAACAACTCTGAAAGACAAGAACTCTGTTCAATGAAATGACCAACCATGATTGCAGAGGACCAATGATGAAGCATGCTACCCACCTCCTGACAGAGAGCTGATGGATTCCTGTGCACAATGAGACATATATAGATACACACACACATATATATACATATATACACATATATATATACATATATATATACATATGTATATATTTTTAACATGGACACTGTGGGAATTTGTATTGTTTGACTATCTATATTTGTTATAAGCATTTTGTTTTTCTTTTTTTCCCCAAAGGGGAAGTAGGGGGGGGAGAGAAATTTTTTTTCACTGAAAAACAATAAAATTTAATTTAAAAAAGATAAATGGTTCACTCTTCCTAAATTTGTAGATGAAGAAACCGGGGCCTGGAGAGGTTAGCTGGCATATTTATACAGTCACACAGTCAGTTACTTGCTGAGCTAAATTTCCTTCTCTTCACTTTCCCTTCAGGCTCATTATGTACAGAGGAGAAAAATCACTGTTTATATCATTAGCTCAAATAACAAGTTTAAGTCAGAAAATGCTTTCTATCTATTTTATCCTGGGAAATAAGAAAAAATCTAGCACTTATACAGATCGTTATTGCTGTCAAAGTGCCTTTTGCGTACATAATGCCATATATGCAAAAATTAAATGTATCTCTTCCTAGAGCTTCTATAAGGGCAGCTAAGTGCCACAGTGGATAGAACACCAGGCCTGGAGTCAGGAAGATGTATTTTCCTGAGTTCAAATCTAAATTCAGACACTTATTAGCTATGTAACCCTGGGCAAGTCATTTAACCTTGCTTGCCTCACTTTCCTCATCTATAAAATGAACTGGAGAAGGAAATGGCAAACCTCTCCAGCATCTTTTCCAAGAAAACCCCAAATGGGGTCATGGAGAAATAGACATGACTGCAAATGACTGCACAAGAAGTGCTTCTACATATAATAGATATTTTAAATTCTTGCTAAGTTGAACCGAATCCTCAAAATTTTACTTTGAAATCTATTTTCCCCTAGATGACCTCCTGGGTCATTTGTGGGCAGGTATCATTTCCCAGTTTTACAAAGGAGAACTAAATCTCATTGACTGAATAACATGACTTGGCTTAATTGGAACCGTGACTCCTTCTGATTCTGAATTCAGTCTCTTTTTTGGATGTCTTGATGAATCCAGTTTTCATAACTGAAATCATCTTAGGAAAAAAATTTATATTTTAAAACCACAAAAATGACATCACAGAGTCACACAAAAAGGTTGTATCACCTTGAATCTTTTCACTGTGTATATGTTCTTGAATGCTGCTGTTTATCCATAAACAGATCATCGGCAGGTGATGTCTAAGTTAAAGAACATGGAACCCAATTGCCCACTGAAATCTTATGTTCTAACAACTCCTTCTTCCCCACAAACCCCACAAATTACAAACACACACACACATTCCATTCCTGGCCAGGTATATCTATAATACAGTGTTATCTACTTACATAATTTTAAAAAGCCCAAATGAATGATATTTTATTATCTAAAAACCTATCTAGTACTTTATAATTATTTGATTTTAATTAGTTTTTTTTTTAATGACCAGCACTTTTGGTAAGTTCACCTAGTTGTTTTTTTTTTTTTCAGTTAGTTTATGTGAATAGAGTTTTTATGTGCAAAATCCACAAAAACTCACAGGAACAGATACAAAGCATTCAGTTGAATGTATTGTTTTTTATGTCCTAAGAGCAAAGTTAGAGTCAGCACCAAAGGCTATCTCAGCATTTAAAAAGAAACAAAAACCTTTTATATTTTAACAATTCAGTTGTATTGCTTCTATTTTCTTTCCTTTTAGTTTGACTTGCTTCCATTATCAGTTTTTCACTGAAAGGAAACCCTTTTCTCTTTTCATCTTAGAGCAACATGAACCATGCCAGGCCCCTAGTATCCTTGTTATTATCATTTTTGCTATCATTAATTATTTACTATTTGTCAAGTACCAATATTACACCCTCTTTCTCTGGCTAAATATTTCCCATCTGTCACAGATCTCTCAATCCTTGTTGCCATGGAGTCCCCTGAGATACTATCTCCTTTGACCCTACCAACCCAGCAGCGGGCTTTAAAGAGAAGCCAGCTGTTCAGTAGTACCTAGGAAGGAAGGGAGAGATGATGAGTCCTTTATTGAGTCCAGATTTGAGATATTCCAGCTTTTTATATTGTACTGTATCCTCAGGATTAGATGTTCTAAAAACCAGATAACTTTGTTAGGACAAAATGCTGTACATAGCCTTTCAACCAGACCACAGCATGATGTGCCATCATTTCTGCCATTTTCAGAGTCTACAAATTGATGTATCCAAATTAGCAGCTTGGATTAACTTCTGTCTTTAAGGTAGCTCAAAATAAAAAACTTCATTGTTTAAGCTTTAAAGCTATTCTTTGGCCCTTTAGATGTTGTAGTCAAAGATTCTCCAAGAGATAAACACAGGTTTCTTTTCCCTTATGTGAACATTCTTATCATATTGATGAAGTCTAATTTCTCCCCACTGCCTAAAAATGTTATCATATGAATTCCAGCCTTAGGATTATAGCTTATTAGTTATTCCACCCACCCCCAATTTCCTCCTTACTAAGAGAATCAACCTCACATATGTAACACATGTATCCCGTTCACTCTGAAGTTTCCATGCCTTACTAGGTTGAATATAGGGTTTAATATATGAGTCCCTTATCCAGTGCCTACTCTACTGAAAATTAGACCAGAATAATAAAAAAAAAGTCAAATAGCAAAGCATTAAATTGAAAGAAAATAGTAAAGTATATAAAAGAGGGAAGTCAAGCAATGGAATCATTTTTAGCTTCCCAACACCAAATTAGTAGAATCTTCCACAGAATTATTAACCAGGAAAGGGTATGAGGCTGGATACCTTTAAAAAAAAAAGAAATATAAAGAACTCCTGATAAGAGGTGTAAGAATTAATATTTCAGTTCTATCTGCCTTGTATAACACCTAAAAGATTTCTCTACCCTGGAACCTCATGACTCCATCTCGCAAGAGCCAATTCTATCTCACTGATTCTTGGTTTTTGTATTGTCATCTGCTGAACCTTCAACTTCAACTGCTACTCCTCTTTCTCAGCTATCATCTACGGCTACAGAGTCAACTATATTTGTCATCAACAGTTGTTTGCTGCAACTCCGGAGTTCTGCCCCACAGTTGCTATTTTGTACTGCTATCACTTTGACTTGTGGCTAGTTAGAGTAAGAATGTGTAGGTTAACATGAAAAAAAAGTTAGACTATACATTTTTAGCTCCGTTGTTAGTCTACCTCGTGGTCTCACTCAGGTAGCACAATGAGGCTGCTTGACAGCTGAAAGACTTACAAATTCACCTTTTTAAAGAGAAGAGTCCTCAGTCCTACCCTTATTCTTAGCTAAGTGAGGGTTATTGAATTCCATTGTCCTCTTTCCTATGTTAGTATCACTGGGTGTTTTTGCAAACGGGGACAAACAATTGGGCTTGTTTCCACTGCCCCTCAAGCCCTAAACTTGTACTAGGTCAATTCAACTGCCTTGAAGCTTTGATAAATCTCAGGAAGACATTTAGAAACCCTGAAAGGAGTAGGGCAAAAACTGGTAGCCTTTGCCAACTTTCTTGCCATCATGCAAAATATATTCCCCAATGCTTAAATAATAATGTATTTGGAATAGAAAAATACACAGCTTGTTAACTTTCTTACTCACTAGAAAAAGTGAAGGGATGCCTATCAATTGGGGAATGGCTGAACAAGTTGTGGTATATGAATGTAATGAAATACTATTATGCAATAAGAAATGTGAACAGACAGATTTCACAAAAACCTGGAAAGACTTGAACGAACTGATGCAAAGTAAAATGAGTAGAACCAGGAGAACATTGTACACAGTAACAGCAACATTGTGCAATGACCCACTCTGATAGACTTGACTCACAGTAATACAATGATTTAAGACAATCCCAAAAGACTCATGATAGAAAACGCTATCCACATCCAGAGAAAGAACTATGGGGTCTGAATGCAGATTGAAGTATACTATTTTCACTTGTTTTTTTTTTCTTTCTCATGGTTTTCCATTTTTGTTCTGATTCTTCTTTACAACATGACTAATGTGGAAATATGTTTAATGTGATTGTACATGTATAGCTTATATCAGATTGCTTGCCATCTTGGGAACTCTTTTGGAACTCAAATCTTATAAATGTGAATGTTGAAAACTAAAAATAATAAATAAATAAATTTATATATAAAAAGGAACCATACTTTATCTTAGTTAATAGGAATAACAATAAATATAACAATCATTCCTATTCAACAACAGTAAATTTTGGAAATTTGACTCCATATGACAATTTCTTTATAAGGACCAATTCTCTTTCCCCCTAAATAAAATCTACTGTCATGTCGAACATCATGGAGGATGCAAGTGGAAGATGCAAAGAGAAAGACTAGATTATTCCATTAGGTAAATAGAATCTCGATTGTTCTGGTGAGCACATCCTATCCTAAATTAAAATATAATCAGGATGACACAGTGAGGAGGGCAATACATAGCTAATTCCCTTCCCTACCCCCAATTCTTTTAAAGTAACTCAACTGGCAGATACTGATAAAAGCTCACATTTATATAGTATTTTAAGGTTTACGAAGTGCTCTATACACATTATTTCATTTAATATTCACAATAACTCTGTATGATTTAAGTGCTCTAATTATCTCCATTTTAAAATGAGGAAACTAAGACTCAGATAGGTGGCACAGTGGCTAGAGCTCCAGGTTTGGAGTCAGGAGGACCTGAGCTCAAATTCAGCCTCACATACTTACTAGCCGTGTGGCCCTGGGCAAGTCACTTAACCCTGTTTGCCTCAGTTTCCTCATCTATAGAAGGAAATGGCAAACTACTCTAGTATCTCTGCCAAGAAAACCCCAAATGGGGTCACAAAGAGTTGGTCATGTCTGAACAACAACAACGACAATGAAAAAAGAACTGGATTTGGAGTCAAAGGACCATGGTTTGAATCCTAGCTCTGCTACGTAGTTCTCCACTTTGAGCAAGTTACCTAATATCCCTAAGTCTTAGTTCCTCATCTGGGGATTGGACTAAGATGTTGTCTCAGATCACATGAAGCTCTAAATCTATGATACTACGACTCTCCTAGGTTCATGTAATTAGTGTTTAAGGCAGGATTTAAACCCAGGTCTTTCTGACTTCAAGGCTAGCCTCTCCAAGGCACACCAAGCTACCTCTCACATAATTGTCTCTTATATTGACCTTGCCAATGTACTTTATTATAGTCACATAATAATTTTCTCTTTATAAACATTCAAATCTAGTTCCAAATGATTCCCAAAGATATAGTTTCAATGTATTCAATTGAGTAGCCTGGAAAAGAAGTACTTTTTTTTTCTTTTCTTTTTTTGTGGCCATGGGAAAAGCACTTACCTACTGCAGGGTCAGTCACAGGGTCCTGCCATGGGTTTGTACCAGGTCAGCAGAGGAGAAAACACATGCCAGCATGAATTCTGGTTCAAAACCTGTGTCTGTCAGTTACTACCCTGAGCAAGGAGCCTAATCTCTCTGCATCTCAGGTTACTCATTTGTAAAAGGAGGGGTTTGGACCCCACGGCCTCAAAGGTCTCTTTCCTATCTAAATGTCTGATTCCATGATAAATAGATTAAAGGACTAGCAAGGTGCTAAAGAACAGAATTTCCTAAGATCGTAGTTAGCAAGAAAGATGAGGCAGTGCAGTAGATAGAGCATTGGACCTGGAGTTAGGAATACCTAAAATCAAATTAGACACTTGCTAACTGTGTGACCCTGTGCAAACCAATTAACCTCTGTCTGCTAGGTTTCCTCATCCGTAAAAATGGGGATACTTACAACACTTATCTTCCAGGGTTTTTATGGAGCTAAAAATGGGATAACATTTGTAAAGTGTTTTGTAAACTTTAAAGTGCCATATAAATGCTAATTAGTATTTCTGTTATTATTATTACCCCTAATGCTAGCACTTAGTGCCAAGTCCTATAGTCATGTCTCCAAGTAGTTTTCCCAGAATCAAAGCAAGCTATGCACCTATGCTCTTTAATAAACCTGTGAAATCATAGGAATCATCATCCTCTTGAAACTTTCAGAAATATCAGCATCCCCAGCTTCTTACATCTCTATATAAGCAAATAAAATAATATTGAAGTTGTAATATCTCACTGCTTTTTTTACACTTTAAATTCTTCTCTAAAAAGTGCCCTGTGGACACACACACACATGCACACATGCACACACATACATGCATACGTGATGCAAAATTTATTAAAAACCCC
The DNA here is from genome assembly GCF_900497805.2 of Vombatus ursinus. Lineage (NCBI taxonomy): Eukaryota > Metazoa > Chordata > Mammalia > Diprotodontia > Vombatidae > Vombatus > Vombatus ursinus. Next base: position 17,382,548 of record NW_020954619.1, read on the forward strand.
AGCGCTGACTTATGTAGTATGTGGACATCTAAGTATGGTTTTATACTCTATCAGGTTACATTTATTTCAAGAGGTATCGTGAAATACTAAAAAGAATGTGTCAATTCCAATTATCTCATATATATGTATATATAATATATATGTATATAATTTGCATGCCACATTCAATGATCCTTTAAAATCTGCCCTATGGTTATAAATAGACAGATAAATATTGTCTGAATTAATCAATTTTGTGAGAATTTCCAAGCACCCCTTGAAATACTTGAGGATGATTGGAATCAGTATGAAACCACAGTTAGACATTCACATCTCAACCATGGGTAGCAATAGGTGTTTGACTATACTGTGTGGTCTGTTTTGCTACCTTGATGACCTATCTTTCTGTATACATGAACATGAAAGCTATTGTGTGTGTTTTTAATTTGAGTGCACCAATAAAGTAAAAATCAATTCAACTAAATTCAATTGAACAAATGTGTTTTGAGTGTCTGCTATTGTAAAGCACTGAGAAAAGCATCATAGGTGATAAAAGATGAATAAGACATAGTTTGTACTAATAACAAGCTTACAAGACATTAAGGGAAAGAAGATGTGCACAAATAAATAGAATACAGGGCAGAATGGGGAAAAAAGAGTACTACAGGAGAGTAACAAGCAAAGTGCCATTGAAGGGTAAAGGATAGAATTTATTTCTGTCTAGGGCTGAGATCAGGGCATTCTTCAAGGAGAAGGTAGCATTTGAGCTGGGTCCTGGGGGATAGGTAGAATTTCCACAAGTATAACTCGAGGTTGGAGGACTGGAGAGGGCATTCCAGGAAAAGTAAATCGAAAGCTATTTTGGTTCAATAGCTTGAGACTATGATCTGTGATTGTATATACTTTGGACGAACAATGATTTATGCTAACCTACTTTTTTCATGATTTCCCCTTAGAACTAAAATCCCAATCATGCTGAAGAAAAAAGATAATACTTTAAAAAAATACTAACGTCCTAGGATATAAAGCACACAAGGTAAGCTGTTCACACAGACAGGTCCATTGCACTGAGCCTGACCATTTATCCGTTGCAAAGTTACAGGGAATTTTCCATTTGAACCAATGTTGGAAAGATGCTGCTTTTATAGTTGTAATGTCATCTAAGAATAACCTTTAAAAGTGGTTTCTTCCTAGTGATATTGATTTACAGACTAAGAGGAAGGCAAATAAGATAATGAAGACAAACATCCTTCAGAGGTGCCTGATCTTTGGACTCCTATAGCTTAATGGGACTGGGCAATAGGAATTCCTTTTGACGAAGGTGACAGGTAAGGCAGACCCATTGATTGAACAAGTGCTTTATGGATGGAATTCCATTATCTGTACTATATATTACTGTGCAGAAGTGACAATGTCTAGTAAAATGTGATTAAATTTCTATCCCTTCCTTTTGCTGCAGTGGTTTCCCTACTAATTTTTCAGACACGTGATAAAACACTGCACCATGTCCCTTCCCCACAAGTATCTTCTATCCACCTTTAATCTCAGGTTCATTTTCAGCAGCATTAATTATGCAGAGGTCTGTACTGAATACTTTAGCATTCAGCACAATTGATAGAACTCCTTCTGTTTGGAATTAAGTTATCAAAAGGAGAATAGAGTCAGAGATGAGAATGACTTTGCTAAAGCTTATACAAGAACATCAAATAATGGGAAGAAACATGAATGATATAGCTAGAAATGAATTAGAATTTCTTAGGGTTTTTATTATTAGTTATTTCAGAAAGAATTTACAGGAAGATTTTATGTATGACATGTATTATTAGGCTACATAATTGATTTAAGGTATGAAATAATTAAAACAAAAATCCTGAGCTTCTTGAAATTATAAGTATTTTTGTTCTCAAAAACAAAGTGAATTTTCCTTTCCTGTTGGATTGATCTTCTGTTAGTAAAGTTACATGGGCATTTCCAAGTTATTTGAAAAATCAGAAAAACCACTGGTGAGCTTAAGGTACTCTTGTGGGACAAGGAGACAAGCAAGTGTTTTCAGGGTCCTAGAGACATCTAGTCAACTTTATTTGATACTCTCATTCTTTGATCTATCCTTCAAAGTGACATTGAGACCAAAATAGCTTGTCAAGTATCTTTTGTACCTTAAGGAGATAGAGACATATTGTGGTACATGGTTTTGTTTTTGTTTTGTAGTTCAGACCTGACATTTTAACAGTGTGGGAACTCCTGGAATGGAAATTCCACCAATGCAGAATAGCAACTAATGTGTAACTTAGTTTTAGAGAATTGTCCAAGGGCATTAAGAGGTTGTCACAAGGCCAGTATGTGTGAAAGACAGGATATGATCCCAGGTCTTTCTGAATCCAAGGCTAACTAACTATCCATTCACTATGTCACATTGCCACTTACACATATGCTATACATATTAAAAAAATAATTGTAAGCATATTTTTTTTTAGAGTTGGGGAATACCTTCACAAAAATATTTAAATACTTAAGATAATTTTTTTTACATTGTACTGAATTAAAAAAAGAAGAAACAACAAAAAACTTCCTTATTTTTCCTTTTGTTGCTGTTTTTCTTATTGTATTGGTAATAACATAGAAAATAGAACAGAATATTCTCTGGGATTCAAGACTTTTTAAGATTAATAAATAAAAGTGCTATGTAAATGTTCTCACAAAAACATGTAAAGCACTGAAGTCACTGACAAGGAGCTATGATCCCTGAAGGAAATATGAAGAAAAGGATAGATAGTGGTTCTCAAAATTCCCTGATCTATTTCAATGAGGCAAGGTATACCATATACATGCATATAAACACACATGCATGTACATACACATATGTACCATGTATGTATATATATACATATACACATACATGCATACACATACATACATACATACATTTGTACATACACACAGATAAAAATGGTACACTGTCTCCTTCCTTTCTGCTCCCTTCTCTTCTCAAGACGAGGGTGCTATCTTCCCAACCAAAATCTGTTAACAGGTCACTGAATTGTTGTAACAAAGGGATGGTGGAGAGAATTGATTGCAATACACATGAATTTTTATAAGTACACATACAAAGAGAAAATATAGACCCTTCCCAGGCACAATTCTCCAAATACATGCATATCAAATGAAAGAGTTACCAAGGGAATACCAAGATTGCTAGATTTAAAGTCAGAAGTCTTGGGTTCAAATTCTCATGCTTGCTACCCATATGACTACTTGGATAAGTGGCCTCTAAGGTCTTTTCCAGCTCTAAATATTATCATCCTATAAGTAAACACACACACACACACACACACACACACACACACACACACACACACACACCCCTATTCTGTTTGCCGAAAGAACTTATATGTCATTTGAGATGCTATAGCTATATGTTGAATCCCTATTCTTTAGCCCTTAAACAGGGTAACTGCATTTCCTGAACCTAAAATCAGGACACCCAGTTTGCTTTATTATTTGCTTGAAATCAAAACTCTTCCTGAAAATCAGGTCACTGTGTCCACAAACCACCTGGAAAACTCTCATGGTTCACTTTGCAAACAAAACTGCTATGGGAGAGTTCTATTGTTCAAGCTTCAGATTTTTCTCTTCTCTTAAACATCTCCCAAAGTTACTCCAGACCAGATTCTTAACCTGGAGATTTCAGAGAATTGATAAACTTGGTTAGAAAAAAATTACATCTTTATTTTAGTTAACCTCTAACTGAATTTTAGCATTTCCTTCAATTGTTTAAAATTATTATTCTGAGAAGAGAGCCACAGGCTTCATCAGACTACCATGACATAAAAAAAAGGTTAAGAACCTCTGGAGTAGAGGACTTTCACATGAAACGGGAGTAGGAAAAAGAGAGCTACTGTCAGCATCCAGACAGTTTGGGATAAGCTCTATGAGGGCAAGGCAAACTATCTCTTTTCATCATCCCCAACAGTACTTAAGAAGTGTAATTACTAGGCACTGGCTAAATACTTAGTGCTTGATTGATTGGCCTCTGGGTTACCAGAAATACCAGTCTTGTGTTTTTAGCATTATCTTTTCTTCTTTCTAATGTTGCTTCTTTCCCCATCCCTGCTCAGAGGAATCCATTATCCATAAGACTTCTCCATCCTTCTCTCTTGTTAATCCTCTTGCAAATTAGATTAGATTAAGGTGTTATTGGCTGATCAGAGCTTAAAGTTAGTCAATCAGCAGGTCCAGACTATAGACTTCTAGCCGAGATTTTATGGGGATTACTGTATTTTTTCTCCACTACATCAGAATGTATTGTTGTGAATGTTAAAGTGCCACAGAGCATCAGTAAGAGAATTCCTGTAATATAGGAGAAACCATCACTAAAGTATAAAACCAGTTGATTTCTTTTTTGCTTTTCTATACATTTCTTTTTTCATTAATTCATTCAGACATTTATCCATCTCCTGCTCTATGCAATATACTTTGCTGGATTCCAAGGAAAATAGAAAAATAAACGATAATTGCTCTCACAGAGCTCAATACCAAATAACGAAAGACACAATGTGCTTGGAAACATGGTGCAGAACCTCTAGGTCAGGTCATCATCTAACTGTGAAGTATCATTCCTTGTATAAAGGAGTGGGTCTTAATCAGTGGCAGAAGATTTATTTTTAATCAAAGGTACATATTTTTAAAATGAGAGATTAGACAAGAATCACAGAATATTATAATAATATGGGTTCCTGAAATTTAGTCCAACCCATACTCAAATAGAATTTCTTAAACAATTTCCCTAAAAAGGGATCATTCATCTAGAGTAGCAGTTCCATTTTGTGATTAATGGACCTCCAGGTGTCTATGGATAGATATCAGGCATCTATAAACTTGAATGGGGAAAAAAAATCACATTTTCATTTTCACTAACTTTTAACTGAAAATGAGCATTTCCTTAAATTGTTTTAATTTCTTGGAAGGGATACGTACTTTTCATCAGATTGTCAAAGGGGTCTATGACATGCCCAGAGGTTTAAGAATCTCTCCTGTAGAGAATCCCTATGAATCTTTCAAGCTTTATATTCTTATTCTTTTTATCCATTGGCTATTAAACTTAAGATTAAAAACCAAATAACAATTTTTCCTGGAATAAAAAGATGAACATTTTTGAAGTGTAACCAGTAGCCTGTGTATATCTCTATATATATATTGTGCTACAGTAATGGTCTCTACCATTTGGGAAGTTTACTCATAATAAAAAGAAAATTTCACATTCTGAAAGTTTATCAATTTGGTCTTTGGCATGGCAAGTCCCCCCCCCCATTTTAACCCATATAAAAATGTAGATTGTGTCATATCTACACTGCCAAGGAAAATTGAGATCATTCAATACATTTCTCTAACACAGAGAAGGGAATCTGCATCTTTAGTCCCATTAGCTTGTAAGTTAATCTTTTGTGTAGTTTGGGCAAAAGATATTCCACTTAATCCAAAATGGAAAACACAATGCAGATGGTTTGGAGAGGTTAAGGTGACCCTGTAACAAGAAGGTTGAAGAAAAGATCACGGATAAGGTATGTTATGTTAAACTCTTAGGCAGACCATGTAACCAACCACTAGGGAACAGGGACCACAGTTTCACTTAGACATGATTTATCTAGAAATGAGGCTTGAATAAATCACAAAGCAAAAAGAAAGCAATTAAGAGAATCCATCAAAATACCTTCTTATGCAGAGTAAACCTAAATTATACTGGTGAAATGTTATTCATGTTTTCTCCAAATATATAAAGATTTTTGGATCATTTGCATTTAGGAGGAGATTCTGTTTAAATTTAGACTGAAAAAATAATGAAGGAATTTGGTTTTTTTGGAACACTAGGGCTTTGGGTGACACTCCACAATGCGACCCTATATTTAAATCTACCCTTGCATTAGGAGGAAAGGGCTGACAAATCTTAACAAATCCTACTTGGTGAGCGTGGATCTGCAGTACCTTCCCATAGTCAGGCCTGTATTCTAGCCTCTACATTACAGGTAGGAGAATATTGAAATCACTTCTGCTATCATATTACTAGCAAGTTTTTATGTGAACAATATGATTCAATTTATTGTCAGCCATGAGTTAGCCTTAAACTTACATCGAAGTAAACCTACCATGTTTTAGTGTTAGCTTGTTGACACAGCAATGTCATTTCATTACCTGATCTGGGTTTGTTTACCTCTGTATATGGTTATCCAAAGCTGAAATTGGTTAAGAATTAACTTTTCATAGACATAAGCTTTCCCTACCCAATCCTAACTTCTCATCCAGCTTTTCAAAAGTAAGTTAAATTTAGATTTAAAAGTGAGTATCAAGAAAAACTATTTCTCTTTTTCTTTTAAAGTATCTTTAATGGTATTTGTATATTGCTTTTTTCTTTTTAAAAACATATTTTTTGTTTATTTTATTAAATGTTTCTCAATTACATTAACAATTTCAACATTCATTTTTAAAAATTTTGAATTCTAAATTCTCTCCCTCCCATCCCATCTCACATGAGAAAGCAAACAACATATTAATTATATGTGTGAAACATTTCCATATTATATTGCTCTTTTCTATACTAGCCTGGGAAAATAAAGATGATTTCTTTTAAGATTATGCTTTAGGAAGTCCAAAATAATGTGGGAGGACCAGACATCTGAGGGGCTACCTTTCATTCATGGTTTATTATTATACTAAAATGATATTCCCTATTATTTCATTGTCCTTTCCTTTCAGAATATTTTTAATTAAGAAAGGATGAGTTGTTAGCATTGCATCCTAGTGCCTCTGTTCACTTGTGCTGCCTAATCTTTTTTTGAGTCAGTTGGCCTAAGGTTGCTTGGGTTTCATGTCAGGAGACCCAGATTGAAGTTGCAGCTTGACCACTTACTAGCTTTGTGATTTTTGGCACATCACTTAATTTCTTTGCACCTTAGTTTCTTCTATCTGGCATTTATACAGTGCTTTAAGATTTGCAAAGGACTTTACAAGTAGCATATGCTTTTTTCCTTACAATAGTCTTAGGAGTCAGGTATACTCATTTTACAGAACAGAAAACTGAGACAGAAGCCAACAGATTTTTCCAGGGTCACACAGTTAATAAGTGTCTGATGCTTGAATCAAATTCAGGCACTTTTGACTCCAGGCCCAATGCTCTATTAACTGAGTCATCTAGTTGTTTCTAGAAAGTGTCAACTTGACCACTTACTAGCTGTGTGACCCTAGGCAAATCACTTAAGCTCTCTGAGATTTGGTTTCCTCTTATACGATACAGTAATAATACTTGAAAAACCTACCTCACAGGATTGTTGTGAGGAACTTGCTTTGCAAAATGTGAAATTTGAAATAAATATTAATGGCATTGTTATATTGTTAGACATGACCCACACAGTACACCAGGATGAACAAGACTAAAGAACCATTGAAGTTCATAGTCTGATCAGATTTTTAAAAATACTGGATCTCTAGCCTTTTGTATTTTTGGTCCAAATAATGGCAGATGTCTAAATCCTTGTGTCACAGAGCCTTATGACCCCAGCTGAGTTATTGTTATTGCTGCTTCATATGGCGGGCAAAGATAGCTTTGAGTTCATGTTCTGGCCACTGTAGCTGATTATTTGGAGATGATGAGGCCAAGGTCACCTCCATGCTTCTCCTTTGGGCCTGTTAGCTTCACTCTGTTCTACAGTCCTAGATGACACCCCAAACACTAGCCATCTGTCAAAGGCATACTGTGGTCACAAGACAGATGGCAGGAGGGGTAGCTCAATCAGCATAAATTCATCCTTACTTCTGGAAAAGAAAAATAATTCAAAATGGGATCTATAAGGAAAATGTGTCAGTCATTTTGGTACTTGTTACCCTCTACATCTGAAAAGTGTCTTGTTTGCAAATTATCATGACATTTTGTCTGTCTTTTAAAGACTGAGCTCAAATTCTACTTTTACCTGAAGTCTTCTCTGGTACCCTGACCTGGAAGTGAGCTCTCTCATCTGATCTTATAATGCACTACTCTTATGCACTTAACATTTTCTCATTCACCTTTTATTTAGACATGTAGACATTTTAACATTTCAGTACATCAAGAATCTGTGATTTTGTCAGGGTGGGCCCTCTATTCACTGCTTTGCTTCACAAGCCCTTTATAAAGCTTAGTAGATGATCTTTGAGAGTAGCTGTGCAGGAAAAATTAGTCACCTGGAGACCAGCCTGATGACTATTCCCTCTTCAGGTAGATGAACTTTTTGTCCTCTCCGATGTTTCAGTGCAAAATTCATCCATATAGATATTCCCACCAGAAGTCAAAAGATAAAGATTACCACTAACCATGACCTTCCCATTTATCTTGTCCCTGTCTTCCTGTAATTGCCATCCCTCCCCCATCTAATCAACATTTAAATGTTTTCTATGTGTCAGGTGCTATGCTAAATCTTAGGGACACAAAACCCAAAATATAGTCTCTGCCTTTAAAAAGGAGACAATTTGCAAATAATGACATGCACGTAAAATAGATACAATATGAAAAGAAAGTAGTTTCAGAGGGAAGGGGCTCAGGAGGGGAGTGCAGAGTGTGGACAAAGCTTTCTGCATAAGGCTAGATTTCAGCTGCCTTGAAGAGAGCCAGGGAAGATGGGAGTTGGCAGTGAGGAGGGAGTGCATTTCAGGCATGAGGGATGACCAGAGCCAATGGATGAAGCATAATGTGTGAAGAACAGCAAACAAGCAAGTATAGCAGGAAGACAGAACATGTGGAGAGGAGAGATAGGAAGGGATTGGGTTGTAAAAAGCTTTAAATGTCAAATAGACAATTTGATCCAGGAAGTAATAGGTATCCACCAGAGTTTGTTGAGTAGGGGAGTAAAAATGGTCGGACCTTCATTTTGGGAAACCACTTTAACAGCTGAATAGAGGAGATTGGAGCAAAGAGAGACTTGAGGCAAGAAGGCCAACAAGTAGGCTACGGCAAATGTCCACTTGAAAGGTGATAAGGTCCTTTACAAGGGTGATGGTAAGTTAAGTAGAGAGAAGGGAATGTATATGAGATATTGTGAAGGTAAAAAAAATGACCAAATTTTAGAATACATTGGATAAGTGAGGCAAATGTGAGTGAGGAGTCAAGAATTACCCTGAAATTGTAAACTGGATGCCTAGGAGAATAGTGTTGCCTTCAGCAGTAATAGGAAAGGTAGGAAGAGAAGAGGGTTTGAGGAGAAAATAACAAGTTCCATTTTGGACATGTTGAGTTTGAGATGCCTTTGGACGTCCAATTTGGTTTTCCACAAAGCAGTTATTAATACAGGACAGGAGTTCAGGGAAAAGAATAGATTATGGATGGATATATAGATTTGAGAATCCTCTGCATAATAAAGATAGTTGAACCCATAGAAATTGATGAGATCACAAAGTGAAGTCCACCCAACTTGCTACAGCCCCCTCTCTAGGTCTCTTAATGTCATATCTGTGCCGAGGCACTCCATAAACTATTCATTTGTTATTCCTTGCACTTGCTACATATTGACCCACCTCCTTTTCTGGCCATGAAAAATTTTAATGATATTTTCATCTTTGGTGATATGCTTCAATTTAATTAAGGTGTCTTCCCATTGTCAATTGTCAATTATATGACTTGCTCATTTGACCCTTTAGAGCCTTTCCTATTCAATTCATAAAAATGATCAATGTTTTTCATGATTTGCGACAAATTACCTCACCAGAAGGATATCAGTGTTTTTGTTTCATATAAAAGTTTGGGGTTATTGAATTAGATGCACGATTTCCCCAAAGCCATATATCCCACTCTCTTCTTCTTTTTCAAATCTGGACTCAGCTCATTGTCCATACCTGGTATCTATTGAAGATATGTTTTGAAAGACCAATGTACTATAATCTAACTCCATGTCATAGTTTGGAAAATAAACATTCT
>NW_020954619.1:17392470-17414565 GCF_900497805.2 Vombatus ursinus
TGTAAACAGGAGCATCTGGAGGACCTCACCATTTACAGGAAATCCCTCTTCCATTTGGATGTCCTGTGTGGTATTTCCTAACAACTTAGCATAGTTCTTGGCACCTAATAGGGGATTAATAAATATTTGTTGATGATTGATTTTGAGAAAGATAATCATACTTTGTAAGTATACGTCTTGTTTTATCCTTTCACTAATATTAATAATCAGAATATTTTTGAATCAAGTTATCTCTGTTTTTTTCAACTTTTAAGGAATCTTGTATTATCTTGACATATGTATGGGATACAACTTTCTGGAAGAGAATACTTAAGGATACATTTTTCTTTAAGAATCAAACTTTGTTACAGTGAATAATAAGAAAACAAAGAGGAATCCTGTACTGTCTTTATTTTTTAGTCAACTGATTAACTCAAAATGCAGTCTGCTATACAATAGCATTTCTGAAAGTTGTCTGTTGCTTCTTATATTTTCTTTTCTTTCTATTTAGAGTGGGCTTGTGATTTCATTAGTATAGAGAACTCTTGATAGGGAAACTCCATCCACCATTCAGATTGTCACCTGCTATGTAACTTAAAATTTTAGAGTGTTGTCTAGGGGCCCTGAGAGGTAAGCAACTTGCTTAAAGCTTTCTCATATTTTCATTAAGGATCCCCTGATAGATGTATAGATTATTCTCTTATAGATTTTTGTTGTTATAAGAGGGTCTACATGTGGTTGAAAGGGATGGTTTTTCTCTCAGATGTCTTTTTGTGAGTAAATTATTCTTTCCAAGCATTTGGGATCTTCCTCTTTTTATTTATCTTAAGAATTGATTCCTCAACACACCCTCAAAACTGTGTTGCCCCTCATTTAATTGATTTGGTCCAGGTGCTCTTCCTCTATTGTATTTCTTTAAGGCTGTTTCTATTTCTTCATGCAGTATACTGAAAATTCTGATGTTGAGACCAAATATTATAGCTTCATTGTCATTAAAAAAGGATATAATATATTGTGCAAATATTGACAGATGTTTTCAATTTTTTGTCTCTTTGTCTTCTTTCTACTTCAAGGATGACTTAAATGCTCTTGCTATGACCTGAATTAATTATCTCTCACATCAAGCTTTCTGTAAACTTATTTCTGTACATGTATGCTTACTGTTTTATTAGGTAACATTGTTCACAGTCTTCCATTATCCTCCTCCATATGGTTTTCTGAATGATTTTATACTCTCATTTGGCATTGCCTTTGTCTGCCATGTATCAATGCTTGGCAAGAAAAGTGAGTGTTGTGAACTGAGTTGGTTTCAAAGCTCTTTTGCGCTCTTCTATTAAGCTTTCATAGGAAATTTTGAGACGAATGACTGAATGTATAATATTGATTGTGTAGGTTGTACTCTCTGAGGATCAGGCCTGTTACGTTTTTCTCCTACAGGGTTTTCTGGTACCCTGACCGTGTTGAGAAGTTTCTTTTCTTCACCGCTGGCTCAAGTATCCACCGGCTGTGTTACCTTCATTTTAGGGGCTCAGTGACTAGTACCCCAAATTCCATTTAACAACATCATCAGATGAGCTTTTACAAAGGAATATTTACTCATATACATAGCAAGAACATATAAACATTACCTTCAGCCTTTTGGGGGGGAGGTATAATCTCTACTGTACTACCTTTATCTCGGAGGTAGTGGGAGATGGTCTGGGAGGAAGATTAGGAGAAAGAGGAAGAGAGTAGATTCATAGTTTAGCTCAGTTACTACATAGCATTAAGCTTACTAAGTTGAAGTCCAAAGCTGGCAGAGCCAGATTTTGCTGAGCTAGTGTCCTTGGATCTGAGCTCCTTAGAACATGGCAGCTGGACTAGCTTTAACATCTGGCCTGGATTCCTAGACATCCGGATCCCTATGGTTTACAGTCCCAGGATAAATTTGAGACTCCTCTCCCTGCACCTAGAATGGAAAAGGCCAAAGCCCATTTCTGGGGACCTCATGGTTGAATGTGAAGGGAGAAGTGATTCTTAGTGTCATCCCCCACTACTACATAATATGAATGGAGGAATTCTCAGATAGAAGTGTAGCAAAAGCCCCTGACATTGCTCAGTCAAGCCCACTTTTCTTGCTACATAGGCAATGGAAAAGATTGCTCCCAACCACATTGTAAGTCAATGCAGAATATGCACACATGCTCCAGTCCTCTAGTCTTTTTGACTCAATTCCCTTTCTTTCATGTGGGGGAGGGCAACTTAGGGAGTCTAGGCAAGCATGAAACCACCATTCTAAATGAATGACAAAACATTTATTAAGGGTCTATTTTTTTTAAGGCAATTGGGGTTAAGTGACTTGCCCAGGGTCACATAGCTAGTAAGTGTCAAGTGTTTGGTCTGAGGCCAGATTTGAATTCAGGTCCTCCTGACTTCAGGGCTGGTGCTCTATCCACTGCGCCACCTAGCTGCCCCTTAAGGGTCTATTTTAGATGATGGATTGTGGTAGGCATAGGAGATACAAATATGAGAGACAGAAATAAACCCTTCAAAAGGCTTACATTTTAATGGAAGAGATGACAAATATAGTGAAGTGGTAGCTAGAGAAGAGCATTTTTTCCTTGAGAGTAGAATGCCACAAGGATGTTTTATGGGGCAATAAGACAGATTTTCTTCAGAAGCAATCTGTAGAACTGATTTGATTACTAATCCTAGATCAAAAAATTAGACGCTGGGCAGGAAGAAGGAGACATGCTGTTATGTGGGGGCATGGCAAGAAGATAGTTGGAGTGAAGCAAGGTCAGGGATCTGGGGCTGGCTAGATAGTCTTGTCAATGTCTGTTCCTTTATCCACTTATCATTTTGGGACATCAATAGCTTATATTATTGTTGTTGTTATTCATACTTCATACTCAAAGAGGTCCAATGACATCATGATGTTGGGGTCAAGGTACAATGTGTTCTACTGTGGCTGATCAGTCTAATAGGTTAGGAACAAATAGTCCATTCGAACATTTGGGATGGAGATATCTCTAGATTTATTTGTACATCTCACGTTTCCTTTGTGCTACTGCAATTCTACTTTGCTCATAGAGCACAGCACCATCCTTGATTCGTACACCCCATGCTGGGTTGTCCTGTGCCAGTGTCTTTCAGGTCTCACAACTGATTCCAATGTTCTTCAGAGAGACCTTGAGAGTGTCCTTGTATCGCTTCTTCTGACCTCCATGGGAGCGTTTGTCTTGTGTAAGTTGTACATAAAATAGTCTTTTAGATAAACATACATTTGGCCTTCAGGTTATGTGGCCAGCCCACTGGAGTTGCACTCTCTGTAGTAGAGTTTGAATGCTTGCCAGTTCAGCTTGAGAGAGGATCTCAGAGTCCAGTGACTTTCTTACCAAGTGATCTTCAGAATCTTCTAAGACAGTGCAAATGGAAATGGTTCAATTTTCTGACATGGCACCGGTTGACTGCCCAGGTTTCAAAGGCATACAACATTTTGGTATGAAGCCTAAGATTTCTTTCCCACATATTCTTTTGAAGCCTCCTTAACACGTCAACGGTCTGCTTTATACTGATAGTCGATTCATAAATAACTCCCGCAATTGTAACCGGTCATTTCTTATCTGTTAAGATAAAGCTGATTTCATTTTTGTCATATTATCATTGAATTTTCACCATGTTTTGTAACCTCCCAATCTCTCTTTGAAGAAAGTTCATGATAAATAGTCATGACACTCCACATGAAGCTCATGCAGTCTGTATGTTTTTAGCCTTTCATGTCTCTTGATCTGGAGCTACATTTTTCAATAGATTTTTTCAATATCTTCCCATGTCCATCTTTACATTGATGTCACTGAGTAGTAAAGTATGTCTGTCCCAGTACATTGCAGTTTCTTTTTTTAATTTAATTTTATTTACTTTTTTGTTACACGTTAAGTTCTGAACTATCTCTCTCCTCGGCTCCCTCCCTACTTCTCACTAGAGTAGTCCACCATTTGACACAGATATACACACATATATGTTATGCATAAATATATGCATAACATATATGTGTGCGATGTGTCCTTCTATTTGTCAATTCTTTCTCTGGAGGTAGATAGCATTTTCCTTCATAAGTCCTTTTTAGTTGATTTGAGTATTATAAATACTCAGAGTAACTTGTTCACAGTTATTCTTCAGACAATATTGCTGCTGCTGTATACAACATTCTCTTGGTTTTGCCCATTTCACTTGCATTATTTCATGCGAGTCTTTCCATGTTTTTCTAAAACCAACTGGCTCATCATTTCTTACAGCACATTAATAATCCACCGTAATCATACACCACAACTTGTTTAGCCATTCTCCAATTGATGAGCATTCCTTCAATTTCTAGTTCTTTTCCATCACAAAGAGAGCTGCTCTAAATATTTTAGAACACATAGGTTCTTTTCCTTTTTCCTTGATCACGTTGGGAAACAGGGCTAATAGTGGTATTGTTGGGTCCAAATATATACATTATTTTATAATACTTTGGGTATAATTCCAGATTGCTCTCCAAAATGGTTGGATCAGTTCACAGTTGTACTAATAGTGTGTCAGTGTCCCAGTTTTCCCATATTCCCTCCAACATTTATCATTTTCCCCTTCTATCATTTTAACCAATTTGATAGGTATGAGATGATATCTTAAAGTTGTTTTAATTTGCATTTCTCTAATCAATAATAACTTAGAACATTTTTCATATGACTATAGCTTTGATTTCTTCAGTAAAAAAAAAAAAAACTGCCTTTTCTTGTCCTTTGACCATTGGGTAATGGCTCATATTTTTATAAATTTTACAAAGTTCTCTATATATTTGAGATATGAGACCTTTATCTGAGAAGCTGTCTATATAATTTCACCCCCCCATTTTCTAGTTTCCTTCTAATCTTGGCTACATTGGTTTTATTTGTACAAAACCTTTTTAAATTAATGTAATCAAAATTATCCATTTTACATCTCAAAATGCTTCTGTTTCATGTTTCTTCACTAATTCTTCTCTTATCCATGGGTCTGATAGGTAATATGTTCCACTTTCTTCTAATTTACTTATGATATCTCCCTTTATATCTAGGTCATATATACATTTTGACCTTATCTTGGTAAATGGAATAAGATATTGGTTTATACCCAATTTCTGCCAGACTAGTTTCCAGTTTTCCCAACAATTTTCATCAAATAGTGAATTCTTATCCCAAAAATTTGTCTTTATATTTGTTAAACACAAAGTTACTATAATCATTTACTACTGTGTATCATATGTCTACTCTGTTCCACTTATCAATTTTTTTTATTTCTTAGACAGTATCAGTAGCATTTTTTTTTATGACTTTGAAAAGTTTTACAAAACTGTTAGGCTAGCCAGTGATGCTAAAAGGGGGGAGGTCTTTATTTGGCTAATGTAACTCCTACAAGGGATGGCTTGATGTTTAAGGGGGTACTCAGAGGTGGGACCTCAGAGAAGCAAGACAGGGCCATCAAGCAAAGGCTATAACTAGACAATTTACAAGACATCAGGTGTGGGGCAGCTAGGGGGTGCAGTGGATAGCACACTGGCCCTGAAGTCAGGAGGACCTGAGTTCAAATCCCACCTCAGACCAAATACTTGACACTTACTAGTGTTGTGACCCTGGGCAAGTCACTTAACCCCAATCGCCTAAAAAAAAAAAGACTTCAGGTGTTATGATCTAAGGCCTATGACAAGAAGACAGAGGATAATAATTAGTAGTCTTATGAAGAGGCTGCCTTTCAGTCTTGTCCCACCCAATTTCAGCTCTTCCATCACTCCTCCTAGTCAGTGAGACACATCCAACAGGGCAGCACCCCTCACAATGACCCCAAGGGTTGAAACTTTCAATGCTAGAGTAGTGGTAACATTGTGGTTCCGTTAAGTGTGCTAGTATTGCCCATATATTAGGGCAACCTAGGGTATCCAACAACATTTTCAGCAGTGAAGCAGATGAGAATGACAGGTTTTAGAGAGAGGTAGAACAACCCTTTCAGAGTCTTCTGGTTATCTTCCCACATGGGACAGGTAATGGGATGCCAACTGTCATGATTATATGGAGTGTGGAATTTTCTGATATGGAAGAGTCTAGGTGACAAGGATTCCAGAAGTGACAGAGTACCAGGAAGGATACCAGGAAGCAAGAAAGGATAGCTGCCCCCACCCCAAAACCAGAAAGATGTTTTTTAAAACTATTTTTTAAACTCACAATGCTGAGTTCATCTGGAACTCAGATCAACTTACTGTGCTGTTTGTAGGATTTCCTTTTCTCTTCATCTACTCTAATGGAAGTCAACATACAAACTGCAGTTATTTTTAGGGTAGTCTTTTTGTTTATGCCTTATGCTTATCATGGGCACTGAAAAGCAAAATGACCAAGTATCATACAAAATTATTTTTCTTTTACCCTTTATTTATGCAGTTATTCAATCAATAAACATTTGCTAAGCACCCACTATTTTCTAGGTATTATGCTAAACATTCTTCCAATTCCTTTCTTTAACTCTCTAGAGAGAACCCATGAGACCCATTTAGCTGCAACTTCCCCGTATCTTCTGGCTTAATTCATTGCAAAAATGTCAATTTTTGTGATATTCCATCTTTCTTCTGGAATAAGGATCTCATAGGAAAAGTATTAAAATTTAAATGACAGTTCAAAAACTGTTATTCTTGAGATTCTTTATCACAATCACCAAAGAAGTGGAAGTTCTTTTTCCTTCTCCCCCTTCCTCCAAACACATGCAAAGGACTGAGAGCCATTTTGTATTTCCCTCTTTTCCATGAGTTGCTTGAGCCAAATAATTTGGCACCAATGGTCAGTCTCTTTTTTTCATCCCAATTGAATTGCAATCACCTTAAGGGTAGGAATTGGTGCTCATTTATCCTTGTGTTTTCCCCTATATACTATGAGCATTGAAAGCTGTTATGCTTAATAAATATGGAAAGAACAAGTGATCAGAAAGTGGATCACCTCCTCCCCAAACATTAAAAGTCATTGATTGATAATCTCCACACACTTAGAAACAACTCTATCAGGAATGTAGACATAAAGTTACCTGCATTCAGATAAGCACAATACATAATCACTTTAAAGTTTACAAAACACCATACATATTACCTTATTTGGTCCTTACAACGACTCTGGGAGGTGATTGCTATTATTATCCTATTTTACAGTTGAAGAAACTAAGGCTAAGTGAAGTTAAGTGACTTGCCTAGGGTCACATAGCTAGTATATGAATGAGACCAAGATTCAAACCTAGATTTTCCTCATTTCAAGTCCAGTGCCCTATGAAGCATATAACATTGCCTCCTAAATAATGCAATGAAATCCATTAAAGCTGAACGTGGAGCATTCATTCTAAGAGACCTTTGATTTGACTACTTGGAAGAGCTTGAAAGACAGCAGAACTAGTTCTTGGGGGTGTATTTATGCTACTTGTCTGAAGTCAGAGCCAACAATTTTAATGATTTTGAATACACATGAATGTTTCTCCATATTTGGGCTGGGCAAACTGTACTATTTGTTTCTATAGGTTAGCCCTAACTTGCTAAAAAGGGTTTTACCTATATTTTTTTTTCCTTAGTCACTAGTGTTTGAGCAGCCTAGAAAGCTATTATCCTTACAGTAGTGTCAAACTACTGTCAGTTTAGAAAACTAGCTGGGTGGTGGTCATAACCAGTGACCACAACGTCATCCGGGAAAAATCACACCAAAGCCAGACAAAAGTCTGAGCTGACCTGTGCATACTTTTTCAACATGAGTCTTTACTGTGTTCCCTAAATCTCTTGTCTGTGAAAGTAATCCCAAATATAATCTGTTTTCAAACAGTTTATGGCAGAGGCAAATTACTTAAATGGGTTTCATTCCATGCCTTGCCACTGATAAACTTTCTAATATTAAACAATTATTTCATAGACACTTAGAATTTCAGAGCTGAAGGAGTCCTCAAAGATCATCTCATGTAGTGATATCAAAAACGTGCCCTCTGTAGACACCCTACCAACCTCTGCCCCACCTCCATCCCCCCCATGCTTCCTGAACCAGATTATATTTAACTAAATAAATATTTAATATAACAAATGTTAAAATAGTACATATAATATTTAAATATTTAATACACTAAATATTAAATAAATATTTAACAAATTAAATAAAATATAGTGAAACAGATGATGTTAATACATTGTTTTCTAAATCAATACGCAGCCTATAGGGATTTTTATGTATGGTTTAGTGGCCCCTATTTCTAGAATTTGATACCCCTGTTCTAGTGCAGTCCTCTTATTTTACAGATGTGAGAACCTGGAAAGGTCAAGCATCTTTCGACTGCTGTTATCTGTGTGACTTAGTGGAATTCACCTGATCACTCTAGGATTTAAGTTTCTCACTTGGAAAATGAGAGGGCTGCTACAGAATCGATCTCCAAGTTCCTTCCCAGTTCTAATGAAACAGTGAATCTATACTCCTTGTCTAAGGTAACCTTGCAGAACCAGTACCAGGACTGAGGCAGGGGTATGCTACATAACAGCTCAAACAGGCATCAATTTTCATTATGAGTATTTTACAGCTCAGGAAACTTTTACTAAAGCTAGAAATCTGGACTTTATATATTGTTTTGTTTATTTAAGAAAGTGATAGGGAAAATGGTAATAATACAGATTAAATTAAAAGTGTGTCAAGATCAATTTATTAAACATTTACCAGAACATCCCTGGACCCAGGTCTTTTTAATCCCAATCTAGAGAATCTATCCAATATACCTGTGGTGTCAAATGAAACTCAAAAAGAAACTGATTTCAGTGGGTGGCACACTGACTTGGAAAAGCACAAATTAGCATTATCATGTTGTATCACATTTTCATTAGTTTTTGTTAAACATTTCCTAGTTACATTTTAATCTGGTTAAGGCTGCACTGGGAAGTCTTGCCCCTTTGACACCCTTGACCATGTCACACCGTTGCATTTCTTTTAATTTGATAGCAAGGCTTGTGCTCAGCTTCTTTTCTCTCTAGGAATGGCTGAGGAAAGGGGTTGATGCTTTGGATCTGAAGAGTGAGAGTCAGATAAGGATTAGATATTATGATTGACATTTATCTCATATTTGCCTAGAAAAGCAGAGAGACAATGAATCCAGATCTTTGAGGTTTCATACTCCCTTGGCTGCTGCCAGAAAACATATGGTAAGTTCTATGTACTCTGCATATCTTTACTAATGCTTGACTAAGCAAACAAACTTCAGCATTACTAATTATATGACCTTGGAGAATTCACTGAACTCTCTGGGCCACAATTCCCTCTCACTTAAAATGAAAGGTTGGATTAGATGATCTCTAAATTCTCTCCTAGGTCCTTAATTATTTAGCTTTATTATTCTTACATTTTCAGAACAATTTTTCAGGCTTGAAAAATAACAAAACTTAGCTGCAGTCCAAATACTCTGTACCTATCTAAAAAGGAAGGCATTCAGTTACGGCTTAGATATCACATCAGCAGAAATTTCCTTTTTGTTTTTTTGGTTTCTACCTATAAGCGTCAAAGTCAGAGAGGTCCCCTGGATCCTGTGAGGGCAAAGCTTTCTATCAGGAAACAACATGTGGCAGTTAAGGGCCTTTTAAAAAATCCAAGCAAAGATAGTCTAGTCCTCCCAGCTGGAAGCTGACTTACCACCCTGTAATTTCAGTCTGGTTAGAGCAAGACCTACAGCCTAAATGATACAGACACCCAGTCATTAAGGAATTTCTTGAATTTCCAAATGGGCTTCCATGTATAGCTGAAGAAGATGAGGATTAATTGCTCATTTAGCCAAGTTCTGACTCTAGACTTTTTCCTCTACTAGTTTCTTCATTGAAAAAAAATCCAATCTTAATGCTACATTTCTCCTAAGCATTGGATTCCCTGAGACTGATCAATGTTCTACTGTATTTTAAATTCTTGCCAAGAACATTCACTCTCCTGACTTCTTGCCTTTTAACTGGATGTCCTCTATGCTTGAAATGTTCTTCTACCTCACCTCTACACCCTCTTGCTTCCTTCAATTCTCAGTTCAAATCTTACCTTCTGCAGGAGGCCTTTTCAAATTATCTAATCTGTTAGTTGTTTTTTTTTCTGAGATTACTTTTTATTTACACTGTATATATGACAGGTGGCAAAGAGTCAGAAGGCTTGCAGAAGAACAGACACCAAAGCTATTGAGATCAGAACAAGCAATATATTTCTTAGGCTTACAGGTTTGGGAGTCATGCTGCAACCAAGTACCCCTGCTGACCCATGGGTCAATATATGAAGTAGTTTGGGTGTATAGCAGTCTGTAAGCCTGAAGAAGTGGCCAAGGTGTGTTTGTGTGTGTGTGTGAGGGAGGTTGTTATTATTGTTCTTCTTCTTCTTATTATTATTGTTACTGCAACTACTGGGGAGAACATATGGGTTCAGTGGCAAGGCCACCAACTAGGTAGCAGAAAGAACAATGAACAGGTTTGAAGAGCGAGGCATGGGGATATGATTTTGAAAAGAGCACATTTGGACAAGAGCACATTTGGGAAAGAGCATTGGATGATGATTTGCACTAAGCCTAGCATACCTTGCACAATATTTTATCCCACGGTGCTCAGGTGTAAAATATGAATAACTTGATAATATAGGGTTGATCTTGCCCAGGTACGACAGCCTAGCCTGCAAAATATATCTTGTACATAAATTTTTGTTGTTCAGTTATATCCAACTGTCCATGACCTGTTTCATATTTTCTTGTCAAAGATATACTGGAGTAGTTTGCCATTTCCTTTTCCAGCTCATTTTACAGACGAAGAAACTGAGGCAAACAGGGTTAAATGACTTACCAGGGTCACACAGCTTGTGAGTGTCAGAGACTAGATTTGAACTCAATAAGATGAGTCTTCCTAACTACGGGCCTGGCCACTCCATCCACTGTGCCATTTAGCTGCCCTGAATATATAGTTATTTCCATTTTCTCCCTCTTCAAATGTGTGCTCTTTGAAAGGCCAACATTTTTGCCTTCTTTGTTGTCTTCAGAATTTAACGCATTAGCTAAAACATAGTAAGACCTTAATAAATGCTTGTTGACTATTGATTGATTTTTAAAAAAATGTAGTGGACTCTTTAGTTTCCTCTTTTATCATCATGCACAAATTAAATTTTTAAGAAAGACTGAAGCTAGACTTCAGTAATGCGAAGAATGTGGAGGATGTAATGAGAAGGTTCATCACATCTACAAATTGTGCAGATTAGAATCATTTCAATTACAGTGAGGGAAGGAAGTCTCAATAATCTCCAACTTCAGGTTCATCTTTCATGTAGGGAATTAATTATGTTCCACAAAATATTTTTAAAGATTCACAATATTTTGGGGGTGAATGTGGTGATGGAGTAGAATAGAATTTTCTCAATTTCCTTCTTATTCATAGCCTTGGGGATTTTACAGTCCATATGTAGAAACTTGCTCATTTATAAAAATGGTGCTACCCATTTCTGAATGGCACTATCATCCCTGTTTAGATGTAGAAAAATGTTAAGGATAATTCAAAATCAACTAAAAAATCAACACACTTTGCAAAAAGGGGTATTAACCATCTGAACAATAGTGGAGGAAGCCGTTACTTCAGACTGTTAATTCACAGTCTTTGAAGTTCCCCACTTCTTTTTTTTTTTCTAGAATCTATAACTAATTCTCCTGCTCCCTTGACCCAGTTTTATTCCTTATTTTCCCATCTCCTTTCTCCCACATGAATATTTCTAGGTTTAATACAGAGTAGGATAAAAGTTTCCATTTTCCCCTGTGCTATAGCCAAGTATGTTCACTCTTCTGACTTCTTGCCTTTTAACTGGCTGTCCTCCACGTCCTGGCTCACCTCTACATCCTCTTGCTTCCTTCAATCCTCAGATCAAATCTTATCTTCTGCAGGAGGCTTTTTCAAATTATTTAATCTGTTAGTTGAGAACATGACTACTTTCAGGTTTTGTTTGTTTGTTTGTTTGTTTGTTTGTTTTTGGAATAGCAAAGTGACAGTGCATAAAGCATTGTCCCTGGAGACAGGTAGACCTGAATTCAAATCTATCCTCAGTTGCTAGCTGTGTGACCCTGGGCCAGTCACTTAACCTCTGTTTGCCTCCGTTTTCTCATCTGTAAAATGGGGGTAATAATAACCAACCTCCCAGGGTTGTTGTGAGGAATAAGAGATAATCATTGTAAAGTGCTAAGCACAATGCCTGCACATGATAGCTAAATGATAGTTGTGATGATGACAATAATGATGATGAGTTGGGTTTTTTTTAATTGCCAGGAACTATAGAAAAAGACTAGATTGACAAAATATCAATCCAATGGGAGAAATTACAAAATAATCAAAGTTTCAAAGGACCATAGCAGTAGATAGCCCTGATATTTACTGGAATATTCAGGGAACTAGGCCTGATCTTTATTAGCTCATGTCCTCTTTCACTGTCTGGCGTCTCTCAGTCTTGCCTGAGAATCATCTTTCTTATAGGATAATCAAATGCACAAACCAAAAAGAGCTTTCCTGAGCCCAGTTTTCTCTAACTACAGTCCAGCCACAGATAGAATTGGCTGGCATAGTTTATGGCTCACTTTTCTTTATTCCTTTTCTTTGCCTCTCCTGTGCTTGCAGTGGAGGTTAGAGTCCAGTCCCTAGACCAAGGAACTCAGATCCCTAGCCTGAGTGAGCTTCACTTTGACATTGCTCATACAGGAGGATTATCACATGGAAGAGGGGATAGTATTGCTTTTCTTGGCCCAAGAGGAAAGAAGTTGGAGCAATGGGGATAAATCGCAAAGCGGCTGATTTAAGACTGATCTAAGGAAAGTTTCCTAATTATTAGTTATCCAGAAGTGGAATAGGCTCCATGAAGGTATAGTGAGTTTTTCCTCACTGGATTTCTTTAAGCAAAGACCAGGCATATGTTATATGGGATGTTATAGATGTGTTGTTGAAAAACCTTTATGGTATGGGTTTGACTAGAAGACCTTTGATGTCCCTTCCTACCTTTAGATTCTGTGATTCTGGTGAGATTCTCATTTCCTTTTAAAAGTAGATGGCTTGACTTTTCTCTTAGTTAGCTTCAAATTTAATTTCTTTGGCCCCTCTGTTTCTTTTTTTTTTTAAGTGAGGCAATTGGGGTTAAGTGACTTGCCCAGAGTCACACAGCTACTGAGTGTTATGTGTTTGAGGCCAGATTTGACCTCAGGTCCTCCTGACTCCAGAGCAGGTGCTCTATTCACTGTGCCACCTGGCTGCCCCTGCCCCTTTATTCCTAAAATCCATGAGCAATCTTGGGTCCTGCCCTGGTCTCTGATATCTTGAATAGAGGGAGTTTATTCAGCTCTCCAAAGATTCCTATTGTAAGCTTTTGGTTATCCTGAACTGACCTTGCATTCACCTCTTTTGAGTTTCCAGGAGCCATAGATATCTCCAGGTTATCTATATTTGTGACAAACAAAATAAATAAAAAGAGACTTATTAGAAGGTATGTATGTACAAGACCTTCAGGTTACTAGCTAGGGAAATCAGGAGAGGCAGGAATAGCTGTACCACCTAGCTAACAATTGCACCACCTTTATTGACATTTGCACATGGAAGAAGTACTTACCTGGTGTATTTAACAATGAAAACTGATACTGTTGGGAAATCATGTTGTCTTTAGCCATACTTGGCCATCAAAATGGATGGATCTGACCCAAGTAAACATCTGGGGCTTGGGGTGTGGCTGTATTGTCTGGGTCTCCAAGGGAGTTTTCCTTACATGGAACATTTTCTCTATTTCTTCAGCGAACCAACCCTCAGAAAACCAGCAAGTTGAGAACAGGTTTCTATGTTTATGTTTTCTCCTGGTATCTCGTGTACTCTGCCTACATTCCGTACCTTCATTGGTGTTGAGCTGACAATTTAACAGGAAAGTAAAGACTGTGATGATAAATCTGTTCAGATACATCCTGTTTGCATTTCTGGTAAGACTATTCTGAAATTACCCCATCAGCTTAAGGACATGTTTGAGATCCCAAAACATATTTTGAGAATGTGACTTAGATGACTATGAAAAGTCAAGTAGGAAAGCAAAGCTAATTTCCATTTAAACAGGGATTTCTTTATTCTGCTTATTTGAAACCAGACCCTACTGGTTTGTTTTGTGAGGCAATTCGGGTAAAATGACTTCCCCAGAGTAACACAGCTAATAAGTGTCAAGTGTTTGAGGTCAGATTTGAACTCATTATCTGACTCCAGGGCTGGTACTCCATCCATTGTGAAATCCAGCTGCCCTGACCCTACTGGTTTTTGAAAGGCTTTCTTGACATTTGGACAGAGCCAATTATTGTAAATAGCCATGACAGATCTAGCACAAGGCTTTGCCCTCTAGTCTCAAGGAGCTCCTAAGCATTTTAGTATGTCAGTTCACCTAATAGTCTCCCTTTATTCAAAAAGTCTAGAAATCTTCCCCTTTAAAACCATCCCATGGGAAATAAGGTCATGAATTATTCCTCCCTAATTTGATGTCTCACATGACTTTCTCTTTTGTGCGTGTTGGATAATACTATGCATCAAATGATTAATTTGCATACTTAGTCAATTTTTTTATGATCTGCACCATTTTTCTGGACATATGATTAACCATCAGCAGCTTATCTATGGAAATGGATCAGTATTTTGCCTAGCAGAGATGGCCAGTGCAAGCTAGTACTTATGAGCAAAAGAAAGGACCCTAAACTGAGAGGCAAGAGACTTTGACTTAAGTCCCAGTTTTGCCACTAATTGGATATGTAACCTTGGGCAAGTCACTTCATCTGTTTAGGTGTAATTTTCTTGATCTATAAAAATAACTATTGGAGTACATGATTTCTAAAGTCTCATACAGTTCTAAAGTTCTGTGATGTTAAAAGACTTTTGAATGGATTAAGTAGTAGCTTCCTCATCCCATGAATGTTAGTGACTGTAGTTACTGGTGATTTCATTCCTGTATGGGCTGATGTACAGAAGATTAAGGAGATTCCTTCCTTTTCTCCACTGCCCACTGTCAGCCTCGCTTCCACTATAACCTCTATAGCAATTAGATATGTACTCATTTTAATGGGAAATAAATTTTAAGGGAAAAACTGAGACTAGGCTAAGTATATCATACATATTATGATTTGATTTCCATAAGCTGTGGAAGCATATTCATTCCTTTCATAATGCTCAGGGCAGGATGAAGGCCATGACTACAAGAAGAGAGGTAGCTTTTAGAAGAGTGAGTCGAGTGCTTTTGAAAGATCTCAGTGCTAGCTCATTTAATTGGCAGTTTCAACTTAGCACAGCTTGAGAATGAGGCAGTCTTCAGTGCCTTTTACACTATGAAGACAAGAGGACTTTCATGATGAACTTATCTTCGCAGACACCCATTTTCTGAAATCTTTTTTTGCCCCTGAAATTGGCTATTCGCTAGTTTCTCCATGTATGGAGAAAGGAGGAATCTGCATATAATAATAATAGCTGGAATTTATATAGAGCTTTAAGCACTTTCCAAATATCTCATTTGGTCCTTATCGCAACCCTGGCAAATAGTTACTATTGCTATCTCCATTTTATAAATGAGGAAACTGAGGCAGAGAGAGGTTAAATCTCTTGCCCAGGGTCACAAAGCCAGTAATGAGCAAATCCAGTGGATCTTCAAGTCTAGATCCAGTGGATAGGCTATTTAATGTATAGAGCACTTTTCAGAATTCATTACAATATGTGCATATGTATATATATATATATATATACACGCACACACACACACATATATACATACACACACTCATATGGAACACAAAGTCAATAGGACATACATTTCCCATCATTCCCTGTTCTTGCTTTTTTTCAAGGATTTATACAGGAGAAACTCAACCCTTTTTTACCCAGAATCTAAATCTAAAGAGATATCAGACTCATAGAATATTAGAGCTAGAAGAGATCTTTTAATTCAGTTCTCTCATTTTAATGATGAAGAAACTGAAACTAAGGGAGAATGAACAGCTTTCCCAAAGTAATATGTAAAGCTGATAGTAGCCTACACCTCAGATCTCACTTCTCACTTTGGTTCTACACAACAGTTAGGTGTCATAGTGCATACAGAAAATTAGATTTGGAGCCAGGAAGACTTGAGATTCAATACTATCTCAGACCTTTATTAGCTGTGTAACTCTGGGCAAGTCACTTAATTTCTGTTTGCCGCAGTTTACTGATCTGTAAAATGGGGATAATTATAGCACCAACTTCACAGAATTATTGTGAGAATCAAATGAGATAATATGTAAAAGTATTTACCAATTAAAGATCTACATAAATGCTAGCTACTTATTATAATTATTACTAATAATGTTTTCCTATTGCCTTCATATCACATGTCCTAAAACTGTTGTTTCAAACTTTCTCTTTTCTCAAGCCCCTATCTTTACTTCCTTCTCTCAGGAGAAATGACCTTACCTCTACTTAAATGAATTAGACCTCATATCACCCTCTCCTCAAAACTTTGCATAGTCATTCTCCTTTGCTTTGGACTCAAAGGTTGAGGTATAGATATAAATATACAGATATGGAGATGGGGATGATGCACAGATATGGATATACGGATGTAGGTGTAGTTATAGATGCTATAGATATACATATAGATACATAGGTTGTCTTCCCCCTCCAATTGAATGTGAATTCTTTGAGCACAAGGACTATTTTGGGTTCTGTCTTGGGCCCTCTTTGCCTCTCCCTCGATACTAAATTGCTTGGTGATCACATCAGCTCCAATGGATTTAATTAACATCTCTATGCTGATAATTCTCAAAATTACCTTTCCAGCCTTAATTTCTCTGCTGACCTCCAAACTCACATCTCCAACTGCCTTTCACACATCTGAAACTGGATGTCTAGTAAACACCTTAATTCAACATGTTCGAAACAGAACTCATCTTTCTAGCTTTCCCCTTCCCTCCTATCCCCACCTTCCCTATTACTGTAGAAGGCAATACCATTCTCCCAGTCCTTCAGGCTCACAAGGTAGGTGTCATCCTTGACTACTCAATATTGCTCATTTCCCATATTCAAGATGTTGCCAAAGCTGTTCATTTCGTCTCTACAGCATCTCTAGAATACTCCCCCTTTTTTCCTCTGACACTGCCACCACCCTGGTATAGGTTTCTCGTCACCTTGTATCTTAATTACTACAGTAACCTGCTGGTGCGTTTGCCTGCCTCAAAAGTGGATGGACCCACTCCACTCCATCCTCCATTCAGCCACCAAAGTAATTTTCCTAAAGCTCAGGTTGAACCAAGTCACCCCACCCTATTCAATGAACTCCAGTGGCTCACTATAGCCTCCTTGATCAAATAGAAAATCTCATTTGGCATTCAAAGCTCTTTACAACCTAGACCCTCCCCCAACTCTCTAGTCTTATACTTTATTCTCTGCCATGTACTCCTCTGTCCAGTAATATCGGCCCCATCGCTGGTCTAGAAATAAGGTACTCTGCCTCTTGGCTCTGGGCGTGTTCTCTTCCTCCTTAACTCTTCCTACTGCCTTCCTGGCTTCCTTTAAGTCCCAACTAAAATCCCATTTTCTACAGCAAGCCTTTCCCAGCCCCTCTCAATTCTAGTGCCCCAGATTCTGGCACTATGCCCAGGACATGCAATAAGCTTGTTGATTGATTGACTAGAACCTCCTTCCTTTTCTCCACCTATCTAAGGCCTATTTCTCCTTTAATATCCAATTCCAGCTCCACATGCTCCATGAGGCCTTACTAGATAACTCTGGGCTACAGGAATGTTTCTCTTCTCTGACCTTTTTTTTTTTTTTAATTCAGTGTCAGTCATGAGGTATGATTACAATATAGTATAACTGACATTTTGGACAAACACTATATAATAAATAACAGCTAAATCCAAATGAGTTCTGCTCTCCTCTTCAGAAAAACCACCAAAGGAAGCCTTATGCTCACTCCAAGGACATTGCTATTCTTGATAACATTGTTAGATTTTGCAATGGCCTGCAGAACCTAGAGAATGTTAGTTTGACTTCTCTGTCATGGGAGAATATTAATTGATATATAGAACCTTAAAGTTTCCAAAGTGTTTCACATATATCATCTCATTTGAGCCTTATAACAACCCAGTAAAGAATTTATAGGCAGGATTCTTGAACTCAGCTCTTCTTTGATTCTCATAACAACCATATGAGGTACATGCTATTATTAGCTCCATTTTACAGATAGAAAATGGAGGCTCAGAGAGGTGCATTGACTTGCCCAGGATCATACACCTAATGAGTATCAGAGGTTGGATTCAAACTCAGGTCTTCCTGGTGCTCACTCAGTTTAGCATTCTAGCCACCGTACCACCAAGCTGCCTTAATCTCAGGATTTCAAGTGCTGGTCCAGAGTCTGTCTTTGGCTCAATACTTGCTCCATTTTTCTGAGATTCTAACTCCATCAGGACACATGAAGAAGTTGTTTTTCTCTCTGCCACATGGAACACTCATGAAGTCTCTGCCCTTTCACTTGGAGTGCCAAAAGAGAGGTCTGACATATGTTTTCCACACTCGAGGTAGCTCTTGCCATCGAAGGGCAGAGACTTCCCAAACAGGAGACGCCCTTTCTTAGCTGTTTCTGTCATCTTGACTAAGTGTCGACCACTAATTACTAAGAGGCTTTGTACTAATTTCTCCCCTCAGGATCTAGTTCCAAATATCTGGCAACTTTGTATGAAAGAAAAACTTTAGTACTTTGAGTTTTAGTTTCTATTCTATCAGAAGTCTTTTTCCTAATATGCATGTAAATTTTTATATATATACATACATATATATATATACATATATGTGTATAAATATATAAAACTTCTGCCTCCTGATTTCACTGGCCTCATAAAACAGCTCCAATCCTACCTTTCATAAGAGATCTTTTAGATTTCTCCTCCTTCACTGCTGTGGCCTTCCTTTTGAGATTACATTTGCTATCTGTATATAGTTACATTATATATATATATAGTTACATTAGAATGTAAGCTTCTTAAAGGCAGGGAACATACTTTTGCTTTTATTTGTCTCCTCAAGTGCTTATCACAGTACCCGGCACATAGTAAGCACTTAGTAAATGTTTATTGAATATATGTATATGTATATATGTATGTGTGTATATGTGTATATATGTGTATATGTACATATATTAATATTTACAAGCATTGCTGTTTCAAGGGAGATTCAAAGATTCAGATAGATGAGTTACCTTTGCTATCTCACTCCTGGTTGCCCATCAATTGGGGAATGGCAGAACAAGTTATGGTATATGATTGTGATGGAATACTATTGCGCTGTAAGAAATGATGATGGTGATGGTTTCAGAAAAATCTGGTAAGACTTACATAAACTGATGCAAAGTGTAGTGAGCAGAACCAGGAGAACATTGTACATAAAAACAGCAATATTATAATGATACTTAACTGTGAAAGACTTAGCTACTCTTGTCAATACAATGATCTATGACATTTCAAAAAGACCCACAATGAGAAACGCTGTCTGCCTCCAGAGAGAGAACCGATGAACTTACACAGGTTGAATCATATTTTTTCACTTCATTTTTCTTGCTTTTTTTTAAAGCTAATCTGGAAATATGTTTTGCATGACTTCCAATGTATAATGGATATTGAATTACTTGTCTTCTAAATAGGTGGGGGAGGGGCTTGGGGAAGCAAAAGAGTTTGGAACTGAAAATTTAAAAATAAATGTTAAAAAAGAAACAGAAAATAACAATTAAAACTTATTAAAAAAAGAAAAGAAAAAAGGAAACTTTCTCTTCCCAGGCAAGGTCTTCATATATTTTATAATCTCCAAAAACAAAGAAAAAATTCCAGAGTCAAGATTATTCAAGGTTCAGAGTTTAAGTAACAGTCTCTCATTTATCAAATGAAACAATAGTCACTTAACTTTTGGCACATCCTAAGGAATCATTTTCCCCAAATCATTAAACTCTCTTTAACTGTACCCTCTAGAGATAATCTTTTCAGCCTGGTCAAAGGTGATATCAATAAGTATATCTATTAATTAAATTAATTAAACACTTCTTCCTTCACCTAGACAGATCCTTACCCTAAACACTTCTGGAAAGAGGGCTTCCTGGAATGATCAGTTCTTTCCCTTTAGAAATTGGTTAGGCCTTCCTTGGGAATTATTTTAAAAGATTTCAGTTTAGGATACTGCTTTGGAATTGATAGTTAAAGAAAGGCTGTCAATAATTCCTCATTAAGACTAGACCAAGGACTCCAAACTAGGGTACTGTACTAATATTACTTTGTAAAAAACAGAGTCCTTAGAAATTGAGAGAGAACAGGGTGAGAAGGAAGGAAGGAAACATGCATTTGAGCTTATTACATGACAGGCACTGGGGTGGGGGGAGGGGTTGGTGAGGCAACCCAGTGTTCTGGGTCCATCAGTTTCTATCATAGACTATGGATTAGGGTCACGTTCTTCTCTTCCCTTTGCATTTTGGATCCATCACTTGGTCTCTCCATCAGCAATAGCAAAATACTATCTTCTACTTTCTGTAGTTGCTAAATCTTATAGGATCAAATAGTATACATTGAACTCCATTTATAACATAATCCTTTCTAGGAACAAATTTTAACCTGTATTTTCCCAAATAAAGTCATACAGTTTTATCAACATTTCCTTTACTCAGAGTCATCACTTATAAAAGTCACTTATAAGGTCTTTGCATACCCTAATTACATTAAAAAGAAAATCCCGTTACCCCATTTTATAAGTGTCCTGCTTCAGATTTTCTGTGGAAATGGTTAAAGAGGTGAAGAGACTTGAAACAATTTTGGCTTCTCAACAGAAAGGAGCAATATAATGTAATAGAAAAAGCACTGGTAACATACTAGCTGTGTTACTTTGGGCAAGTCGTTTAGGTGCTCTGAGGCTCAATTTCTCCAATTATAACATGGGTGTACCTACCTAGTAAAACTATCAGACCTTATTAATACTGGAAAAAAAAGGTAACTAAAAGAACATCAATTACTGCATTATATGTCTTCTTTCCTATTTGTAGAAAATCTTTATGATACATATTTACACATGCACATATATCCTAGGCATCCTTGTTGAGTATAGGCTTTTGCAAATGATTTTTTAACAGTGAATCACTTTTCCATTTTATATTTAATTGAAAGATGTAGAGAATATAAGATCACATTTTGGTTTATTGTTTGTTGATTATGAAAAAGCATTTGATTTGTTTGAACAAAATGTCACTTTTACAACAAGTTTTTCCCATTATACATCAAAATTATCTCAGATTCTTTGGAAGATATAACAACAAAAATACCCCTGTTCAAACACCTTGATAATAAGTATCAGGTGAAGCATAAAGCAGCAACATGCATGTTTGCCAAAGGTGTTCACCTTTGTAGTACTGAATCTAGGTCCACTAGTGATTGCCTACTAAATTACCTACCTAAAGAGAGGGCTTCCAGATGGTCCTGTTTGTGGATGATACTGTGCTGAGTACATTGAACCCCCAAATATTGCAAAGCCTCCTGAAAAAGATATGTAATCACTCAAAGGAATTTGGCTGATCCAGCCAAACAAGAAAGATCATGTGGATGAACAATGCCTATTGCCAAAAATTTGATAAGAGATAGTAAAGATTGTCCATCTACATATCTATATCTGTACCTATATATATAGGTATGTAGATGGATGTCTATATAGATATGTAGATGGATGTCTATATAGATATATTGATGATACATGTTGTTTGATATCAGTATCTGGCACAGACAGTACAGATGGACAATGAGTTGGTTGGAAGAGAGTATGAAGCTGATGACTTTGCACAGCTCTGCCTCACTTAAATCCAATTCACTTGCCAGTCAAGACATCATCCTCCTGATGTCATTAGTCAATTGATGTCAATTAGAGCAGGGGTGGGGAACAATAATCTGTGAGTTGTAGTAGCTGTCCCACTGGGAACCCAACTGGCCAGTTCCAGTTGGGCAATGCTGCTATTTCCTTCCTTCCTTCCTTCCTTCCTTCCTTCCTTCCTTCCTTCCTTCCTTCCTTCCTTCCTTCCTTCCTTC
>NW_020954619.1:17414575-17520137 GCF_900497805.2 Vombatus ursinus
TTCCTTCCTTCCTTCCTTCCTTCCTTCCTTCCTTCCTTCCTTCTCCTCCTCCTCCTTTTCCTTTGTCCACATGAGAAGAGTCATACCCTTACATGTTGGTGCTCTGTCCAAAGGAATAAAATTTTGATCACTTATACCTTGCAATATATCTTGGGATTTGGGGTCTAGATTTTTTTTCTTCCCTACTTATTTATTCTATCATTTCCCCCCAAAACTGGAAAAATTAACTCTTTTGTCTCATGTAGTTTTCATTTATGATTTCTTGCAATAAAGCTCTGAAAAACCAGGCTTTGATAAAGCCCTATGGATTCAAATGGAGCTACTTGACTATGCCTTTAAACCCAAATCACTTTGGCTTTCCCTGATTGACCAATAATAGATCCCAGCCCAAGCCTCACTTGCTCATTGTTTGGGCTTTGATGGCCCAGAATGAGTGTAATTAGTAATTGCTTCTGTTCTGGCCAGAGAAACTCTGAGAGGCTTCCTCTCCCAGACTGATTCTTTTGAGAAGGCAAACTAGACCATCTTTTGCCTCAATTCTTACCTAGCCTTTAATCACTGAATGGGTGTTGCCTTGGACAAACTGAGATCTGGGAAAGATCTTAGTTTAAAAAGGCCAAGATCTCCTACTGCATTCAGGGGCATTGCCAGTTGTCCTGACCTACATCTTGCCACTGGACTCCAAATGACTCTGGAGGAGAGAGTGAGGTTGATGACTTTGCAGAGCCCAGCCTCACGTAAATCTAATTCGCTTACAAGTCAAGATATTACCCACCTGATGTCGTTCCTCCTCTTTAGAGAATGAAGGACACATAGCAACAATAATGAGTTGGGCCCGGAATTGAGCAGGAGGAGGGTAGTGGGCTGGATTTCTTTCAAGAAATATAAAACTCCTCTACTAAATCTAAGCTTCCAGAAAAAGCCAAAGATCCATCTTTTCAATACTACCATTCTACTTGCATTACTATATGTCAGTGCCTTGGTAGAATTAAAAGTGATTATCAAGGAAAAAGCAATGGAGAGGTGCCTGGTGAGTGTGAGTAAGCTATCACATGTAACGAATGAAAAACTCTGGAGAACAGAAATACAAAAGTAAAAGGTGTCATCAAAAAATTGCATTACAGGAAAAGAGGATGGATTGGTTACATAGTAAGAATGAAGGATGACAGATGGACAACTAGAGTGCTCCAGTGATACTCTTGCAGTCAGCGAAGGCCTCCAACTCATTGGGTAAGTGCTCTCTGGTGAAAACTTCTGATAGGAAGGACATGGACAATAGTTGCATGGAATGGACAGGTATAGATGGGTTTCTATTTTTTAATCATTTGAGAATCCCCTGAGTTGACGAAATCACAGATCCATTTAAGTACTGTCTACTTTATAGTTTTGTTGTGATGACTGTGCTTTGTAAAATATACATAAATACAGGCTGTGTGTCTTGCTTGCGGTGCCAGTGCACACATGGATTGTGTTTATATACTGAAACAATGTGGCATGAAACAGTTAAATCAGTCATTAGGTATTTATCAAACATTTACTATGTGCCAGCCATTGTGTTAAATATTATTCAGAATCATAGAAGCAGATTTCAAGCTAAAAGGGAGTATAGAAATTATTGGATCCAATTTCCTTATTTTACAGATGTGGAAACTAAGGCTAAAGAATTTAACTAGACTTGGGTTACAAAGGTACTAAGTTTCTGAGTAGGATTTGAAACCAGGTCTTCCTGTCTCCAAGTCCGCTCTACCTACTACCCCATACTACTTCTCAATGTTATGGGATGAGAGCTCAGTGATCTGGGAATCTGACTGAATAAATACAAGACAGAGAGAACCAGTTATGTTTAAATGCAGAAGAAAAAAAAAAGGTCTAAGGCTTATTAGTGAATAGCAAGCTGACCTTGAGTTAACAATATAGAACTGTCTGATGAAAGCAAACATGAAATTGCAGAAATGAAACTGCTGGAGATGAAATTCTCTCCCTCTCAGAATTTTTCAGTATCTCTGAGACATTTTTCTATGTCCAGTTCTGGACTCCACAGCTAGTTCTAGATGGGAAAAGGGAGAAAGGTCATGAAAATAATTAAGGGGATAGATGGGTACACTGAGAAGGAAAGGTTAAACCATGGAACTAAGATTATTCAGGTTAGAGAAAAGAAGGTTGAGGAACAACTTAATTATAGTCTTTAAGTGCATGAAGGGTTTTTAGACAGAAAATGGTGACCAGCTGTTCTCTACCCCTTCAAAGGAGCTAACAGAAAGAAATGGTCTTTAATTGAAGCATGAGAGATTTAAGTTAGTTATAACCCAGTTATCTGGACCTGTGTGGCCAGGAGAGTGCCTACCACTTTATTACCCTTCATATCTCCTTAGCCCTTTTATCATATAATTAATAATTTTATGCAAGAGCTTTAGTAGATGTGGATTTCTTAATTAGAGGTTCATTTCCTTTCTCAAACTTGGATTTCAGTTGGATACCACCGATTTTGTTTGGTCTCAGCCTCATTTTATATATGTGTGTGAATGCACATGCACACACACACACGTATGTATATATGTTTGTGTATATGTATATATGTGTGCATATATATATATGTATGTATCTATGTCTATCTGTCTATCTAGCCATATGCTGAAGAAGAGCACAGGATAAAACATCACAAGATCTCAGTTTGAATCACAGAAGACCTCAGTTCAAAATTCGGTTCTGCTCCTTGTTACCTGTGGAATCTTGGGCAAATCACTTCTTTTCTGTGGAACTCATTTTCTACATCTATAGAATGAGTGGGTTGACCTAGTTAATCTCTAAGTTTCCTTCCATTGCCAGTATTCTATGATTCTGGTCACTTTGCCAGTGGGAATCTCAACTAGTCCATGTCACCTGGTTCGGTTCAAGGTTACTGTGGCCAGGAAAAAAATGAATTCTTAAGTTCAATTTTCATTATAGACTTGCCTTTGCTACACCCTTCAGCCCTGAAGTGCTTTTTTTCTGAGCATGGAGTCCTGCGGAAACAAGGCAAAACAATCCTGGCCTTATCTTCCAAGTTGATTATTTAAACAGCCGCAGGACAGTTGCAGCTGCCTTGGCATGATTCCACTACAAAGAAGGGAGTGAACTGGCATTTTGCTTGTACATTCACAATGTAGTCTGAGACCCTTGAATTCCAAGTGGGTGTTTAAATACACACAAAAAGCAAGCTTTTTAGCTATCACCTTGAATAGCCTGGCTTTGGGAGGTAACCTGCCTTTAGACTGATAGGAAATCTGGAAATGGTTTAATAGGTAGATATTCACTAAAGGCTATCTCATCTGATCAGATGGAGGCCACCAGGGGAGAACCTGGGCAGAATTGTGAAGCAGACATAGAAACAATCTTTCTCCACCTTCTTTTTCCTGTGACCTTTGTGCCTTATCAGTTTTCAAAGTTGGACAAAGCTGGTTGACCAAATTTTCTCAAGCTAGGAGTCAATAGAAGCCGTTGGCATCCTCTTTACCCACCAGCCTTGATCTACCACCACCATTCGGTAACCTCTCCTTTGCAGTTCAATCCATTCAATCACGTCTCACAATTCTAGTCCTAGTGGCTGTTTTCTTCTCCTGAACTCCAAGACCCTTTCCCACCTTCTCAAGGGCTCATACACCTTGCTAATGGTCTTTTTCTACATCCCATCTGCTGTTACCATCTTGATTACTGCAGTACTCATATCGATAGTTCTTCTGACACCCAGGCCTCTGAGTTCAGCATTTCATTTCACCACCCCAACCATTTCATTTCTACTCTTGCCTTAGTGACAGAGGAAGATGAACTTCACCATCTGCTGAAACTGCACTACCTCTACAATTCTGGGACATTGAAGATTCATTTTCTGGTCACAGGCAGATGCTGCATCCTCACTCTCTCACTAGTTCACTTTTCCTCAACCTCATTGTGGACTCTGCTTCTTCACCTACATTCTCAGAACACTCAAAGGATCATATGATTTAGAAATAGAAGAGACTTTAGGAATCATTTAGTCCAAGCCATCAATATAATAAAGGAGAAAACAGAGGTCCAAAGAGGTTATGACTTAGTCAGGGTCACAAAGATAATAATAGCTGATATTAGCATAGTTCTATAAAGTATGCAAAGTGTGTCGTATAAATCATTTTCTTTCATCCTCACTACAAGCCCATGAAGTAAGCACTAAAGCATCAGTATTCTCATTTTCTGGATCGCTGGTCTCCAAATGGGGAGACAGGCTCCCCTGAGAGGCTGTACTATGAATTACATGGCCCCTAGCTGGATTCCAAGGAGTGTGTGATCAACCAATCAGAAGGTGGGAAGATGGGTCACCTCCCACTCTTTCTGCAATAGTCAATCCAGCACCATCACACCTGTCCTTTACCCATTACATCCTCTACTCCATTTCTTCTCATTGGTGTTCAAATTCTCAACCTTACTCCTTCTGAGTGGGCCCCTTAGAGGAACCATGATCTAGTCCCAATCCAACAGCATCTGGGCAGGTGCGATTGGGAAAATCTGCCCCCTCCTCCCCACATACTCTAAGTATACCCCTCAGGGGGAAAAATTAAATTTATACAGAAAGGAGTGAACATTCAAAATATTTGGAGAACACTGTTGTAGATGATGAAACTGATCCTCAGAGAGGTTAAATGACTTGTTCTTCATATCATCTCATACAATTAGGAAGACCTAAGTTACCATCGGCAATAAAAATGAAATGCACATTGAAACATTGCTGCATCATGATCATGGATGCTCCAGCGGGTCCTGATTGTTTGAAGCTCTTGTAGAAAAAAAAATCAAATCATTTCAACAATTGTTAGATTCTTGTTTGAATCAAAGGGCTGTTCCACCATTAGGAAAATGAATTATGACAAGTTTCCTTATTTCTGGTATATAATGTAGAAAGCCATCATCTTATTTTACAGTGAATACATCTGGATAATGTGCTCATTAATGTGCCTCATGTACAAGGTACAAGGGCACGATTAATCCAACAGAAGTTGGTGTGCATATTTTAGAACTTCTAATTAGTGACCTACGGAACAAAGTTAGTCCTTTAAAAATAAGCTATTTTTATCATAACCCCCTATTGTCCAATGGGTTGACTGGATAGTCTAATCTGAAACAGAATTAAGACTATGATCTTTCTTTATACAAGGTATTTTTCAAATTGAATGTATTTCTACTGGTTCCCATACTCTATTCTAGATTAATTTATAGCTGCTCTTGTAATCTTGGAATAATGATGGCTGTTGATTATTCAAAAAACAATCTGGGAAACTACAAAAAGTCTCTGTTTAAACCACTAAATAATACAGTAATGCTAAACAGAATTCAGTAAGGTCAAGTGGATTAATAATGCATTGGCAATTAATCTACCAAATAGGGAGCTGACATCTATAACATTTAAAATTCTATTTTAGAGATATGTTTGTTCTGATAAGTATAATAGAAAACAAGTTGGCTTTTGTGTCAGGAAGACCTGTATTTGAATTCTATCTCTGACATATACTGGTTATGTGACCCCCCCCCCGCCCCACCCCCCAGCTTAATCTCTCAGTTCCCCAGGCAATTCTCTCAGACTACAGGTTACAGAAAAGTTGATGTGATTTGCTTTAAATGAATGTAGTATTTATGAAGTACTTCAAAACACTGTGCTAAACACTGGAAATAGAAAGAGAAAAGACAAAAGTCCCTGATCTCAAAAAGTTCTTATTATAAATGAGGTAGACAACAGTATAGAAGGTTTCAGCTGTAAGGCTGATGGAAAAGTCCCATGGTCCTTATGATGCAGTGGCTAAGAAGATGGTAAGGCCTCTTCTTTAATATGATTTCCACTAATAAAATCACATCATATTCTGATGTTGAATCATTTGATATCACCAAGGACTTTGGTGACAAGAGTTTTCTTTTCTGAGTCTTCAATAGCTGTGGCTATGACACCCGAAGGAGAAGTTGCCAGGCTGCATCTCCATAGGAATTGTCTCCCAGGATGACAGCTGAGGGCACTGGTCTGGAAGCATTGCTATTCCCAAGAATCCTGGGTTCAGGGTCTTGGGATGTTTCCACTGGGATCTGAGAGGAGATAATATTCAAGGTTGTGGTAGTTGTTTGACTTGCCTGGCATATGCCACCTCCCACCTCTCCCTAAGGGACCTTGTTACTTCAGCTAGATTGGCTTGCCTGTCCTATGTTTCATAATAGTTGGCCCTGAACCCAAGAGCCTTGGGAACAGTAAGGCTTCTAGCCCAGTTCCCTCAGCCATCATCTTGAGATATACCCTCTGTAGAGATGCAGCCAGGCACCTTCTCCTACAGGTGTTAGATCCACAGCTACTGAAGATCTGGAAAAGAAAGTTCTTGCTACCAAAGGCCTTGGTATTGTCGAATGAATCAACATCACAAAAGTTGAATCACCTTGAAGAAGAGGAATTATCATCTGCTTTGCCATTATATCCTGAGGACCATGGAATCTTTCCATCTGCATTGCAGCTAAATTCTTTTATCCATTTTGTCCACCCCATTTATAATGAGAGCTCTTTGAGAGCAAGGACTGTCTTACTTTTCTAATTCTAACCCTAGTGCTTTATACATAGTAATCACTTTTTTTCCCCCATTCATTCATCTATCCATCCATCCAACCATTCAGAAAATTTGTTGCAAGGATGGTTGGTCTATTCCATCTCCATGGAAGCATGGTTCATTTTTTAAGTAGGAAACAATCTACACTGCTGTATCTTTGATAGA
The DNA here is from genome assembly GCF_900497805.2 of Vombatus ursinus. Classification (NCBI taxonomy): domain Eukaryota; kingdom Metazoa; phylum Chordata; class Mammalia; order Diprotodontia; family Vombatidae; genus Vombatus; species Vombatus ursinus. The sequence continues at coordinate 17,421,328 of NW_020954619.1, forward strand.
AATTCTTTATTAAACAGACAGATAATTTTTTGTAACTGGATTAGGACAATTAAAAATTAACACACATATTAGCCTACCCAGGCAGTGTGATGTGGTTGATAAAGTGTTGGGTTTGGACTCGGGATGACCTGGGCTAGAGTTCTGCCTTTGACTCTTTACTGGCTGTGTGACATTGAGCAAAATACTTAGTTTCCCTGATTCTCAGTTTTCTCATTAGAGAAATGAGGATAATAATAATTATAGAGGATAATAATAATAATGAGGATAATAATAATGATGAGGATAATAATACTTATAAAAGCTACTTTACAATGTTGTTGTGAGGTTGAAAGATTACCATTGTTTAGCACAGTTCCTCTCTCTAGGGCTTAGCACAGTGACTTCTATGCCTAGCACAGTACCTGGCACATAGTGGGTGCTTAATAAATGTTTTTTGATTGATTGATTATGTAGACAAAGTCCAATTTAAAAAACTTTAAAGCATTATATAACTAAACATTATTATTACCAAGCCAATGCTAGCTTTCTTTTTTCTTCTTAAGAATAAATTTCATTATTCTGAACTTGACAAATACAACAAACATGAACATTTCACACTTCCATACATAACACACACACACACACACACACACACACAGATTATACGTGACATTGGGCAAGTCACTTAAACTTCATGAGCCTCAGTTTCTTCAACTGTAAAATGAGAGGATTGTACTAGATGACATCTGAGGTCCCTTCCAGCCCTAGATCCATTAACCACATGAAATTTTGATTCACTTTTAAGTGCAACTGAGTTTTCAAAATGTATGCATGAACTTCAATATGTTTAGTTTCAAATTTGCCCGAGTTATTTGTGCCTCTCTCTGAGCTGACTTCTGCATTATAAAAATGTTTTATTGACACCCATTTTTTCACATCACTATTGCCAACCTCCCTCTGCCCACCCTATTTCTTCTCTTACCAAAACAAAATTTTTAAAAAATCTTTCCCTTTTGTCAAATGAACATAGTCAAGCAAAACAAATACACATATTGGCCACGTCCAGAAATGTAAGTGTTATTCTGCATGATGAATCCATCAACTTTCTGTCAGAAAAGTGAGTAGCATGCTTCATCATAGGTCCTCTGGAATTGTGGTTGATCATTGTGTTTATTGACCGGAATTCTTAACTGTTTGAAAGTTATTTTTAGAGTACTGTTGTTTTATAAATTGTTCTCCTGATTCTGCTCACCTCACTCTGCATCAGTTCACACAGGTATTCCCAACTTTCACTGAATCTATTTCTTTTACTATTTTTTATAGCACAATATTCTATCACATTCATATACTATTATATATGTATATTTATATATATACATATATATGCATATATACATGTACATATATATCCTTTAGTTTCCAATTCCTTGCTATAATAAAAAGTGTTATGATTTTTTTTATACCTGGATCCTTTACATTTCTCTTTAATTTCTTTGGGGTATATGCCTAATAGTGCTTCTCACTCTGTAAGACACTTGTACCCCCTTGACCTCACCCTATAAGACCCTCCTGACTCTGTGGCCCCTTCCTGTCATTAACACTGCCTTCCAGAGTCTCCATTTTGAGTAAGTGCCCAAGTTGACCAAGCTCACTGCTTTACTCCACTCTTGTCCCTTCTTCTGATTCTCTGGACTTGTCTCTTCACCCCTTTCTCACTTCTTTACTCCTCTCCCTTTTCAGGTCTTTTTTTATGGATTGTCTTCCTTCATTAGAATATAAAGTGGTTGAGGGCAGGGACTTTTTTCTTTTTGCTTGAATTTGTATTCTCAAGGCTTAGCACAGTGCCTAGCATATAGTAAGCATGTAATAAATGCTTCCTGATTAGTGCCATTAATTTATCCAAAGGTAGTTATAGTTTAGTGGTTTAGGGGGTATCATTCCAAACATTTTTCCAAAAAATATGTTCCTTTTGGTTAGACCAACAATGCATTAGTATGGCAGTCTATGCTATGTCTACTACTATGCCATATCCCCCGCCAACAGTTGTCATTTTCTTTCTTTCCTTTTTTTTTTTTTTTTGGTCATGTTTGTTAATCTGGTGGGTCTCAGGTGGAACCTTACAATTACTTTAATTTGCAACTCTCATTGTTATTGATTTATATTTTTTCATAAAGTTGTTAATATCTTGCTTTTCTATTTTTGAGAATTGACTGCTCATGTCCTTTAACCATTTATCTAATGAGAAATGGCTCTTGTTCTCATATATTTGAATTGTGCCCTATGTATCTTGTATATCAGATCTTTACAGGAGAAATTGTTACCAATATAGGGATAAATCACTGAAACAAATTAGATACACTAAATACACAAGCAAATGAACACAACAGCATAGTCTTTGAAAAACATAAAGATTCCTAATTACAAAGATAAGATTCTTCCCTATTTGTTGAAAAGTGATAGGAAAACTAGAAAGAAGTTTGGCAGAAATTAGGTCTACATGAAGATTTCACAACATATCCTAGAATAAACTCCCATTGGATCTATGATCTATGTATAAATGGTGGTATTATAAACAAATTAGACAACTAGTAAAGAAGAAAACACGGAGAAGACAAGACTTCTTGAATAAACAAGGGATAGAAAAGATTACAGAAGATAAATTGGATAATTTTCATTACATAAAATTGAAAAGCTTTTGCATAAACAAAATCACTACATTTAAATTTAAACAAGAAACACTTGGGAAAAAATCTTGGAAATAAAGTGACCTGATAATCTAATTCATAGTCAGGAGTTTAAACTGTTGCCCTCTTAAAGCTGAACTGTGGCTTAGTATGAAGAATCTTAGTGTTATACAAGGAAGAATCCATGGAGGAGGAATTTTACTTAGAGGAGATTAATGAGAAGGGGTGGGCTAGATGTCCTCTGAGGTCCATTCCAACTCAAAAAGTTTTATGATATATTACTAGAAGTAGGAGTTAGCAAAATTGACTTCTTGTCCTGGATCAATAATGAGTTGTGTTACTTTAGATAAGTCATTTAACTTGTATTTGTTTCTCTGTTTTCATTTGGTTTTTTTGTTTGTTTGTTTGTTCTTAAAGGCAGATAAGCAACAAATATTTATTAAGTGCTTACTATGTGCCAGGCACTGTGCTAAGGAGTGGAGATAAAAATACAAGCAAAAAGACAATCTCTGACCTCAAGAAGCCTATATACATTCTAATCAGGAAAGACAATATATAATAGGGAACTTAAAAGCATTAATAATAATTGATTTACCTTACAGGGTTGTAAGGAACAAATATGATTATGTATGAGATAATATGAATAGTTATAAATTATATAAATGTAAGATTAATTTAATTGTAAAGATTTAAATGTAAGATTATTTTTATTTTAGAAGACTATTCCTAGAAGAGTCAATGCTTAAAGTAAAGGAATCAATCCCTAATTTTTGCACCATTTTACCTAAATTGAAGGGATATTTGTTGAAAATTATTTGACAATGAGAAGAAAAAATTTTTAGCAAACAAAACCTAGTCAAATTGAAGTCTATTCCAAAGGCCCAGAGACCTTTCTGACTTTTCTCGCACCAACCTACAAATGCAAATACCTACTTCACCTACACATGAAGCCAGTTCTGTTGATTGGAATATCCACTGGTTGATCTTGGTTATTCTGACTTTGTAATGTTGGAGCCTCAAAACCCAAAATTTCATAAATAGAAGTAAGGTTTTGGCATTTCAAGACTGGAGCATAGCCTTTGAAAGAAGAACATTTGGGCTTGAAAACCCTAACTCACTGGTGGCCATGTGCAACATCAAACTCAATCCTACTTCTGGAACTTCAACTGCTGTAGCAATGCTTTACCAAGTCCTTGAGCGTTGGTGATAAAGGATTTGGGCAAATGTAAAGTAAAAGTGATAATGAAAAAGGATTATGTAGTCCAGTTGTTAAACCCTTGTGGTTCTGTTCCTCTGTCTTCCTCACTCCCTCTTACTTGGAAAAGACTGCTTTTTGTGGGACATAGCTGCGGATCAGTCTATGTGGTAAATTCAGATTCATCACTTTCTACATAGTCAGCTGATACACTTACGGTAGGGACTCATGCTGAGGTAGAAACCTACTTGTTAACTCTCTTTATGATAAGCTTATTCGGAAATTTGAAAATTTGGGTTAGTAGTTCTGACAAGGGAAAAAATAAGAATTGATTTTTGAGTTTTTTTTGTAAAATCTCTGTCCCATACATTGTTCTACCATTGCATAAAAGTAAATTCTTTTAATAGATGCCCTATTTATAGTGACATTTATAGTTGAAATGAAGGAAATTCCTTGTTCAGTCTCTTTCTTGCCTATTGAATCAGAAACCTATCATAAAGTAGGTCTTACTTGCATCCACAAATCTCATGATGGAACACAGGTCCAGTAGGTTCTCTGTTTTATACAGCCATTGATCAGCCTTGCACTGTAGGGAGAGGACTGGCAGGGATAAAAGGAATCTTAAGAAGATCTTCACATCTCATTTATGTCATTAATTTTGAATCCTTCCTCATCAACCTTCTGGAAATAGCTGTTAAGATGGTACATATTAAAATAGAATAGATGTGCCTTTTACTTCCTTTCATTCCCTCTGTTACCTTCACTAGCAAAAGCTAGTGAAGATCCTGCTACTGGGGATATACTCTCAAAAGGTCAAAGGGAGGAAGAAAGGCCCTTTCTAAACCAACATATTCACAGCAAATGTTTTTATTTGAATTAGAAATATACATATGTATGTATGTATATATATATATGTTCATACATGTATATGTATCTATACACTATGAATGACTGAACAAGCTGGAATATAGGAACATAATGGGATATTACTGTGCCTTCAGAAACAATGAATATGAGGAATTCAGAGAAACATGGGAAGATTGGTATGAAGTGAGTTAAAGTGAAGTAAGCAAAATCAGGAGAAGAATATATACAATGATTACAATAATGTAAAGGAAAAGAACTTTGAAAGACAACCAAAATCTTAATAACTATAATGACCAATATTGGTCTTACAGAAGAGTTGAGGAAGCATTTCCCTCTTATTGGTAGAAAAGTGGAGGACTATGGATGAGGAATATTGTATACATGTTAGGTTCAGTCACTGTGTTGTTTTTCTTTATTACAAGGGAAGACTATGGTGGTAGCTGTATATCTGGAAATGACTGTGATGAAAAAATCAGAAGGCATCAATATTTTTTTTTCCTGAGCTAGTGAAATGCCTTCAAAGTGACCGGTCATGAGGGGTGAGGAGAGGCAAGCAGGAGAAAGAAGAAATAAGGGACTCAAACAATATAGCCCTTAAGTTGGCTAGAGTTACTTCTAAGTATTTCCCCTTGTGCTTTAGTTACACATTGGGAACGCTGAGTATCCTTACCAATTTATCATCTGTAAATTCCCATGGATTATAAAGACCAAAAGGCCTGATCCTAAAGTCTAACTTTACTTCCAGTGCCAGCACAAAGCTTAAAGGATTAGATCACGAGAAGTCCCACGATGATAGTGTCTGTCTCATTCTGGTAAGTAACAAGCTCTGATTTGGCTAGGCTTTCTTTGCTGAGACATTTTTCCTTCTCATTGTCAAGTGGTATACAACAATTCCATTTTGCAGTGAAAATTATCCTTAAATATAAGGGAAAGCCAGAGATAATAAAGATCCTTATTGCTAAACACATGCATACACATATATACATACACAGGTATAGTCAATGTTTGCGTTGGCCTTGGCCTGAGTTTTATTTTCCTCCTGTGGTCTGCTCTGGAGTAATGAACTAACTCCCTTAAATGGCTTCCCATGTGGGGTTTGCTATCAGTACTGAAAACAGCTATTGCCTTACTTCATTTGTAAAATAGCACAAATTACAACAAGTTACCATTGGAATCTAGAAATATTTGGGACCTAGGACATTATGGAAACCTATGAATTAAAGAATTAGGCGGGGGACCCTCCTCATCCAGTTTGTTAATCTGCAAAATATTTCAGTAGTCAGCTTCCATGGATTTTCTTTATCCCATCAAATGCCTGGATGATGCTGACTTTACCTGTGCTTCTCTTTTGGGGTATTCTTCTGTTATCCAGTGATTTTGGCAGTTTCATCCTTTACTCTCATATACTTTTCCCCAGGTATTGAGTTTATATCTGGTTTTCTTTGAATGTAATTTTTATTCATGTTAGCAATTTTACTGCCTGTAATTGTAGCTGTTTAGAATTGCAGCCTAGAGCCACTAGGTGGCACAATGAAATGATGCTTTACACATCTGTCTGTGCTCTGGTCCCCTTGTTTGTTACAAATCTCTTTGCTACCTCTAGTTCTCTTAAGGAGAACAGGGCAAAAAGGGAGTATCTTGAAGTCAGTGAACATTAAAAGTATAAAACACTGACCTTATTCCTCTGCGTAAAGCTGTACGACTCATTCCTTCTCATCTCACTTTTCCTTTCCAGCTGGTTAAGCTGTGTCAATTTGAAACTGATACCATAATAATTTTGTGGTCTCATTTATTTTGTAGCTAGTCTTGACCCACCCCATCCCCTAATTCTGCACCTGCATTGTAATACTCTTGGCTAGGCATGGGAGGATATATTTGGTTTTGATCTCACTCATTCATTCTAGTTGGGCAAATAGCATTTAGAACTGTTAGAATATATAAATTTAAGGCATTGTTACTAAGTTTCTTGTTCTAGCAGAGGACTTAAGAGTTATCTCATCACTCGTGTCTTAGTTGATGATTTGTAACACATTGAAACTCTCATGAAAACTGAAACCATCATATTTCTCATACTTGTTAGCTTTCTTTATTGGTGGAAAAAAGGAGAGGAAATATTTGACTTGCTTTGACCACAAGATTTAAGAATGTTCATTGTAGTTCTCTGGCACATCCATGGTTAGCTCTTTAAAAAAAAAAAGGATTCCATCACAGATGAATTAATACCTCAAGATCTGTTTAGACCTGAACTTGGATTTTCTAAAAGTCATAAAGCTGGAAATCTAGGCTCATCGGTCTATGGGTTGACTCCAGATTAGGCAACAATATCTAAACCATCTAAGACTTGGGTATCATACTATTTTGGAAGATTCCCAAAGATAGAAAATTTTGGCAGCCGGTTCCATGTTGAAACATCCTTACATTAAAAAAAAAAACTTTTGTCCTTACATCTAATTAAACTTTCTCTTTACAGTTTAAACTTGCTTCCTTTTGCTCTCTATTACAGCATAAGACTACATAACAGATCTTTTTTTGCAGTAAGAGTTGCTAAGTTTGGGTCCTTGTCTTCATCACCAAAAACATCCTAAACATAAGTTTTAGTTGGAAACATTTTGCAGATAGGTGACACAGTGGATAGATCACTGGGCTTGGAATCGGGAAGACTCATCTTCATGAATTCTGACACTTACTAGCTGTGTGACCCTGGGCAAGTCACTTAACCCTATTTGCCTCAGTTCCTTCATCTGTAAAATGGGATGGATAAAGAAATAGCAACTTGCTCTAGTATCTTTGCCAAGAAAACTCCAAATGGGGTTGTGAAGAGTCAGACAAGACTGAAAGGACTGAACAACAACAAAACTTCTTGGCAGTGTTATCCAAAAGTATTCTTCTAATGAGCCTTTCTACCAACTAGAGGTGAGACAAAACAAACAATACAAATTTCACAAAGGAAAAGCTGAAGGGATTTTAATTTTTTGATGCCAATTTTTGTGACACAATCTAAATTATGCCTCAAGTTTTACTTCTCCAGACAAAATAATCCCAAGTTGTAGAGTTCTAGGCTCTCCCAGTTGGAAAGGACCTAAGAAGTTTTTTTAATGATCCCTTCTACAAGTGGTTAGGCAGTCTCTGTTTGAACAACTGCAATGATGGAGAAACGTGTTTCTCAATGAGGAAGTTCATTCTATTTTTGAACAGTTTTAACTGTCCTGGTTCTTTCCCCTAGAGCTACAAAGAGTAAGGCTAATCTATTTTCTACATGATAGACCTTTAAATATTTAAATGCAGTGACTATGCCCCCCCTCCCTGATTTTTCTCTTTTAATTCCTTTACTGTTTTCACAGAGGACTCATTTATCATATCTTTACTCATTCAGCTTAACCAGTTTGATACTTGGATGGATCTGTAATTTCATCAGAACAGAGAATTCCTCCATTGGTATAGAATTCAATTCCTCCTTAGTTTCTCATCTTGTGCTGTTACTGTCCACATCTTTCTCCAAGACTCTTAATAGAAGATGTGAAAAATGTGCTAGCGCATTCTTTCTATTCCTTTAACACTGTGTGTAGGCCAGTATAGAACCTTTATCCATTTATTATGTCTCATTCTTGATACATGACATTGTACCTCCTTTTTCTAGTAATTTCTTTTTGTCATTCCCACCTGATGACATTGTCCCAATTACATCAAGTTCCAGAGTACTGATGAGCCATAGTCATTTGAAACATACTGAGTGAGCCATCCACACTAGAAAAACTAAGTAGATTAAAAATGAATATTGCCCGGATTTTGACATATCGTTGAATGAGAAGTTATAATTTGAAAAAAAATCAATTATTCATAGCCATCTTAGATCTTTCCATTGGCCTTTACTCATCTAAAATTTGATTTTTTTGAAATAAAGATCTTCCATGATTCATAGCCATATAATATAAATGAGAGAATACAATAGTTTAAAAAACATGGGTCTTTTAGCAACAAGCATAATTAAAAGAATTGCAAAAAGTGAATCCCAACCTGACTTGCTCCTTCTCTTCAATTATGGGTCCAGTTAATCATCATATCTATTCAATATAAAAACACAGAACAAATTTATGAGCTTTCCAGCCAACATGATTTTGTAATTTGGATTTCTTTTTTAAATCTATTTAGTTTTTCTAGTTAGATGTGGCTAGGCCAATCTCTTTGGAATGACTATGGCTTGATCTAACTGGGAAAATGTCATCTGTGAACAGGAACATCTGGAGAACCTCATGCTTGATAGGGAATTCTTTCTTAACTCTGTATGGGATCTCTTCTATTACACTAAAGACTACCAAAGAATGGAAGAAGTCAAAAACTATTTTTAAAAAAACAAACAAACAAACAAAAGGTGGCTGTAAAAGCAATAGCAGCTACTGACCCATGTGCCTACTTTCACATATTTATGAAAGTCATGAGAATGGTCTTTGAATATATCAAAGGTATCCTTGACAATACTATTAGATAGGAATTGTTGGCTTTCATAGATAATTTTCTATAGTAGATCACTTCACAATCACAAAACTGACTTAGAAATATAGTAAGTGTAAGATCCTACTTACATGTGTTGATTTCAATCAAATATCTGACTCCTTAGAACAAACCAAAAGGTTATCAATTGCCTTTTCTCAATCCATAGACTTCTTTACCTTTCTGAAGCATTTGACATTTTTAACTACCTCCCCCTCCTAGACACTCTCTCCTCCATGTATTTTCAGGACACTGATGTCACCTGTTTCTGGCTGCCTCTTCTCAGTCTCTTTTGCTAGTCATCATCCTCACCCTACCACCTATGGGCTTGGTCCTGGATCCTCTTCATTTCTCTCTCTAGTGTCTCTCTTTCTGTGATCTATTAGCTCCCATGTGTTCAGATGTTACTTCTGTGCCAAGTTTTATATCTCAGACCGACATGCACAGTTCTAGTCTCTATCCCTAATTCCTGTTATGTATCACTGATTATTTATTTGACACCTCCAACTGGATGCCCAGTAAGCATGATAAACTTAAGATATCCAAAACAGAACTTACTGACTCCCCCCCCCAAACACACATATGATCTCCCCCTTGAATCCTGACCACTTTCTAGTTTCCTTATTTTGATTAAGGGCACCACCTTCTTCTAAGAATCCAGAAACCTTCTTCCTTAAGAACTAAGGTTCTTAATCTCTGAGTTATCCTGTATGTTTCAGCAGTCTTCACCCTTCACTTCCCATCAATTGCCACAACTTGTCAAGTCTATTCCCATTATATATCTTCCATTTTTTTCCTTCTCTTCATCTACCTGGCCACATACTAGTTCAAGCCTTTATTGACTCATGTCTGAGTAATTATGATAGCTTCTTAATTGGTCTTCCCACCTTAAGTCTTTCCAAATCCATCCTCCACACAGCTGCCAAATCAATATTCCTAAAGTACAAATCTGACCATGTTTAGAGTCTGATATCCTCAAGAAGCTCTAGTAGCAGCCTCTTTAATTCTAGGATACAAACTCTTCTTGTTTGATTTTTAAAGCTCTGCACAGTCTGATTCTAACCTACTTTTCCAGGCTTATTGTATCTTTTGTGCTTCACACATTCCATGTTCTAGCCTAACTGGTTTATTTATTATTCCCTATAAACAACATTCCATATTGGGCGTACATCCCTTTGCAAAGGGTGTCCTCTATCACTGCAATGTACTCACCCCTCATTTTGGCCTTGTAGAATCCCTAGCTTTCTACAAAATTCTTATCAAGGGCCACCATCCATAGGAAGCCAATACTGAATTTCTCTCTTCCCAGTTATTAGTGCTATCCCACTAGAAATTATTTTGCTTATACAGTTGATTCTTGTCATTCTTGGTAGCTTTCTATAAAGTCCCCTTGAACATTGAATTAATGAATGCTGAACCATTGCTCCCACGGGAAATACAGGGTTTGGTTCCTGTGAGCCTCTGGTTACATTTACTTTAGCACTTTCTGGAGCAGCCTCATAGACCGATCAGCTATTTCCTCTTCTTTTCTCTGGTTGTATCATATTGTTGATTCATTAACATTGAACTCATGGCCAACAGCACTGGACTTCATGTCTAAACAAAGTTTATCTAACACATGTATTTTCTCCATAAGGCATATCACAGCTTTCTTGCTCTTGGAAATATCAGACAGTAGTTCAGTACTACACTTGGGGGCCATTGTAAACAGCAAAGTCACCAACAAAAACCACAGAAATGTGAAAAATATGGCACTAAATAGACCATGAAAAGGACAACTGTATACAGTATGAGAGCTGAAACAAAAAAGCAGAGCATCTCCTTGTTCGATATTATCTGGGAATGTGTTCTACACAGTTAAAGTGCCCCAATATTGATTTTGGGCCTACAACTAGGTTTTAGTGAGTAGACAATTTGCATGTTGATTTACATGTTGATTGCCACTCTCTAATAGAAGGTAAGTTCTATGAGGGCAGACATCATCTTTTTTTTTTTTTCTGGTATTTGTACCCCTAGTGCCTGGTCCATACAGGGGTAAGTGCTGAATAAATGTTTAATTGAATTGTTAAAGAATCAATTACATATTCAAACATGAAGACAGAATAGTTCAATAATCTATTAAGTATCAAAATTAAATCAGGCATAAAACTATATGCCCACTGACAAGTAGGCAACTGTATTGAAAGGAAGAATGACAGATTCTACCCCTATACATAAGTGTTAATCAGGGGAAAGACAAGAAATATAAGCAGCTATGATAAAAAAAAATAATGAAATGTATTTTTGAGATGACAATAGGTGTTAGGACACTTACTTCCCAGGGCTAAGAATACAGGGCCCAAGTTGATAACAGAATAAGTATGAACTCCACCTAGAATGCCAAGATTCAATTCTTGGAACAAACAAGAACAGATATCTACAGATGATAAGCTTGCCAAACTGTATTCATCTGACTCTTACCTTGATTTCCGAAAGCTTTGACTTTATCATTTTTTTTACAACTTCTTTCAAGCTCTGAAATATGATGAAATTTCCTCAATGAAATCTATCACACAATTTCAAAGTTTAAGAGATATCAGAGATCTACTACAGTCTATCCTAAATAAAAACCCTTTCTACAACAGTCCTAGTGATTGATCATCTAGATTTTAGCCTTAGGAATGGGAACACACTCCATGTAGCATAGTTCTGTCAGAAAGTTTCCTTTACATCAGATGAAAACCTGTCCGTGCCTTCTATTTGTTATTTCTAGATCTGCACTCCAGGGCAGAGGCTCAGCAAAACAAGTCTAATCTCTCTTTCATGTGAAATTCTTTCAAATATTTGAAGGCAGCTATCATTTCCCCCTTATTTCTATTTATCTTCTGTAGGCTGAAAATCCCCAGTTCATTCTATGCATCCTAGATACATTCAGACTAGGGCAAAAATTACACAGTTCTGGCGTAATCCTAGTTCTGGGAACTGTGCCTTTCAATTCAATCTGAAAATCAAATTAGCTTATTTTAAAAGCAGATAATCGTGCTTTTTGTTCATATTAGTCTTATAAAATTGTAAGATTTTTTTTCAGATAATAGTAATAGTTACACACACATACACACACACACATACAGTGCCATAATATTTCCAAAATATTTTACGAATATCATCTCTTTATCTTCACAACAACCTTGGGGACTAAGGTACCATTATTATCCCTATTGTGTAGATGAAGAACGTGAGGCAGACAGAGATTAAGTGAATTGTCCAGGTTCTTAGTAACAGTTTGAGGCTGGATTGAACTCAGATTTTCCTGATTCCAGGTCCACAGCCACCTCTATCTTTTACTTGTGAAGTTGATTTTCAGATTAATTCACATTAGTAGACTTGGACCAATATTTTAGTCTATTGGGACAATTTATATCCTTACTCTGTCATTCAGTGTGTTAACTTTACTTTTTGCACATATATATCATGCCTACTAAATTTTCAGATAACAGAAAACTAGAAGTAACAGTTAGCATATATATATGTATGTATATACACAAACACATATAAAACATTTTATTGTTCATTCAGTCATATCTGACTCTTTGTGACCCCATGGACCATAGCATGCCAGGCCCTTCTATTCTCCACTATCTTTCAAAATCTGTCCAAGTTACATTTGTTGTTTCCGATATACTATCTCTCCATCTCATTCTCTGCCATCCCCTTTTCCTTTTGCCTTCAATCTTTTCCAACGTCAGGGTCCTTTCCAATGAGTCCCATCTTCTCACTATGTGGCCAAAGTATTTAAAAGCTTCAGGTTCAGTATTTGACCTTCCAGTGAATAGCCTGAATTAATTTCTCTAAGTATTGACTGATTTGACCTTCTTGTTGTCCAAGGGATTCTCAAAAGTTCTAGCACTACATTTTGAAAGCATGGGTTCTATAGTGCTCAGCTTTCCTTATTGTCCAACTGTCACAGCCATATATTGCTACTGGAAAAGCCATAGCTTTGACTACATGACCTTTGTTGGCAAGGTGATCTCTCTGCTTTTTAGTATGCTGTCCAGATTTACCATTACTTTCCCTCCAAGGAGCAAGCATCTTTTAATTTCATGACTGCAGGCACTATCTGCAGAGATCTTTGAGGCCAAGAATATAAAATCTGACACTGCTTCCATTTCTTCTCCCTCTATTTGCCAGGAAGTGATGGGACCAGTTGCCAAGATGAGTGTTGTTGTTGTTTTTTTTTTTATGTTAAGCTTTAAGCCAGCTTTTATATTCTCTTCTTTCACCTTCATCAAGAGTTTTCATAATCCTTTTCACTTTCTGCCATCAGAGTGGTATCATCTGCATTTTTGAGATTATTGATATTTCTTCTGACGACCTAGCTTTTGATTCATCCAGCTTGGCATTTTGCATGATGTACTCTGCATATAAGTTAAATAAACGAGGTGACAACATACAGCCTTGTCCTACTCCTTGTCCAATCTTAAACCAATCAGTTGTTTCATATTTGGTTCTAACTATTGTTGTTCCTCAAGAGACAAGTAAAATGATCTGGTACTCCCTTCTCTTTGAGGACTTGCCACATTTTATTGTGAAGCACACAGTCAAAGACTTTAGTGTAGTCACTGAAGCATTAGATGTTTTTCTGGAACTCCTTTGCTTTCTCTATAATCCAGAGGATGTTGGCAATTTAGTCTCTAGTTTTACTTCCTCTTCAAAGACCAGCCTGCACTTCTTGTAATTCTCAGTTCACATATTGCTGAAGCCTAACCTGCAGAATCTTAAGAATAACCTTGCTGGTGTGTGAAATGAACACAATTGTTTGGTAATTTGAACATTCCTGGGCATTGCCCTTCTTTAGGATTGGGACATAAACTGATCTTTTCCACCCAGTAGCCACTGTTGTATTTTCCAAATTTGTTGGCATATTGAGTGCAGCACTTTAAAAGCATCATCTTGTAGAGGTTTAAATAGCTCAACTAGAATTCTATCACCTGCACTGGCCTTATTGTAAGCAATGTTTCTTAAGGCCCATTTGACTTCATTCTCCAGGACTTCTGGGTGTAGATCAATAACCACACTATGGTGGTTTTTGGTGATGTTAAGATTTTTCATGCATAGTTCTTTAGTGTATTCTCACCACCTCTTCTTAAATTACTACATATATCATCACACACACACACACACACACACACACACCTACCTCTATCCAAGTCATATTAATTAATTGGTCAATAATACAAGTCCAAGTACAGATCCCTAGGACATGACATTAGAGATCTCCTCCCATGCTAATATTGAATCATTAATCACTATTTGGGTCAAACTATTTACCCAGTTATAAGTCCGCCTAGCTATAATACTTTCTAGCATGTCTTTCCTTCTTGTCTCCAGGAATAGCATGAAATACTTTGCTAAAATCTAGATAAACTATATTTATAGAATTTCCTTGATTTACTTATCTTGAAGCCTTGCCAAAAAATTACCGATTCCTTCCCACATACTCACTAACCCTCTGTTTCAATCAATCAACAACGAATTATTTAGTATCTACTATATGCTAGACTATGTACTAGGTGCTGGAGATACAAAGATAAAAATAAAAACAGCTACTTTTCACAAGGAAATTACATTCTAGTGGTGGAAAAGAACATGTACATATGTACAAAACATATGAAGTCAATACAAAATAGTTAAAAAGTAAGTACAATTTCCTGGGAGATAATGAAGGGGCCAGTTTAGCAGGAATATAGAGGGCTTGAAGTAGTATAATGTATATTAAATCTGGAAATGTAGGTTGGAATCAGACTATTAAGGGCTTTTTCCAACAGGGAATAGGAACTCATTGGAGCTTCTTGAGAAGGGGAGTGACACAGTCAGACCTGTGCTCTTGGAATATCACTTTATCCTAGGTGTGGAGCATGAAGCCCAGAGAGGAAAGATTAAAGAAAAGATGTCAATTAGAACTTTGTTGTAACAGTCCAGGCAAGAAGTGATAAAGGCATTAACTAACAAGGCAGCTGTGTAAGTGGAATTAGCTAGACCAATTTTAAAGGAGTTGTGGAAATAGAATTGACACAACTTACCAACTAATTGGGGTTGGGGGGGATGAAGGAAATTACAAAGTTGAGTCTGACTCTGTGGTTACAAATCTGGGTGACTGGAAGGGTGGAAATATCCTCAAGATAAACAGGAAGGTTCAAAAGAGGGATGGACTTTGTGGGGGGGGGGAAGATAATGAATTCTGTTTTGGACATGTTGAGCTTAATTTGACTATGAATATGCAGTTGGAGATGTCTAATGGGCTTTCTTCTTGAATATACACTGTTGTTCAGTAGTTTCAGATGTGTCTGACTCTATGACCCCATTTGGGTTTACTGGCTAGATTTCTCTCTCAAAGACCAAGCCTTAAACCCAATTCACTCTGGAGCCTCATAGACTGGACAACAAAAGGTCCCTGCCCAAGTACTACTTATTGGCCATTTTCTTTTTTTTTTTTTGGTTGGGGGGACCTTCAGGTTCAGAGTGAATGTAAATAGTAACTGTTTCTCTTTTGGCCAGGAACCCTAAGGGTTTTCCCCTCGCAGTTTGTTTATTTGTTTGCTTGTTTGTTTATTCATTCATTCATTCATTCATTCATTCATTCATTCATTCATTTATTTATTTTAAAGGGGCCATCCCTTGACTCACTTCTTAAACAGGTTTATTCACTGAATGGATGTTGTCTCACTCAAAGTGAGAACCTGAAAAGACCTTAGCTTAAAATTGCCAGAGTCTCCCACTATATCCTGCGCCTTCTCCAGTAGTCCTGATGAATATCTGACCACTGGACCCAGATAGCTCTGGAGGAGAAAGTAAGGCTGGTGAGCTTAGACAGCCCTTCCTCACTCAAAACAAAATCAATTGCAAGTCATGTTATCATCTCCCTGATGGCATGGTCCTCTTGGGGAATGAAGGACAAACACAACAACAACAACAAACACTCCTAAATAGACTATCATTCATATCCTACCCCTTAGCTACAGACAGTATTCTCTTTTCTCTACAATATGTATTCTTACCTTAGTATCCTAGACTACTTTGATAGTCTGGTGAACCCTATGGACTCCTTCTCAGAATAATGTTTTTAAATGCGTAAAATAAAACACAAAATTATGAAGAAAACCAATTATATGGAAATAGTTATTAATTTTTTTTAAATAAGTCGGCAGACCTTAGGTTAAGGACTTCTGTTCCAAGCTATCCCTCTAAATGATGTCATCTGCTTGGAAGAGTTCAATGATCATCTCTAAGTAGAGGAAGAAGTGGTCAATAGTGCCACACATGCATTGAAATGAAAGAGAGAGAGAGAGAGAGAGAGAGAGAGAGAGAGAGAGTCAGGTCTCAATGAGTGGCAGAAAATAGGAATAAGAAAGGACTATGCATAAGACAAAAGGAAGTTTGTTAATGATTGAGCAGACATTCTGGGGGCACAGTAGAAGAGTTTAACAAACTAGAGCAGGACATTGGGAAAGTAGAAATGGATAAAAATAGTGGAATGAATGGTAATAAGGGAGTGAATAGCTTGGGTAGGGTAAATGAATTTGTTCTTTTGCATCCAGGGGTTCTGTACCACTCAGATATAGAGAAAAGAGGAGTATGATTATGATAACCATTAAGAAATGAGTTTTGATGGATGGGGAGAGGAACCTTGAATGAAGCACATGATTAGGTGGTTCAAGGTTATCTGTCAAGGCTCTAATCTCATGAAAGATGTTGTTATGAATTGTGAAGGATTTGGAATAGCATGAGTAGTCTTGGAACCTGGTCAGGAGGCAGAGGTGGTGATGTGAGATGGAATATGGCTCTAGAACAGACCTGGGGGAATATTTGTAGCTGAAATTGGAGGGGAAAAATATAGTGGTGATCATTTGGACAAGTATCAACAGAAACAGACATAGATCATATTTTTATCAAAGTATACTGAAACTAATAATATGCTCACTTGGACAGAAAAAAGAACTAGATGAAGTATTTGGGAAGTAAATCATAACACTGGCACAGAAGCATGACATAATAGTCAGCCAGTCAACTAGGATTTACTGAGCTCCCACTATGTGCCAAGCTCTGGGCCAAGTGCTGGTGATACTAAGAAAAGAAAACAACAATCACCACAACCAAAAACAGTCTCTGTTCTTGAGGAGCTCTCAGTATAATGGAGGAGACAATATGAAAACATTATATATTTATATGTGTGTGTGTATTACACACACAGAAGTAGTCTCAGAGGAAAGTCATTAAGATTGAGGAGGATTAGAAAAGGCTTTTTGCAGAAGGGAGGTCTTTAGCTGAGACTAGAAGGAAGCCAGGGAAGAGAGGCGGCAGAGATGAGGAAGGAGAGTTTTCAATCAGTGAAAATGATCTGTTGGGAGATGGATTTTCCTATGTGAGGAACAGAAAGGAGGCCAATGTCACTGGATCACAGAGTATAGGGAGGACAGTGAGGTGTAAAAAGAATAGCGAAAGTTAAGAAGGGCTTTAAAAGCCAGACAGAGGATTTTATATTTGATCCTGGAGGTAATAAGTAGCTACTGGGTTTTTTATTGTAAAGAGGGGTGATATGGTCAGACCTGCAACTTAGGAAAATCAGTTTGACATTTGAGTGAAGGATGGACTGGAATGGGAAGAGACGAGGCAGAGGTGCCAGCCAGTGTGCATTTAGCCCAGGCTTTAGGTGATGAGGGTCTGCCCCAGGATGGTTGCAGTGGCAGAAGAGAGAAGGGGGTATGTGCAAGAGGTGCTATAGATGTAGAAATGCTAAAACTTGGCAATTGATATGATATGGGGAGGGGGAGAGAGTGAGGAATTGAGCATGGCACTTAGATTATGAGCCTGGGTAACTGGGAAATGGTTTAGTGTAGAAGTTAAGACATTTTTCATAAAGCAGTTGTGAAGCAGTCTGAAAAAGAGAATAAAAAGGCAGAAATGAAATAACCTGAATTGAAACAAGACATATTAGATAAGGAACCTGAATTGAAACAAGACAAATGAAAGTCAAAAGATCACACTGAAAGAACTTGTGAAGGCTCTATATGTAAAAGAAAATAACCTTGAAGAGTGAACTTGGTGAGATATACTGAGCCATTGGCATCCCAGGCAATAAAAACAAAGCCTAAATATCATATTTCAGAAAATCATAAAAGAATGCTGACCAAAAGAATTATAACCAGGAGGAAAAATACAGACTAATAGCATGGATACGATCCCATAAGATAGGAATCCCAGATCTAATTCATCTTGAAATATAATTTTCAAACTCCAGAGATTTGTGGACAAGGAAAAAAAATCTTGCAAATTGGAAGAAATAATTAATTTGCCAAGAACTATATATTTAAATTTTAGAGCACTATTAATCAACTCTACTAAATGAAAGGAAAAACCAGATTATATAAAAAAGTAATGGAAAATGGCTTGAAAACATGAACAAAATCCTACATTTAGGAAAAAAATTCTAAACAAAATCAATAATTTCTAAGTATTTTTTTTGAGAAAAACAGAATAAAGCAGAGTTTTTTGGAATGCACAGAGACCAAAAGGAATTTGTGAACATTAAATAACTTGCAATATAAGGAGTGGATTAGATATTTACACGTTGAAAGTGAACTTTAAGAGGATTGTGCATTGTGAATTCAGATTTTCTTTGCTTCATTGAGTGAACAAAAAGAGTGATTAGCTTTGGGTTCAGATGATCAAAAGGTGGACAATGTCCTAATGAAAAGGGGAAAGTGATGAAAATGATTTTGTGTTTTTCTTAAAATCAGGGCACCACAGGTGAAGATCATTCAAAGAGAGCACTATGGGGACTTACAAGTAAAGGGAAATGATGGACCACACTCTCACTGAGCCAGGCAATTATAGCACAATTATAACAGTAAAGCCAGAATAAAGTATGTGAGGGCTGGGCAGGGCAAGGGCATGAGAGGAGGTGAATCTCAGATTAAGGGTAAGATTGGTGAATAGAATGTTTTGAGTAAAATAAGATACAGATACCTAATACTGATATCATTATTTTCATTTAAAAATAAAGTATTGCAGGATTTGATGGAGGGGAAAACAAATAATAATCTTGATATTGTATATTAATGGCAAGAATTAAATCATTAAAATGGGAGGATATTCAAATGAATTATCAAGCAAAACCTGTTAGTTTATTGAATATAAGATATACGTTTATAACATGAAGATTCAAACAGAGTCAAAATGAAGGTACAAATAAAATTTATTACTTGCCAGATGAATCCAAAATAGCAGGTGTGGACATCAAGATTTCAGGAAACTGAGAGTAAAAGCAGTTACTGTTAATAAAGACAGATAGATACCTCTATCTGGATATCCCATAGACAGCTCAAACACAACATACCCCAAATGGAATTCACCACCTCTAGCCTTCCTCTTTCTTTTGTGGATATCGCTATTCTTCCAACCTCCCAAAATTTGCAACCTATAAGTCTTTCTCATTATTCATTCTAACTCTCCAGTAACCAATCAGGTGCCAAGTCTTACTAATTCCATGTCCTCAATATCTCTGAATCTATTCTCTTTTCTCGGGTTAGGTGATAACTATCCTAGTTCAGGACTTTAATAGCTCTAGCTTTGAGTGCTGCAGGAGCCCTGTAATCATTTTGCTTCATCCAATTTCTTTCCTCTATAATCCGTCCTCTATGCATTTTCCAAACTGATATTCCAAAAGCACAGGTCTTGATGATGCCATTCTCTTTGCTCAAGAACCTTAAGTGTTTCTCTATTGCTTATTGAACAAAATGAAAGCTGCTCTGGCTTTTAAAGCCCTTCACAACCTGGCTCAAACCAACCTTTTAAAGTTACTTACACATGACTTCTCCTAATGCTCTTTATCTTCCCATGAAACTATCCCTCATACTGTTCTAATGCCGTCCCAATACCTAACACCATGCCTGGAACATAGTAGGCACTTAATAAATGTTTATTGATTGATTGCTTCCTCTACATGATATTTAATGTCTTGAATCCATGCCACTGAGCAGATTATCCTCTCATACTTAAAATGTTCTGCCTCTTTATCTCTCTGTCTCTTGGAACCCCTCTTATCCTCCCAAATACCATTGCCTTCAAAAGGCATTTCCTTAGTTGTTAGTGTCCTTGATTTTTTTTTTCAGTCAAAGACAAGGTTTATTAGAACATCCATCATATTGGGCAGACTCTTAAGGAGTCTGAACATGGGTAAGCAGTGGTTAGATTATAAGAATCTCAGCAGTGGCTAGATTTTAAGAATCTCAGCATCTTAATGGAGACAAGATGGACCTTATATACAGAAAGACTATGGGAGGGATCTAGGAGTGGCCAAGTAGTCTATGAGGTAATAGAATTCCAGGGACCTGGACCACATGGCCAAGGGAGGATGGAGCCTAGCTAGGATTAAGGGTGGGAAGTGGCTGGGAGCCATAGGGAGGTAAGACAATGGAGGGGAGATTGGGCGTAGCCACAATGAAAGGCCAGTTGGTGGGATAGAGCCTCAGGCGAAAGCCAGAGATTTGGCCATGTGGGAAAGTCCAGGGTTTTCCCTTTCTGGGGCCCAGATCTCAACCCCATCATTCCCCCCTCAAACAAATAGGAAATTCTTTTGGGGTAAGGGGCGAAGGTCTCGGCTTCTGAAACTGCTTCCTGCTGGCAAGGGGCATAGAGCTGTCCCTGCCTCAAGGGGGTCCCAAAAAGGAGGTTGACTAGAATCAAGCACAGGCTGAATCCAGGGAATAGTGGGGGGACATTGGCTGGCACTCGCTGTTACCAACTGTAGGTGAATGGCCTGTAGTCTGGAAGACACAAATCTGATGGAAAAGACTGCAGGGACCAGATATAAAGCAGGGATTAGATTTAGGACCCAACTTTGAAAGGATAAAACATCCTTAGCTCTATTTGGATTCAGTTTTCCAACCATGCAGTATCAAATCCACATCATAGTCAGACTCAGGAATAGCCAGGTGGGTAACATTCCCTTTCAAAGTAACATAATGGGGAAACTGAGCCAGGAGGATCCCATCTTAGACTGAGGCTAAAATTTTCCTCTCAGTTTTTCTCAATGCTGACTTCCCACCAGTATCACATTTTCTCTGAGTAGCTTATGGCATTTCTCTCAGATGGTGGACTATTGATTATCAATGGATTATTATGATCCATCAGATAACTCAAAATAAAATCCTATGAGTTTTTACTTCAAACAGCAAGTTTTACTAATCACAGCTTAGAAAAAACTTTTCCAGGATTTACATCTCAAACTTAAATTTATCCTAATGTAAAAAGCCAATCATTAGATATTTCTATACACTTGCAAATTCTCAGCAAGCCATACATAACCCAAGCAAGCTTTTTGGCCAGTTTACACATTAAAACAATAACCAACAATAGCTAAATTATTTTAGTGGTAACCAAATTATGAGAGTTTCTTGACATAACTGATACAGAAAGTTCACCAATTTGAAACTTGAAACAACCCATTACCAATCAGGTGACTTCAGTTTTGTTCAATGCTCTTCCAAATTACTTTACACAGAGAATCAACATCTCATTGTTAACAAATTTAAAAGAGAATGCTTACCCAAGTTCAGAGGCCAGCTTCTTTACCTTAGGCAGGATGTGCTGAACCTGGGTGATGCTTCCAGGCAAAGGTTGTCCCAGAGCCCAAGGCCATTGCCAGGCGCCTACACCATAGCTGCTGCCCCTCCCCTCTCCTTCCTTTCCCAGGTGGGGGAGGGTAAAATCAAATGTGAGGGGTACAGGGTGAAACTCTCTTCTCCTATGAGAGGGGTTAAGAGTCCCTCTTGACTCAAGGGAAGGGAGAGGGAGAAAGGAGTGACCAGGGTTGTGAAGAGGAGTTTCAAAACTCCTTAATGATCAATCACAAAACCTCCAGAATCTGCCAAGATACTTTTAGCTGTTCTAACTTTCCCGTAACCTCCATGAAGGAGGGAAGGGAGTAAGTAAGCCTCAGGGAACCAAAAAGCAACTGCAGTTTTTCCCAATTCCCTAGTGCTGAGGGAATTAACAGAATTGAGCATACACTTCCCGATAGGGCATCTATCCTTGTCCTCTATGCTGGGGAAAGTGTACCCAGGTCCATGGCCTTCAACCAACCCAGTGGACCGAGAGCCTGAGAGCGTCAGGCCGAGTGCAAGACAGCCTCATAACTGTCTGTCAGAAAAGCACCTCCAAGCCTTGGTTCTTGGAGAGTGACCCCAACTGCAGAGCAAGAAAGGAGGGGAGGGGTGAGGCTTACATATCTTCCAGTCTTGGCTGGAGAAGAACTTGGGGTTAGGCAGTTTCCCCGTACGGGCCACCAAAATGATGCGGTTTAGGGTTTCAGGGGTCCTGGGAACCCAAAATCACAACACGCAGGTCCTGCCCGAAAGAATTCGACCCAAGCCTTCTTTCAGCCAAAGACAAGATTTATTAGAACATCCATAATATTGGGCAGACTCTTAAGGAGTCTGAACATGGGTAAGCAGTGGCTAGATTATAAGAATCTCAGTCTGTCCTTGATTTCTTAATCACTGTGTAATCATTTTATATAACCTGTAGTAATAATAATGATAGCTAGCATTTATATAGTGCTACTCTGTGCCAAACATTGTGCTATATTTTCACAAATATTATTTCATTTGATTTTCACAATAACCCTGGGAGGGAGGTGCTGTTATTATCCTCATTTTACAGTTGAGGAAATTGAGGCAAACAGAGCTAATTGACTTGCCCAATGTCACTTAGCGAGTAAATTCCTAAGGTTAGATTTTAATTCAGGTCTTCCTGAGACCAGCTCCAGAGCTCTATCCACTGTGCCACCTACTTGTTAGCTGCCACATATATTATATATACACATACATACGCGTATACATATATGTGTATATGTCTTTGTGC
Source organism: Vombatus ursinus (assembly GCF_900497805.2). Classification (NCBI taxonomy): domain Eukaryota; kingdom Metazoa; phylum Chordata; class Mammalia; order Diprotodontia; family Vombatidae; genus Vombatus; species Vombatus ursinus. The sequence goes on from NW_020954619.1 coordinate 17,444,440, forward strand.
ACATATATATATGTATATGTATGAGCATATACACATTTCAATAGGAGAGAAAGGAGGAAGCAACTTGCCCACAAATTATACCTATCTATCAATTAATCAATCGATCTATCTATCTGTCTATCATTTGTGGGCAAGTTGCTTCCTCCTGGAAGAAAATACGTTACTTGAGGGTGGAGAATGTGTCCCTTCTATATTTGTGTCCTCATCACCTAGCACAGTATTTAGATGTGATAGTTGCTTAATAAATTCTTGCTAATTGGGAAATACATTATGCATGAATGTATAGATAATAGATAAAAGCATAGATAATTAAATTAGTTCAATATTGAAGTGGATAAGCCAAATACCATAGCATATAAGTCCTTAAAGGAAGAGTTAGCTAAATGGAAAAAAAGGACATAGATTGTAAGGTAATAATTGTCAGTGACAAGCATGCCCCTTTCAAATACATGCAAATATAACAGGAGTCATTCAATCAACAAGCATTTATTAAGCACAAATTATGTTCTAGGCACTGGGGATGTAAATATACAGAATGAGATCATTTCTATTCTCAAGGACCTTAAATTATACTGAGGAAACAACCTACACATATATAAGTATATACAGAATAAATGTATTAAAATAAATACAATGCAACTAAATTAAATATAAAATAGTTCAGAAGCAAAGGTACTAGCAGTTGAGGGGATCAGGAAAGACTTCAAAATAAGAAGGAAATTATAGTTCTGAATAGTATGTTTGGAAAAACTACATATGATAAACTTCTTGCTTTAAGCTTCTCCCTACCCCAGTCCATCTTCAGTTTTAAATGGGATTTTCCTAAAGGATAAGTCTGACCATGTTACTCCATTACTCATTAAACTCTAGTGGTTTTTCTCCATGCCCAGAATGCTCTCCCTGTTTGCCTCTACTTCCTGGATTTCCTGGTTTTCTTCAACATTCAGCTCAAATTCTACCCACTGCAAGAAGCTTTTCTTGATCTCGCCTTCCTACCTCCAATACCTATCCCCCATTAATCTATATATCTTATATGTACACAAGATGTTGGTGGCAGCCAGGTGGCACAAGTGGATAGAGTGCCAAGCCTAGGGTCAGGAAGACTCATCTTCCTGAGTTCAAATCTGGCCTTGGACACTAGCTGTGTGACCCTGGGCAAGCCACTTAACCCTGTTTACCTCAGTTTCCTCATCTGTTAAATGAGCTGGAAGAAGAAATGGCAATTCACTCCAGTATCTTCACCAAAAAAACCCCAAATGGGGTCACAAAGAGTTGGAAATGACAGAACAAAAACAACATACAAATGTTTGCACATTGTGTTCCCCATTAAAATGTGAGTTCCTAGAGCACAGAGTCTTTGTTTTTGCCTTTATTTGTAATCCCAGTGCTAAGCACCTTGACTGGTAAGTGCTTAATAAAAGCTTGCTATTGGGGCAGCTAGGTGACAGGAAGACCTGAGTTCAAATCCGGCCTCAAACACATAACAGTCACTAGCTGTGTGACCCTGGGCAAGTCACTTAACCCCATTGCCTAGCAAACAAACAAACAGACAAACAAAAAAACAAACCAAAAACAAATGAAAGCTTGTTGTCTTTGCTAATGATGATTATGATGTTGATCATAAGATAATAAGGCTAAAACTAGAAAGAACTTTAAAAGTCATCTAGTCTAACCTTCTCATTCTAAACATGAGGAAATCTAGGCCCAGGAAGTTTAAAAGTATATGTGTGTGTGTGTGTGTGTGTATGTATTTCCCTATGGTCAAGTTGGATTTATACCAGGAATGCAAGAAGGATGGTTCAGTATGAGGAATTCGGTATTGCTCTTTTTTCTATTTGGCAAGCAGATCAAGTGTATACCTTCTAAAGGAATTTTTAGGTTCTTTTGATCTCCTTGACTGATTTACATTAGTTATACTTCCTTTAGAAATGATGACATGTTATACTGATATCTATTTATTTATTTCCCTTTTTTCAGCATCACATCTTGTTTAAATGTCAGACTGGGGTTTCCTCAATAGCGTGCCCTACTTTTAATTTTATTAATTCTTCTAAATTTTCCTTAATTTTGATCTTTTGTTGAAAAAGTTGATGATCTGACTTAACACAGACAGTGATTCAGAAATGAGTCCCTTATCAGTAACACATTATTTCTTCTCTGTTAGAACATTAGCAATTTCATTTCTTGGGCCATTGGTACTTGCTGTGTCCAGAGTCAACTGATTCTCTCCAGAAATTGTTTATGATATGTGGGCAGGTGGTTTCTGTATTATATATATAAGCCTCCTTGTTTCATACTTGTGAGCCAACATTTATTTTTGCTATCTTCTCCTGTCCCATAATGCATTTAGGTTATAAAATGATAAAAATTACAATCAGGTCAAATTGACAAACGTTTATTAAGTAGCTACCATGTTCCAGATGCAGTGCTAAGCTCCTTCCCTGCAACAAATGGGGCCTTGATGCCTAAACCAGGAGTTATAGAGGAAGCAAGGTATAGACCAATGTATTCTTTCTTCAAAAACAAAAAAAGAAGTCAACACATTTTATACTCACAACTCGTGTCTTGGCTTTCCCTCAAAAGCTTCTTAATAATTAGACTCATATTTCTAATGAATACTCAAATATTAAAAAATAGTATTAAAGAACATATAAATATATATGTATGTATGTTTGTGTTTCCCTATGGCCAAGTTGGATTTATACCAGGTATGTAAGGATAGTTCAACATGAGGAAAAGTTAATGGCATTATTAACAATAAAAATAATAAGATCACATGCTTATATTAACTGATGTAGATAAAGACCAAAAAACAGCAGTGTGCATATATTAAGAAGCATAGGCAATACAAATTGTTTTTCTTAATATAGTCAAAATCATTTACCTAAAACTAAGAGTTAGCATATTTCTAAAGGCTAATTAGGGAAAGTTTTTCCAATGAGATCAGAAGGTAAGAGGATGCATACTGCTCCCAGTATTATTTGGCGCAATGCTAGAAATTCTGGCTATTGCAATGAGAAGAAAGAAAAATTAAGGGAATGTGGAGTGTAGGTAAATGTATCTCTTTTTGCAAATAATATCATGGTTGTCTTCAAGAACACTGGAGACTTACCTTGTCCCACCTCAATCCACCCCCATATCAAGAGAACTTCTACAGAAAAGTGGCGAGAAAACAAATCCAAAAAACTCATCAGCCTTTCTGGATTTTTCTAACAAAATATATAAGGAGGAGATAGGAAGAGACATTCTCATTTAGATAACTACAAAATACATTAAATATCTGGGAATTAACCTAGCCAAAAACTGCATAAGAATTATATAAATGCAATATATATTTGACTGGGTTTTCTCTTTACTGATAAAGACAACCCATCCATTCCTGTTTATCCTATGTGACTCCTGTCCCAGTGCTCCCCTAAATTCATCTCTGTAGGTCTACCTAATATGTTAGGGATTTTTCTCACTTTTACCTGACATTCCAACAATACTACTGAGACACTTGGGCTAAGTCTCATTATATGACCAATCCATCTTCTTTTTCATTAATATATTTCTGAGATAACATTCTTTATCAATCAACAAAAGCAAATTAAGCATCTATTATGTACAAGGCCTTGGTATACCTTCTGGGATTACAAATACAAAAGTTAGACAGACGTTGTTCTCAAGCAGTTTATATTCTCCTACAGCAAGGGACCTGGAATTAGGAAGACCTGAGTTCAAATCTGGCCTTAGACACTTACTAGCTGTGTGACCTGGGGCAAGTCACATAACTGTTTACCTCAGTTTCCTCATCTACATGAGCTAGAGAAGGAAATGGTAAACCACTCCAGTACTTTTGCCAAGAAAACCCCAGATGGGAGATCATAAAAAGTAGGACACAATTGAACAACCAAAACAAAGGAGAATACAACATGTTCAAATATAAGTAAATATAGGATAGCTGCTGTGGTGGGGGGAGTGGGGAAGGGAGTAATAATGAATATAATGGAGTTAGGAAGACCTTAGTTCAAATTCAGCCTCAGCTACTTACTAGCTGTGTGACCCTGTACAGGTCACTTAATCTTTGTCTTGGTTTTCTCAGCTGCAAAATAGGAATAATAATACTGAAGGGGGGGGAGGTTGGGGTGCTCCTAATTGCACAGACATACCCTAAGATAGCGGGAGGTTTTGGGGTGCTGACCAAAAAGCACCAGATTGTGGCACAGATCTGCCTGAAAGAATTCAACCCAGATCTTCCAGCCAGAGAAAAAATTTATTAAAGAGAAAGCATATAGGCCAGGTCACACCCCTGAGGACAAGGGGGCTTCAGAGTCTCAGCCTCTGGGTGTGAGAGGTTCTCAGCTTCTAAATGGGGGCTGGGGGCTAAGGAGGCCAGGCCAGGTGAAGCTAATGAGGATGAGTGGGCTTGGGAACAGCCCAGCCTGTAGGCATGAGAAATCCCAGCATCTGAATGGGGGCCTGTGGTGAATCTTAAGTGCAGAAAGACTGCGGGAGGAGTCTAGGAGTGGCCAAGCAGTTTAGAGTGATGGGAGGAGGGGTCTAAGGAGATCTGGATGGGAGTGGCTAGTAAGCTGGGGTGAACAGAACTCCTAGGTCCTGGACATAGTGGCACCTAGCTAGGATTAAGGGTGGCCAGAGGAAGCGGGGTTGGTTGGGTCCATTTGGAAGGTAATAAACAATGAGAATAGATAATGAAGGGAGCTGAAAGGGGGAGAAGTTTGCTTTCAAATGGAGATAAAGCAAGACAAACAGAAGCCAGGTTCTTTTCAGGGACAGGAGGGAAAGCACATTTGAATAAGATTTCAAAGAGAGAATTTAAAAGTTTTAAGGTTTTTCTTGGAATTGTAAACAAAGGAGCCAAATTCTTTTTGAAAAGGGGCAAAAGGGAAAAGTGGCAAAGGTAAACCCCTTCATTTCCCAGGGGAACACCAGAGATTTGGCCATGTAGGAGAGTTCAGGGTTTTTCCCTTCTGGGGTCCAGATCCTAATCTCATCAATACCACCTACTTTGCAGGATTATTGTGAAGATCAAATGAGACAATACTCCTAAAAAAAAAAAAGCACTTAGCACAGTGCCTTGAACATGGTAGGCTTGATATAAATGTTCATTACCTACTTCCCTTCCCTCTAACAATTAGAAGAACCACTTCTTGAAGAAGAACCATGAGTTGAGCTCTGAAGGGAGCTAGGAATTTCAAAAGGCAGAGGAGGAAATGGAGACATATGCCTCCTAGGCATAGGGAGATTATTTTTCAAATTCAAGGAAGTGGGATATGGAACTTCACCCAGTTCTTAAAAGTTCCTTATGTGTTATATGTCATAACCTACCTCTCTAGTTTTGGTTTTGTTTTTGTTTTTGTTTTCTATAGGATTCTTATTTTAGTTCTTAGGTGACTATAGTGTTCAATGACTCCCAGACATACAGAAACACCAATAGAATGTTTGTTTTAAAAAGCTGGATCTTTTTTTTTGTTTTGTTTGTTTTTTTGTTTTTTTGCTCAGAGAAGTTTGGGGTCATTAAAGGAGCTTTTCAATTATCTAAAGGCAATACAGCCTGCTCTCTAGCAGTTAGATGGCACAGTGAATTGAATGCTTGGCCTGAAGTGAGGATGATCTGAATTGAAATTTAACCTCAGACTAGCTGAGTGATCCTGGAAAAGTCACTTGAACTCTGTCTGCCTCAGTTTCTTCATCTGTAAAGTGGGAATAATAATAGTACCTACATCCCAGCACTTTTGTAAGGATCTGATTGTATAATATTGCAAAACTCTTTGCAAACCTTAAGTGCTAGAAAAATGTTTACTACTGCTGCTGCTGCTACTAGTACTACTACTGCTGCTGCTGCTGCTGCTACTACTACTTCTACCTCTTTTCCTGTTTAATTCTGGGCTTACTTCATTATTCATTTGCACCAGATTGCAGACATATATACTCATGGACAAGATCCATAGCTTGCCCATATAACAACAAAGCATAATCTGAGCATTTTCCATTCACTTTCTTTTTTTCCACTGGGGATGATTAGGCCAAATATATCTTTCTCCATTTCCTTCTCTATTTCCTCTCCTGCCCTTCCTGTTCCTCCTCCTCCTCCTCCTCTCCTTCTACCTTCTTCCTTCTTCTTGTTCATCTTCCTCCTTTTCCTCCTTCTCCTCCCCTCCTCCATCTTTTTTTCACAAATGATTTTTCTGAAAAATTAGTCAATATGTACTTTTGTAAATTGACTCATATTTAGTAAATCGAGTCTTATTTACTTTTTTCTTTTCTTGTTTTATTTCATTTTTTAATTAATAAGAATTCATTTTCTATACCTCTTAGTCCCCTCCCCATTGGAAAGGAAAACCAAAACCCTTGCAACAAATATACATTGTTAAGCAAAACAAATTCTCATTTGTCCATGTCAAAAAAAAATCTATGTCTTTTTTTCATATTAAATCTATTACCTCTCATTCAGATGGTAGGTAACAGTTCATCAGTGGACCTCTGGAATCATGATTGGTCATGGCATTGGTCTGAGTTCTTAAGTCTTTTAAAGTTTTTCTCTTTATAATGCTGTTGTTACTGTGTAAGTGGTATTACTGGTTCTGTTCATGTCACTCAATATCAGTTTGTGATATTGTGACTCAATATCTTCCCAGGTTTCTCCAAAATCAAATATTTTGTTATTTCTTACAGCACAATAGTATTCCATTATAATTATATACTGTAATTTGTTTAACCATTTCCCAATTTATGGGTATCCTCTTAGTTTCCATTTAGTCACCATCAAAAAAAGAAGTCATAAAAATGTTTTTGTATCTGGGTCTTTCTCCTCTTTCTTTAATTTCTTTGAAGTACTGAGCTAATGGAGGTATTCCTGAGTCAAAGGTCAGACATGGCTTAGTAAATTGTTAGTCATAGTTCCAAATTACTTTCCAGGATGGCTGGCCCAATTCCCAGATTCACCAACAGTATAATAATGTTCATATTTTCCCACAACCCTTCCAACATTTGTAATTTTCCTTTTTAAAATCATCTTTGCCAATCTAAGAGGGTTTGAGGTGGTACCTCAGAATTACTTTCATTTTTATTTCTCTAATTATTAGTGATTTGGAGGGTTTTTTTAAATATGAGTATTGATAGCTTGAATTTCTTCCCCTGAGAACTGCCTGTTCATGTCCTTTCACCATTTATCAATTGCAGAATGACTCGTTGCAAATTTGAACACATTCCACATATTTACTGAAAATAAGAACTCTCTCAGAGAATTTGCTGCAAAGATTTTTTTCTTCTTTATTATTTCCCTTCTAATTTTACCTGCTTTTGTTTGTTTAAAAATACTTTTTAATTTTATGCAATCAATATTGACCATTTATATTTTGTGATCTTCTTTATTCCTTTTTGGTCATAACCTCCTTTATGCATCCATCCAAAAGAAGATTTTTTTTATTGGTTTTCTAATTTTTTATGTGATTTTTTTAATATGTAAATTATATATCCATTTAGAACTAATCTTATTATATAGCGTAGGGTATTGGTCTAAACCTAATTTCTTCCATATTGTTTTCTGGTTTTTGTCCAAAAGTGACTCTTTACCCCACAAGTTGGTCTTTGTGTTTACTGAACCCTGGGTTATTAGGTTGGCTTCTATATGTTGTATACCTACTCTGTTCCACTAACTCTCTATTTTATAACCAGCACCAAATCATTTGGATGATTACTGCTTTAAAGTATAATTTGAGATCTAGTATTGATACTTTCTTCCCACTTTTTTCATTATTTCTCTTGAGATTATTGACCTTTTGTTCTTCCAGATGGATTTTGTTGTTATTTTTCTAACCCTATAAAGTAATTCTTTGGTAGTTTGAATCATATGACACTGAACACATAAATTAACTTAGGTAGTATTGTCATTTTTATTAGCCAAACACTTTTAAATGTTTAAAATTCTTTTAAGAGGCTCTGTAATGTTACAGGATTAATGCAACCAATATGAGGTGATCTACATACATAAATATTTAGAAGTCCTCATTATCCAGGGGGAATCCCTTTTCAACTTAGGCTAAAGAGGAATTCATTCATGATTGCAGTATATTTTTTCTTCTAAGCATATTTCTTTCTTCTCATGTTTCAATTGCCTTCTAGCTTTTATCAGTGTCTGAAAAAGTTTTTTTTCTGTTTTTTTTTTTATATGACTTACGTCATTTTTATTTATGGAAGAGAGATGTATGGAAATGAGACACCTTGTTGAAAGAAAGTCTTTCAGATGATTTTCTCCATGGAATTATTTTTTAAAGAAATAATTAATAAAAATAAACATAGTGAGAGCTTGTATTTTTAACATATTTCTGTTTGAGAACTATTTGTGAAAGCTTACTTGTTCTGTATGAATATTTTCATTGATGTTGTTCTTAATTGTATGTGAAGATGAATCTCATGAAAAATGTTATGTAGATGGGAAAGTATCACATGAGTAAGTAGTTATTGATGTTCTCTTGGTTGTCTTTTTTTGGTATTAAGATCTGAGCTTCTTTTTTCACACCTATGACATTGTCCCCCTCCAATTACTTTGTGAATCAGTCTCTGAAGACCCTCAGAATTGTGTCATATCCTATATACGTCACATCTGCCTAGTTGGTATAATACAGTTAGTTTTCTTGCCTTTGTTCTCTTTGGTGCCTTCTATCTCCTTCTATGTCCTTAGAGATAAGCATGATTTGGATGAGTTCAAGAGTAAGAGAATTGTTCCTGACAGAGAAAAAAAAATGTTGTAAATATCTTTGCAGATCTTTTCTACTTTTCTCCCACCTGGTTTCCTCCTTATATTTTCATCCTTGAAGGTCTTTAGGATGAGTGTTCTTGTTGGGCTTCTTGCCAATCTTCTTTTAAACTGCTTTTACTCTCCCTGGGTTCTTTCCATTTTATGGGGCGATATAATTCACAATTTTCCATTATTGTTCTCCATAATATTTTACAAACAAGTTTGTTTTCTAAACCAGTATTACCCTTGGCTTTCATCTCTCTCCTTTTGGCAAGTAGATCAAGTGTTTGCTGATGAAGGCACTTTTAAAATTATTTTGGCTTTCTTGTAGCAGTTGCTTTCCATCAGCTTAATTTCTGTATAAAATTATTATTGTCTGTATTAACCTCCTTTCTTTTATCCCTTTTGAGTTTTCCATTGTCAATAAGTTGTTTGGATAGGACAGAATTGAAGTGTTTCCACTGAATTCCATTTCTTTTAAAAATATTTTTATTCTTTCTTGTAGCTTTGTACTAATTTTGATCTTTGCTCTAATAAATCAATGGTGTGACTGTACATAGACATGTGATTCAGAATTGACTCCAACATCAGTAGCAAGCCATTCTAAAATATCGATCACTTGCTATCAAAATTAAAGCTCCTATTCTTTTTGCTAACAATTGGCTATAGAAAAGATGGAAATTTTCATGTACTATCAGTCCTAATCATCCTATTGAATTTTTTTTTTGTTTTGTTTCTGTCTTTGGGGAATATATTTTATAGAGGGCTATTATTTGGGAGTTTGTTGGAAATTGATTTTGAAAGAAAAGAATGTATCAATAAAAATGTGGATGAGCCAATGAATATAATTCTTTTTGGATTTGATTCTCAAAAGCGACAAACTGATTGCTGGGTTGACAATGATATAAACCTTGGGAGAAAATAATCACTCTATTTGAATTTGTGATTGAGGAGGAAAGGAAACCCAGGAATAGTTTGACATGGACCTTACATTTTTAAAGAGTAGATTTCAAAGGTTTCAGACAAAGAATGAAAAGGAACCTATGGCCTAAAATTCTATAGAGAAATTGAGGACAGGAAAGATGGGAAACTCTCAAGCATGAAGTTCTAAAAACATCAAGAGAAATAATTTGGGTGAAGAAAAAAGGAGAAGGTTGTCTAAAAAGAAAAAATGCACATGGAACTCACAAAAAACCAAAAACCTTAAGATTTTAAAAAGACATGTAGAAAAGATGGAAGCAGGGGCAGGTAATGGAAGATGGGTGCAAAAATATGGTTTGGTCTTATAAGAATAGTACAAGAATTTTTAAACCTCTGAGTAATCTTAGGCTGGCATTTTTCATAACATGGTAATATTTCATAATGTTCATGTCCTATAATTTTTAAAGTCATTCCTCAATCAATGGGAACCAACTTTGTCAAACTTTTCATTTTTCAGATGAAGAAACTGAGGTCCAGAAAGGGGAAATGAAAATAAATAACCAATCCAAGAGTTGAATCCAAAGTCCTTTCACTCTAAATCTATCACTTTTCTTATAGAACCTGGTTATTCTTAAGGTACCTAAAAGAGGTTATTATTTTGACTTTTAATCATGCCTCTTTAAAGCTGCTATTTTTGAAGTTCATAAATTCTCAGAGACAGTGCTTGAACTAGCTAGAGCAATGGGCTAAATATTTCACACCTTTGGGCATAAATTGAGTGTTATCATTTAATCTGCTGATTTGATGATTAGTGTTGCCATGTCTATTTGTTACATGTATAGGTGAAAACCCCAGAGGGGTTCCTGTCTGGAGTAACCAATTCATTAAATTTAGTGATTGCAAAGAAATTGGGTATGAACAAGCTCAGGCCCTGTTTCTGACTCTCTTGTGAAATTAAATGTCAGGGACGACTTTGAAAGTACATCATTGAAAAAGTCCGTGTAGCTGGTGGGGGATCTCAGAAGGATAAGAGACCTCGGGGTTGTGACTCTTTATTTAACTGCCATTTAAGGCAGTTGGCTTTGTTGATCACAGATGTTAATCAAGCTAAGCCTACAAGGGGTGTGGCATGAAGGGAAACAAAGCACTTGTTAAATTATTTCACTGACTTGATTGTCAGTCAGTCAATAAATATTTAACAAGTGCTTTCTACGTGACTGGCACTGTGCTAAACTCTGGGAATATAGAAACACGAAAAAAGAAAGATAATCCCTGCCCTGGAGGAGCTTACATTCTAATAGGGGAAAAACACATAAATGGAAACTGAGAAGGATGGGGAAGGTACAGGGCTGAGGGGGCATGCTGGAGAAGAATAAAGAGAGAGGAGTTGTAGGGGCAGAGAGGGGTCCAAGGTGAAAAGCTTCTGGGGCAGGATGGAGAACTTTAGAGGAGTGCAGCCTGGCCAAACAATTAAGGTAAACTTTTAACAATGCTGCTTGAATTTTCCAAACACATGGATAAAATGGAAAGAATAGTGGATTTGAAGTCAGGATATCTGGGTTCTGGTCTGAGGCTCTGCCACCCATAGGTTATGGAACTGAGCAAAACACATATCCTCTTTGAGCCTTGCTTTCCTCATCTGTAAAATGAAATCTTGGACTAAATGTTCTCTAAAGCCAATTCTACTTGGGGGGAGAAATGGCTTTAATTCTTGCTGGAGGTTGGTCAGTAACATCTTCTTGATGTAGAACAATGGTTTTCAAACTTATTCTCTTTTCAAAATGGCCTAGGGATCTCTTTACACTTGAAAAAACTATTGAGAACCCCTCTATAGTGATTTTGTTTATTTTTGTCATATCTATTAATACCATTATAGTAAGATGTTTTAGCATTACTATGAAAATAATTTTGACCTCGAGGACTCTCTGAAAGGTTTTTGGGAACCCCAGCAATCCCTAGACCATCCTTTGAGAACCATTGATGTAAAATATTGATAACTTTTCAGAGCCTCAGTTTCCTGAGATAAAAAAATGGGAAATAATCAATCAATTAGTACCTGCTATGTTCTAGGTATTGTGCTAGGTACTATGAATGTACAGAGAGAAATTTAAGGCAATAATAGTAATAATTCATTTCCTAACAATTTCATAGGGCCATGGAGATGCTCAAATGAAGAGACAGAAAGATTAGACTTGTCTCTACCTTTGGACCTGCAGTCTAGTAGGATAGGACATTAATGTAAGACTTAGGAAGAGTCTCATAAAACTCTTCAGACTCTGCATTCAAGCCCTGGGCAACTGCCTGAGATTCTCAGTTACAAACCAGGTAACAATTTGCATTGGGAGAGAAAGTTCGCTATGCTGTACAATGGTCCAGATCCCCCTCCCTCCCCTAAATGTAGTAGTTTGTAGCATATTGTCAATGGCTCCTTGTCTAGTGGAACTGTATTTCAAGAGAGATTTTTGAGAACTTGTATAATTAGGAAAAAATGTATTTGGTCATGTAGTAATTGTGAGAAATAACAGAAAGACAGAGTGTTGTATCCACGACATATGGAATGTCCTGTAGTACATTTTATCTGAAGAATTTATCAAAAGACAAGGAGAAGTATCACATACATGATAAGAAGGTCTTCTGGATAAATTTCAGTTGACCCTAGTGGAGAGATGTTCACATTGATGAGATAACTAATTTATAGAAATATTTTTTCTATTAAATTATAACAGCCTTGAGGGTAGTTGTTTATAAATTCAGTTGAATTTAATTACATTAAATAAATGTATTGACAGTTTGTGAGTACAGTGCATTCTGTTAGATCTGGACTCAAGAAGACTTCAGTTTAAATTCTTACTTAGATACTAGCTGTATAATTCTGGGCAAGTCACTTAACCTGTATCCTTCCATTTCCTTATTTGTAATATGGGGATAACAATAGCACTTACCTCTCAGGACTATTGTGGGAATCAAATGTAGTAATATATGCAAAGCAATCATTACTATTAAACAACTATCATGTACAGAACACTTGTACTAGCTACTGCGGTATATATAAATTTCTGAAAAAAAGTTTCTGGTTTCATATAACTTATAGTTTAGTAGCAGAATATGATTCAGAAAGCTATGTACATCTGTTACATACAATTATAAATAATAACAATAGTCAATAAGAATTTATTAAGTGCCTACTATGTCTGACAGGGGCATTGTTGGACCTGCACTTTAGGAAAATCACTTTAGTGACTTAATGGAAGAAAGATTGGATTGGGGAGGGAATTGAGGCAGGTAAAGTCACCAGTAGCCTATTTCAATAGTCCAAGTGTGAGATGATGAGGACCCATAGTAGGGTGACGGCAATATCAGAGGAGAGCTCATTTCAGAGATATTGTAAAAGTGACATCACTACACCTTGGCAACAGATTGAGTGGGGGGTGGGGTTGTGAGAGATAGTGAGGAGGTGAGGATGACACCAAGGTTGAAAGCCTATGGGACTGGGATGATGGTGTTGCCCTTGATAGTAATAGGGAGTTGAATAGGGTATAGGGAGAATGTTAATGAGTTTAGTTTTGGACATGTTGAGTTTAGGATACCTACTAGACATCCGGTTTGAGATGTACAATGGGCAGATGCAGGTACAAGACCGTATGTCAGCAGAGGAGTTAGGACAGAATAGGTAGGTTTGAGAAGAGTCAACTTAGAGAAATTACTAAATTTGTGGTTGTTGATTAAATTATCAAGTCAAGTAGCGTAGAGGGAAAAGAGAAGAGGACTGGGGCCCTGTATTCAGACAGTTTAAATCCCAAGGACCATTTGAGGATCGGGGGAAAATGAATCAGCCCTGACTGGGATGACACCAGGGATAAGAGGGAGTTGCAAAAGAGTTGGGCTTTAAAGATGGATAGGAATTAAAGAGATGAAAAGATAAAAGAGTAGATTTTAGGTTCACGAAAGAAAGTGAGCAAAAGCATGCAGATGGGTAAGTGCCTGGTAAAGGCACTTTGGGAAAGTGGGAAAAAGAGTGGTGCAGTTTAGCTGAAAGGTGGAGGAAATGGCAAGGGATTAGTATGGATACGACTGGGAAGGGAGGTTGGTAACAAATCACGGAGGACCTTGTATACTAGGCAAAATGTCTTGGACATCAGTTGGCAGGCAACGTAAGGAACCAATGATTATTTTTGAGTAGAAGAGCAGCATAATTTATAGAATTGATGTGAAATAAGCATTGGAATGGGGAAAAGAGTGGAAGCACCAAGATGATTTAGAGACTACTGCAATCATTCAGGTAAGTGGCTTCTACTAGTGTGGTGACAGTGACCAGTTAAGGACCTTAGCTTGAAAAGGCCAATGATCACCACTTCGTCCTGGGTTACCTCCAGTTTTCCTGATCTATATCTGGCCACTGGACCCAGAGGACTCCAGAGGTGAAAGTGAGGCTGGTGGCTTTGCACAGCCCTCCCTCACTTAAATCTAATTCACTTGCATGTTATGGCATCACCTTCCTGGTGTCATGGTCCTCTTCGAGAACAAAGGATAAACAGCAACAACAGTGGGAATATGGAAGTAATGGAAAGGGTTGCATTACATAACTGATTGATGAGCAAAAAGGAGAGGAACGAGTTAAAGATAACATCAAGTTAGAGAGTAGAGGCTCTGGGTAGAGATTTAATTCAGAAGTTTGACAGTGAAGGAGAAGCTGACACTGATTGAGGGAGAACTATCAACGGAAGGTCTATTTAGGAATGGGGAAACCTGGACTTATTTGTAGCCAGCTAGGTAGTACAGTGGATAGATTACTGAGCCTTGAGTCAAGAAATCCTGAGCTCGGAGCTACCTTTAGACACTGTAGCCCTAGGAAAATCACTTATCCTCTGCCTCAGTTTCCTTATCTATAAAATTAAGACAACCTTCCAGGGTTGTTATGAGAATAAAACAAAATAATATTTATAATGGAATACAAAAGTGCTAGCTATTGTTATTATTGAGTGGCTGGAAAGGAGTCAGGGAAGGGGAACACATAAAAGATGAATGATATAGAGAAAACAATTGATGGGGTAAGGTCCTAGAAGGTAGAAATAAGATCAAAGGGTAGAAGTTGCAGAGAAACTGATTTCAGATTCATGTTATGAGAGTTTCCTAAAAAGTACAGCTAACCTAAAGTGAAAGGGTTCACATGAGAGAGGTAGGGAATTTTCCAACATTTGACCGTATCAGACAGAGAGACTGAATGTAATGCAGGGGATTATCATTCAGGCATAGGTTTGGCAGCATAATCTTTGGGTTCCCTAATGATTCTGAGATTCCTTAAATCTGATTCTATGAATTAACTTATCTTATTTCTCCTCAATGATGACCTCATCTGCTCCTCGAAAATTTCCTCTAGTCTGGTTCCTTAATTACATTATCATATCTCCATCCAGTTATTTCACAGCATCTCAGAGTTAGAAGGTACTTCCGGAAGCCATAAGAATTCCTTCAACAACATATCCAACTGTTTGTTTCATATTTGCTTGAAGATCTCTGGAGAAGACCTCTTGGAGGCGGCTCATTGCACTTTGAGATAGGTCTAATTGTTAGAATGTTTTTTTTTTTCCAAATGTCAAGTCTAAACTTGATTATTGTCTTCCTCCTGCCTCTCCCCGCCAAGCACATTCAGGCACCTTTCCTGTCATCTGTCTCCTCAGTCTCAGACCCAACCAAATCAGTTCTCCACATCATAGTTGGTTATAGGGGAAATTTTCTTAACAGAAATATGATTTATTAAACAATCAGACATAGTATTTTTCTCTGTGGCATCATCCTAAATAATTTCAAAACATTCTTTCTCATTCAGTTAAGGTATATAATTTATATATTGCCTTTGTTCAATATACCATGTTTTCTCATATTCTTCTGTATCACTAAGAAATGGAGATATTTACCCTTTTTTAATACTGAAATCCAATATATGCTTGAAGTCCATAGTCTATCCAAATATTGTGCACACAATAGGACCTCAGTAAGACAGTAGGACAGTAAATTGTTGGTGAAAGTATAAGTGATTCATTTAGTGCCATGATTTCATCTGTATAACTCAGGACACTGTCTTCATTGAGTTTGAGTAAGTGTTTATGAATTTGTGGTCAAAGCAATGAATCCAACTGTTATGAATTGTTTGTGATAATTGGTTGCTTGGGGCAGTTGACTACTAGCAACAAAAGTTTTGTTCGAATTTTTTATTGTATAGTATCTAAAGGAGAAAAGGAAGGAACATTTCATAGAATCATAGGATGAAGCAAAACGGGATGTGTTAAGAATGAGTCTGAAAAAGGACATGGTAGTTTAAGAAGGAAAGCAAACAAGAAAGTACGGGTTGAGGTCTATGTCAAAAAAACAAACTTTCCTTAGATCTTCCAAGGTTTAAACTACATGTCTGGTACCTGGTCCTGATCCTTTCTTTCCCTTTTTCTTACCAAAAGTTACCATATTATAATACTAGGTTTGACGTATCCAACTAACATTCGCAGAGCAAGGGGGTGGGAAGGGATGGATGCAGTCAATTGAAAAGCACTGAAGCCTTTTGAAGACTGATGGGAGTATACTTTTACTACTAATTCCACAACTGTTAAGGATAAATGAATATGAAATATGTGCAGTCACTGAAAGTATGTAAAATGCAGAAGGGCTGATTACCTGAAAACATCAGTGCCATATTTGAATTGGTACCATCATACTTATCTCAATAGCGACATATGTTGGGTGCCATTGGGAGGTGGTGGTAAAAGGAAGAAGGGTTACATGATCTTTTCCTCCATAGAATGTACTCATTAAGGGCCCACTTAGCAAATGTAAGAGCTATCATGAAAGGACCTCGACTTGGTATAGTCCTTGAATCTAGTTTTGAGAAATTCATTTGCTCTGAGGTGGGTTTATGAGAATACAATATTTGTCAAATGGGTTCTTTTTCTTTTTTTCTTCCTTTTTTAAACAGACCCTCAATGTAGAATCTTTAAAAAAATAGATTCTGAGTAACTACTGACTACATGGACATTTTTGTCTTTTCTTAGAGATATTGCTCTTCAAGAGATAGCTTAGCATGTGTAGAAACATAGAGTAGGAAGGAACCACCAGGGATCACTCTATCACTCTACATTGCCAAGTTCAATGACTTTCAATGCAATTCAAATAATATTGGTACCCACTTTATGCCAAGCTTAGTGCTAATGACTTGGGATGCAAAGACAAAATTAATGTTTGTGACCTCAAGGTGTTTACATTCTACTTGGGGCCACAACATTTTAACAGATAAAGAGATATAATACTAGTAACTGGGAAACAGAGAAGCCTCATGAAAGGTTTTCTGTAGAAGGTGGCAGTTGGATTGATCATCAAAGGAATTCTAAAGGGGGGGAGAATTCTAAATTTGGAATTCCACTAATTCTAAAAGGGGGAAGAGATGAAAGAATACATTCTAGGCATGAGAAATAGCCTATTCAAAGGCCTGGATGCAAGAGTTGGGATGCCAAGCTCAGAGAGTAGCAAGAAAGTCTCAAAGTATCCTGAAAGTCACACACATTCAATTAGAAAAATCTCTCAAATGTAAAAGTTTCCATCTTTCAAGTAAGCATTAACGTACATGTCTCGTGCTTCAAAAAAGTTCACTAGATTTAATTAGGGCAAATTATTCTTGCACATACACTGAACTTCCTTCTGGATCACATAGTGCAAATTAAATACTAAAGAAATCCTGCTGAGGAGTTTGTGACAGATGGGAAAATCTCAATCATCACATCTTTTCTCTGTCACCCAAATGTTTCCACTGTTGGCTCTTTTCCCTTGTTGGCAGTTATGAGCATCTAGTCCTTTTCTCTCACTCAGCCACTTAAGGATAAAGGGAAGCAGCAAATGTGACACTTGATGAGAGATCTTATGTCTGGCAGGTTGCTCATGAACTACAGAAATTTGCCATGTTGAGTTTACTTTTTCCCATTTTTATTTCAATTTAATGCCATGAATATTTATTGGGTAGGCATTGTTCGATTGTAAAGTTACCCAGTGCCCCTTCTCCCCCTACACTCTTTTGTCCTTGAGAAAATGAGGAGAAAGTTCAATTGACATTATTCAGGTAATCCAGTCTAATTTTGATAGCTCTTACTGTGGTACGCTTTCTCCATGATATGCTGTCTGAGGATATTAAAGCTATCGAGTCCTAAATTCAGAAAGACAAACCAACCCCTATAAACAAACCTCTCATGTTTTAGCCATAGGATAGGGAAAGAGTCCCAAGAAAATCCTGAATCTCCTGATTCCTTTCAACACTAGCCCTGTCTTCTCATATCAAGTTACACACAACCCACCACTACACCACTGACCTTCTTATCATGCAATAACATTGCATAAGGTCAATCTCAATCACCCAGTCCAGCGCTCTGTCTCCTTTGTTAGACTCTGAAATACCTCCATGGAACTTGCTTCTCTTCTCAGGTGTTTGGAATGATGAAATCTATATAAGGAACTTTTCTCTTTTCTATACAGTAAATAGCAGAATTTGGGCACTTTTTCTCATTTTGGCCTGTAGCATCTCAATCTGTTGACAGACATCTAGTACTATGAGAGATGGAGATTGATGGAGATATAAGACAAGAAATATAATATAATGAAAGAATACATTCTAGGCATGAGAAATAGCCTATTCAAAGGCCTGGATGCAAGAGTTGGGATGCCAAGCTCAGAGAGCAGCATAGTTTATGGACAGAGTGAGGGGACTGAAGTCAAGAGGCCCACATTCAAATCTAGCTTCTGACAACTTTCTAGTTGTGTGACCCTAGGCAACTAGTTCAATCTTTCTGGGCCTTGGTTCTCCCAATTGTAAAATAGTGATGATAACAGCATCTCTCTCATAGGGCACTTGTGAAGATCAAATGAAGTGATGTATTTAAATCACTTTGCAAATCTTAAAATATTGTAAATCACAGCTCTTATTAGGGAAGCGGCTTAGTATAGTAAAAAAAGCACCAATTCTAAAGTCAGAGGGCCAGGGTTTGAATCCTGTTAATGATGATTAATACCTTGGAGTTCCCTAAGCAAGTCAATTCACCACCTTGGGGCTCCATTTTCCTACAGTTATGGAAGCTAGACGAGATGACATCTAAGGTTCCTTCTAACTCTATATTTATGGTCCTATAATATTACCTTTAGAAAAGGCCCTTTTCTTTAAGGCATTGTTGAGAATGGTTTTGTTGGAAAGATAGGACATAGATACACGAAATCATCTTCCACAAGCACAGTCCTGATCAGTTGTTCTCCTGCTTAAAAAATCTTCAGTAGATATCTTTTTTCCTGTAGAATAAAAAACAAATTCCTGAATTTGGCATTTCAGTCCTTCACAATCTGCTGCTAGCCTCCCTTTCCAGGATGATTTCACAACATGTCTTCTATATTCCAGTCAAACTGGCCTCCTGGCTATTTGCTGAACCAAACTAGCATTCCATCTCCAAAGTCTATGGCGTTGTAAAGGGACTGCCCCTCATACCTGAAATGCACTCTTTTCTCCCTTTCACCTGTAAAAACCCTTAATGCCCCTGAAGACTCCAATCAGGGGTCATTTATTATAGGAAGCTATTCCTGTTCATTTTGGGGCATTAGGGCTCTTTTGCCCTCTACAAATTAGTTATTTTTTGATAGTACCTGTTTATTTGTTGTTATTGCTAGATGGCACAGTGGATACAGTGTCAGGCCTGGAGTAAGGAAGACTCATCTTCCTGAATTAAAATCTGACCTCAGACTCTTACTATCTGTATGACGGTTAGCAAGTCACTTATCCCTGTTTGCCTTGGTTTCCTCATCTGTAAAATGAGCTTTAGAAGGAAATGGCAAGTCACTCTCGTGTCTTTGCCAAGAAAACCCCAAGTAGGATCACAAAGAGTCAGAAAGGAACAAGACTGAAAACTATCCACCACCACCACCAGCAACAACAACATTGTTTTCCCCTACCAGGGGAAGAAAGCTCCAGGAGGGCAGGTGTTATTATTTTGCCTTTGTTTCCACTGCATTTAAAAAAGCAAGTTGAGTTGAATTGAATTGAGTGATACATTTAAATAACAATGAGTTGTTACCCATTTAAGTGCTAAAAGAATGGTTCAAACACTTTTTTGCCATAGGGAGTCTGAGGGACAGAAATTAATGTGAGTTGGCAAGCTAGGGAAAGTTTTCTGGAGAGGTGGGTCTTGAGCTGGATCTTGAAGTACCAGGAAAGTCTGGCCAGACAGGAAGAAATGGAGACCAGATGCCATAGGAGGGATCTCATAGGTAAAGTTTTGGATGTTGGAATGAGCACAATATGTTTGGAGCGGAGAGTTTGAGAATAAGGAGTAAAGATAAATTTGGATAGGTAGATGGAGCAGATCACATATATAAAGTTTTCAAAACCAAGCAGAAGAGTTTAAACTTGATTTTCTCTAGGAAATGGGGAGTCACTGAAGGTTTCCCATGTTAACAAAGAATGTAGTTTATACTTCATATTCAGGGAAAGGAGTTTCATTAGTATAATATTATAATGATGAAGGCAATGAGGCTACAAAAATTTGGAGTAGTTGTGGGGAAGGAAAGGACAAACCTAAAAGTCAAAGGAAGAATCAATGAAACTTGGTGACATATTAGATATATAGGATAAAAGATAGAGATAAAGCAAAAATGACTTCAAGGTGACAGAGTAAATGATTTATCACCGTTGAAACAGAGATTGTAGGAAGGTGAGCTGATACAGGATGGAGAATTTATCTTGGCAATTAGCTAGTACACAGCTTTTCCCCTTAACTCCACTCCCCCTAACAAAAACTTTATAAGAAATTAAAACTATTTCTTTCAAGGACGAACAAAAGACTTTACTGCTTAGTGCGTGACACTGAGATAGAAATTCACTTAACCCCTGTGGACCTCAACATCATTCTCTTTAATTATCCAGTAACAGATAGGGCTCTATGAACCTTATAGATTTGTATCAATAAGAATCATCATCTTCGTCTAGGTATACAGCCACCATTCCAATTTAGGCCCCTATCACTTTTTTCCTGGGCTATTGTCCAGACTCCTCAATGTTCTCCCATCTATCTTCCACATGTTATAAAGCACAGGTATAGCCATGTCACTCCCCTGCTCAAGAAATGTCATTGGCTCTTCATTTATCCTTTAAAAAAAATTCGAAATCTTTGTTTAGCTCTAATAGCCCTTCATAATCTAGCTCCCATCTATCTTCTAAACTGATTTTGCATTGCTCTCTCTAACCTCAAGCACTCTAACTCCATCCCAACTGGTTCATATGTACTTGCTGTTCTTTATTTGTAACATTCCAGCTTCCACTAGCCTTTACAAAGGCTGAGCCACACGACTAGAACGCTCTCGCTCCATCTCTGTCTCTTAGAATATTGAGTTCTTTTCAAAGCTTAGCTCATGAGCCACCTTCTACATGAAGCCTTTTCTGATTCCTAATATGAGGGTAATAGGAGATCGGCCAGTCTTTTGAGAATGCACAGTATACTCCGTCTGGTACTAATCCATGTGGAAACTTGAGGAGTTCTCACGGTTCCAGAAGTGTGTGACAGAGTGGTCCTTTCTATCCCTTCTTCAGACCACATTTTCTTATATGCTTACTACACAGTGACATAAAGCCTTTTAATTGGCTTCTTACCCAGAACTGAATGTACATAGAAAAGGCTCAGACTGACAGAACTTTCTCTTTATTTCTTGGTGGTGAGTGAAGCAAGAAATACTATGGGCCTTTGGGTGGGGGAAGACGGAGCAGCCTCAGTCCCGAGTTATGTTCGTGTCCCTCAACCACAACCTCTTCGGGCCTTGGTTCATTATTTGTACAATGAGGGGATTGGACTAGATGACTTCTGAGATCTCTTGTATTACTATATTCCCATTTTACAAATGGGGAAACTGAGGGCTAGAGAAATAAGGCAGCATACTCAAGGTTACACTGATAGTATTTTTCATGGTGGGATTTGAATGAACACAAGCTTTGTGACTTTTGTGAGGGCTATTTTTACATTGGCCTCAGTGCTGGCAAGTCCAACAAATTGTCTTAACACCTTAGGTGTGAATGAATCTATCAAATCTTTCTCTCTGAGAAGGATTGGACAGCTGAACCCCACTAGATACCTGGTGGGGCGAGACCCCTGAAAGATGGAGAGAGAAGAGACATCAAGAGCAGGTAATCAGAGTCAAATACTTGCCTAATTCACAATCTGGCCAAAGGTCAGTCCCAGCTGGTCAGACCGTCTGTCCGCATTTCTGTGAAATAGATAGAAAGCTTGATCCCTTTTTTTTTATTGATTGGGAGAATGGATTATAGCTCTGGTGTGCAATCTTTTCCCTACTTGTGTAAACCTCTTTTAAAGCAAGAGAGTTTTCTCTAGACAATGCAGTAGTTGTTTTACTGGGTCATTATTCCAGAGTAATCAGAACCTTAGAACATTTGTTGCTTTCATTGATAATAAATGCCCCCATATTGAACTAGGGGGAGGTAGAGAATGAAAAAAGATAATTTTGCCCATTTTCTCTTTTTCCAAGATGAATATGTTTCAGAATTATTATAAATTTCTGTAAAGAAAATTAATTGCCTTTACAAATAAATTTTCTTGACATTTTTGACAGCCCCATTGTAAAAAAAAAAAAAAAGAAAAATGAAAAAAAAGACTCTGCTGCCTCAATAGCACATTCCCCCAACAGAAGGCTGCTTCCTTGATGGAGTAGGATGACTAGCACATCTGGAGGAAAGTTAGGAAGTCAAAACCCCTGTTTTGCTGAAGAATTTAACTGAATGAACTTTAACAGCAAACAGTTGACAAACTGCCAGAATGAATGTTGTGAGAACACTGACTTTTTTTTTTGTTGTTGGAAACAAAGTGGCATATGTCTTTCTCCTTTCCTGTGCACCTTTACTTAATGGTCTTTTGACCATTATCTCAGTCTTTCTCTTAGCCAATGTAAGAATTTTGGGAAGTAGTTATGAGATCTTGCACAAATAATAGTGATTATCCTCTGACAAAGGAGAACATGTCCTTCACCTTCTCAGTACAATAATCAAATGGTATTTATGAAGTTCCCATATAGAGAAGGAAATGGGCTTGGAATGATATCCAGACAATTTAGGTTTTTCTTTCTGATTCTTCCTGCCCAGACCAGATGTGGATGACTATGGCTTGTTTTCTGGATCAGCTATGTTATGGATACCTACTCTCATCCACAGACTACTTGATGGACCAATGCTAGATGATCTTCTGGCTCTTAGTCCTAGGCTCTTTCTATCATGGATCTACCAAGATACATTTTTAACGAAGATGATATGGTCCCAGACTTAAAGAGCATGCTTTGGGAGGTAATATGGATAATTTCACATTAGAATTCAACAAAAACAAAAGTAGAAATAAACTGAATTGATTGAACATCACCTACTATGTGATGAGAGGCATTGTGGTACAAAGGACAAGGAGTCAGAATGATGGGGTATAGGCCCAAGCCGAGACCTTTGCCCCTTTCTCCAGAAAGAATTTGGCTCTCATTTGTCTGTGGGCCCCAGAGGGCTCTTATACTTCATTCAACTGGCCTTTCCTTATCTCTTATTCTTATTCTGATCTTTCTCTATCTGTCTAAGAAGCCAGTCCTTGCAATCCTAAGGAAGAAGCCTGGTCTTTGTTCCCCTTTGATCTTATCAACCTCTTCCTTCCAGTTCTTTGTTACCCTGATAAAAGCCTAGTCCTTCATTGTCTATTCCTGGGTGACCCTATCCAGACACTCCCATTCTCCCTAAACTCCTCCCCCAGTCACCCAATTCCTCTTCCCAATCCCTCCTCTGGTCACCCAAAGTTACTTTAGTGTATTTAAGATCCACCCTGGCCCCCATTTAAATGCTGAGACTTTCTCATGCCCTCTTGTCCCTACGGGCGTTACTAATGTTCAAATTCCTTAAGAGTGTGGCTTGTATGGTTTCTCTCTAATAAACCTTTTCTCTGGCTGAAAGAAGATTTGGGTTGAATTCATTCAGGCAGGGCCCACGTGTTGTGATCTCGAGGTCCCAGCACCCTTAACCTCTAGACCTCATCAAGGACACCTGGGGCCAAGTCCCAGCAGTGTGACCCACCATGTATGTACAAGTTGCTCATGTCTTATTCTGATAAAATGGAGTTGGACTAAATAATTCACAAAATCTCTTCCCCATCTAGAGATCCATGAATTTATTCTGAATTTTCTCATACCATGCTAGAATCTATTGGAGTGCCATTTTTTCAGGGTTATTCACTCTAATCCTATCTATGTCCCATGAGGAATAGCACATGATTTACTGAAGAATTAAGCCCAGTATCCTTAATTTTATGGGGCACAGCCTTTCCTGAGAACAGGGAGGAGAAAAGCCAAAGAGAAGGAGAACTGTCAACTGCAATGATCAAATGAGACAGAAAAATCTTATGGAAACTGCTACCAAATAATTTCTTGAACATCATGGACGAGGCGTTTTGGATCAGCAAGGTCATTAGCTTACGGTGCAAAGGTTTATTTTTAAAGTTTTGACGTACCCCATGGAATGTTTTTGTTCCTAATTTAGAGCAGTTGTCTCGAAAGGTTCCAAGTCTGAGGGAGTGGGAGCCAGTCTCTTTTTAGCTTCCACACAGCTTGTGATCTTCAACAGGCCAAAGTTCACTCTGGTAAAGTCACTAAATCAAAGCTGGTAAAGCCTGAGGGCAGAGTTGTTCTTGTTGGTTATTGGAAGGCTCTCATCTCCCTCCTCCTTTCCCTCTACCTAGGGACAGCTACTTATTTCCATATGCTTTCTGCATACATTTGAACCTTCAATTACATAAATTTGTCTTTTTTAGTTAAAAAATTCCTAACTTCAAAAGTGAAATGTGAGGGAATAATGGCAATCCATTGAAATCTGTTCAAGGTAAATTGCTATTGTTTTCAGTTGCATCTGACTTTGTGACCCCATATGAGTTTTCTTGACAAAGGTACTGGAGTGGTTTGCCATTTCCTTCTCCAACTCATTTTACAAATGAGGAAATGGAGGTAAACAGGGTTAAGTTGACTTGCGGAGGGTCATACAGCTAGTAAATATCTGAGGCCAGATTTGAACTGGGGAACTCCAGGCCCCAGCACTATTTAGTGTGCCATCTAGCTGCCCTAAACTGAGTAGTCTGGGCCTATGACAAAAAAAGCAGTCTTTGGGGCAATGGATGGGTTTGTCTGAGGAATACTGTTTACTCCCAAGTAGGACAGTTAAAGATCCAAAATGTAATATGGTAGCCTCTGGGAACCCTAAGGTACTCAGAATCCCAGATCTTTAACTGTTCAGCTGATAATCTTAATTTAAAGCTCTTGTCATGTCTCCTTTCTGGGGCCCAAATCTGCCTTTAGTCATAGATATATGATATATTAGATACATAATTCCCGTTGAAGGCAAATTGCATAGGGCTACAAAAAATAGTTAAAAGATGGTGCTAAGTTTACATTTTATGCCATGATCCTGATAATGTTTTCTTATCAGGAAAGTTGCCAAGTCATGAAAACAGATTTATTCTTTTTTTTTCTAATCATAATTTTCACCTCTAAACACTCCTCCGAGTTCTTGATTTCTGTCAAAGGCACCAGTCTCCTTCCAGATATTCAGGTTTGTAACGTGTTATCTTTGAATCTTCACTATCTTTCATTTACCCCCACCTAATATTGAATAAGATACTAACTCTTGTCAATTCAACCTCATCAGCATCACTTTTATCCATTTCCTTTTCTTTACTTATACAACTGCCCAAGTACAGCTTCATGTCACCTCTTGCCTAGACTATTGTAATAGGTTTTTAGTTGATCACCTAGCCCTGACTTGTTCCCCTCTCAGATCCATCCTCCACTCATAAAAAAACTGAAATGAAATCATCTCATCAATTTTGAAGTTCCCTTCAATGATGTCAATTACAGCCTATCCATGCTTGTCCATCCTGTTTGACTCTTGTTCATGAACTCCCATAAGTTCACCACATGGATTCCCCCCAAGGTGCTAGAGACCTTCCTTGTTTTCCCTTGACATTGGGAAGTTACCAGCAGAGTACTCTAGCTAGTACTCTAGTCTATCTCCCAGTCTTTTGACAGATAGTCAGACCAAATTCACTCTTGACATAAAATTCCTTGATGAAATCTTTTACTCCTGTCCTTCTAGCATGCTCCTTTCCATTGCCTTCTCAATAATATTCATTTTTGATTCTTCAGAGACAGCTGAATTCCATATCTTTCTGCCATGAAGAAACAACATAGCTTGAGGCACCTAATAGGCATAGTGGATAGATGGCTAGATTTGGAGTCAGAAATTCCCGAGTTCAAATCTCGCCTCAGACACTTACTAACTGTATGATCCTGGGTAAGACATTTAACCTCTATCTGCCTCAGTTTCCTTATTGAAAAATGGGAATAAGAATAGCACCTATCTCTCAGAGTTATTGTGAGGAAAGATGGAAATAATATTTGTAATGTACCTTACAAACCTTAAAGCATTAAAAAAATGCTAGCCATGGTTATCATCATCATCACCATTATTTTAGTATGAAAAAGATAGGCCTTTGATTTCCTTGAAAGCATGGTATCATTAAAGGAGCTTTGCAATTTCTCAGAGACAAATCAGTCCAATCTGAGACCAGATTACTGTCCATCTGTAATGTAAGTTCCAGGTATACAGACTCATGGTCAAATTCTATAGGCCTTATGTCACCCTTGTGACTAGATAGCAAATGCCTCCCCAAAATACCACCCCTTGGTCCCCCAACTTCATTCTGGGAAGGAGTTGCCTGAATCATCACAAATGTACAACAAAATTTGAGTAATAGACACTTTTCATCCATTTTGTCTTTCTTGTATGGATGGTCAGGCCAAATTCTTGAACATTTACATATGAGCCCAGAAGACTCTTCAATGTTCCAAGGTTTGATGCATTCAGTACAATGTCATCCACAATTAGGAGCATCTAGAGGACCTCACCATTAATAGAGAATCAATCTTCAGCTTCGACTCTCTGTACTGGATCTTCTCCATTACAGTGGCTAGCACCTTTGGCTAACATCTGTCTCCCTGTGTTATGCCTAATTTTATATTGTGTTTTTTTTTTGTCAGAAAGTTATTGAATAGGGTTATTTTACCTGTTATCTTTCAAAGAATGTTGAATGATTTTAATTTTTAGATGGAAGAAACCTTGCTGGAAGAAAGCCAGTAAGATAGCATCAAATGTTCTTATATAATCCACTAATAATAAGCACAATGGGACCTCAAAATCCTTATATCTTTCAGTCAATTTGGTTTTTGCTCCTTACTAATACCTTCATTGAGGATGCCCTGGATTTGTGACATAGATGATTCATTAATCATTATTTTTTTTTTGTTTCTTTTTGTAAGTAGGAAAGTAGTACATAGGTCAGTAGTTATTAATTTTCTCCCAGTTAATACTTTTTTGGAATTAATAAGGTCTGAGATATTTTTCCTTCAACATTGATATTTTTCTCTTCTTTTGATATCTCATCTATTGATCCCTCAGCCCTCTCACAATTGTCTCTTCTATAGGTATTTGGTCTAATCTGACCGCTTTTCTTATATCCATTCTTTTTTATGTCATTTATAGCTCTGTAAAAGCACATCTGGCATTATAATGTTAGGGTCCAAGTTTGGTGGTTCCACTGTCCTTGATTGATATGAGTTTGTCATAAAGATTTCTGTAAATCTTTTCCATTT
This sequence comes from Vombatus ursinus, assembly GCF_900497805.2. Lineage (NCBI taxonomy): Eukaryota > Metazoa > Chordata > Mammalia > Diprotodontia > Vombatidae > Vombatus > Vombatus ursinus. Next base: position 17,471,843 of record NW_020954619.1, read on the forward strand.
TTCTTCTCCTTGCTTTCTTCCTTCAATTGTTGTTCTTAAACACCCTTGGGATGATTTAGTTGGATTTATAGTTAAGCTCTCTTTAAAACTGGGTTTACCATTCACTTCTCTCTGCTTTATTAGATAGTTCTGGTAATAATTGTCTGCTATCCATCTTCATGAGATTTTACAAATGACAAATACATAAAACAATGATTTTAATAAATATTTTTACCTTGTATTTTTTTTCCTTGGGAGCCATCTTTCTTTGATCATTAAGTCAGATATTAGATTCAGTCACTTTTAAGGCTCTTCAGGTCCTTGTTCTGACAATTGATTGACATTGTTTAAATATCTGTATACAATCATTTTAATTAGTGATGTTGCCATTTTTGCTGTCCATTTTCCATTTTTGATTGTCAATTACTTGTTTGGGATTTAATTTGTTTTCATTGTTTTCTTGCTATTTATATTGATCATTCTTTTTACAATTGACTAATTCTGATCCGAGGACTTACAAGTTGATGATCTGACTACATACAAACAGTAGGTGCAGAGATATCTACCAGATAAATAACAAGTCTCTACTGTCTATTAAAATATAATCTATTTTTTTGACAAAGTTGTTTGGTCCTCATCATATCCAGTGCCTACCACTTTTTTCTTTTATATCAATTCATGATATAAAGGCCTGAAGCCTTTATATCTACAAGTCTTTGGCCCCTCTCACTCATTCTTCCTGAACCATGTTTTTTTTTTTTTTAATAATATATGTTGACTTATTTTATCAAGTTCTCAAAATAATTTTTCCTTTTATTTATTGTCTGTAACCAACATTGGTGTATAACCTGAAATATTTTTATGATTCTTTTGGAAAGACTTACTAATGTTGCAACAGATCATGACCAAATAGTCTATGAAATAATGTTTTTTATGGCCTTAGTGTGAATGATTTTCTCCCTTGCTCCTGCAATATTTTGTATTTGCTCTTTAAGCTATAGAGTCTAGCTATCACATTTCTGGGTACGGTAAATTTTGTTTTTGTTTTTAATATAGTGACCTGTAGATTTTGCCTATTTTCTCTCTGTCCTCTGGTTCCAATAGTGCCACACAATTTCACAATTTTATTTTATGGTTTCTTTAAATATGGCATCTAAGATTTGAACCCAATACTCTGATTCCAAATCCAGTATTTTATGATATTCTTGTGCCATTTAATATTTTTTTTTACCTCATCTCAATTTTTACTATTTGTACCCATTTGTCTCCTCTCCTAACTGCTTATATACTGGTCTTAACCAGGTTTTGATCTTCCTTAAGTCTCTTTTCTGACTGTCTGACTTGTTATTCTTCTCAGTGACTACTTGTATTGACTATAAGTTGATATTTCCAGTTCCTACTTCATTTCTGTTTGATGTTTTGGCAACCTGGGTCCATCCTTATAGTAGGTATTGCTATTTGGTTTTATTGGGTATGAATCTACTCTGACTTTCCCAGGCTTGGTTGTGTCCACTGGACTTTAACCCCTCACTTCCCACTTTCATAAATTTTTTAGGGTCACTAGTGTACAATAAGCACATTGTCATAATTATAAATCCATCAGCAACTACTTACTGAATGTCTCCCCTGGACCCAATACTTAACTAGTCACTGATTTTAAACATGATATCTTAACTGCAGTACACAAGGGAACATGTCCATTCACACATTCATGCTTTTCTTCATAAAATGATTTTGGCTATTTCAAGAAGAGATTGGGACCTATATAGATATTTAAATGGATATATGATTTTGCAGATTGTACCCCATGAATTTTATAGCCCAGTCTATGTATTTCTGATACCCACTATGCTTATTGGGGGCAGGGAGGTCTTCCTTGATTTCTCTTGAAATTGCCAGGATACTAATGAATGAATAAATATACACACAAAAAAAGCATCTATTGAGTATTTAATATGTGACATGTACTATGCTAAGTATTGGGGATACAAATAAAAAAAATAGCAGTCCTTCCCCTCAAAGTTCTTAAATTCTAATAGGGGGATATAAGATACATAGGAAAAGGAAATGGCAAACCACTCCAGTATCTTTGCCAAGAATACCCCATGGTCAGTATGGTTCAGGGGGTCATGAGGAGTCAGACATTACTGAATGACTGAATAACAACAAAGATTCTTGGAGAACATTCTAATCAGTTCAATAAGTGCTTAGTAATAACTTACTATGAGTAGGGCATTGGGCTAGGAACTAAAGATACAATGAAGAAAAACAACATAGCTCCTATATCTAAGGAATCTACAATCTAATAAGGGTGAAAGGTACCAAGGCTTCTTCAACAGTAGATTGACATGGTCAAATCTGCATTTAATTATTATAATTCAAGCTAGAATATAGTGCCTGAGAGTCCAAATAGAGGAGCATAAGAGAGATTTAGGAAAGGATAGATCCCTTCACCTAGAAAAATCTGAAAAATCTTCATGGAATTTGGAACACTGAGAATAAATCTCAAACTTCTGGCATAGATAACATGTGAAAGGTTTCAGCTGAAGCCAGACCCCTCTAGAACTGTCTGGAATGATGGATACCATCACTCTGTCCCATACCTTGTGTTCATTCTCTATTACCTGCCTTTAGTTTCCATCTTTTCAGGTCTTTCAGTTCTTTGATTAATGCCTTGTGCTTCAGTGGTGTACTGCTAAATGTTTAATAACTGGCTTTCTGAAAAAAAAAAAGTATGTTTAACACAACTTTAAGGTCTAACCTGCATTATTGACATTTCTTTCCATTACCTATGTATTCCCTAAGCTATCTAGCTTGATTTAATAGGACGAGTAATTATCTCCCTCTTCTCTTTTCAGTTTAACACCTTTTTTTTTTTTAATTAGATTTACAAGACTCTAAGCAAGCACATTCTCCACTAGCCCTTGTCATGTGTCCTCCATCCCTGGCCATGACAACTTTCCCATATTTCCTATCATAGTACAGAAATTAAAATCCTGTTTTCAGAAAGCACATTCTTAATTTAGGTCTTCACTTTCTGAATGTGCCTTTCTCTTCTTATATGGATTAAAGCAATGAAAACACCTTGTGTATCTCTATGGACTGTAATTTCCCCTGAGACTTTAAATCTATCTAGAAATACTATTTAGACTTATTCTTAAAATAGATTTGTGTTCAGGTGAATCTCTAAAATTGCATAATAGTCCTCTGGTTTGATAGGTCTTGGGAGGTCCTGTATCACATTCTGGAGAACAGCAGCTCTCTCTGCTGCTATTAGTTTAACAAATAGCCAATTCAGTACCTGTCAACAAGGAGTCAACAACCACAACTACCACCTCCTTCTTGTCTGACCCTTATTGGAAGATTTTTTCAGCAGATGGTAACATCATTATTCTTTGGAGGGAAACCACCTACTTCATCTTTAGATGACACAATTCTTTCCTCTTTAAGAAGAACCTCATATTGGTCTTTTGATATAAGTATTTGGTAGTCCTTCTTCATTTTCTCCTCTGTGTCACATTCTTCCTCTATCCAACCTCCTGACAAGGATCACTATTCCCCTATTTCCACAGAGCTTTTTAACATTTTAACAAAATTTAGCATTGTTGTTGTTGTTGTTCATTCATTTAGTCATATCCAACTCTTTGTGACTCCAGGGACCATAGCACATGAGGCCCTTCTATCTTCCACTATCTGAAGTCTGAAGTCTGTTGAAGCTCATGTTTGTTGCTTCCATGACTATAGATTCAATTCATCCTCTGTTTTCCCATTCTCTTTTTACCTTCAACTTCCCAACATCAGTATCTTTTCCAGTGAGTCTTGTCTTCTCATTATGTGGTCAAAGTATTTACACTTTAGCTTCAGTATTTGTCCTTCAAATATGAAGTTTGAATTAATTTCTTTATTTTTTGACTGATTTGATCTCCTTGCTATCCAAGGGACTCTCAAAAGTCTTCTCCAAAATCACAATTCAAAAGTGTTGATACTGTGGTGCTCAGCATCCCTTACGGTTACTTTCACAATCACTCATTGCTACTGGAAAACAAAACAAAACAAAACAAAAAAACAACATACCTTTGACTATATGGACCTTTGTCAGCAAAATGATGTCTCTGCTTTTTGTTATGCTGTCCAGATTTGCCATAGCTTTCCTTCCAAGGACCAAATATCTTTTAATTTTATGACTGGAGTCACTGTCTATAGTGATCTTTGAGCCAAAGAATGTAAAGTCTGACACTGCTTCCATTTATTTCCCCTCTATTTTCCAGAAAGTGATGGGACCAGTTGCCATGATCTTAGTTTTTTTTTTTTTAATGTTAAGCTTCAAGCTAGATTTTATACTCTCCTCTTTCACCATCATCAAGAGGCTTCTTAATTCTTCCTCACTTTTTCCCATCAGAGTGGTATTGTGTACATATCTGAGATTGTTGATATTTCTCCTGGTAACCTTAATTCCAGCTTTTGATTCATACAGCCTGGTATTTTGCATGCTGTATTCTGCACGTAAGTTAAATAAGTAAGGTGACAATATGCAGCCTTGTCATACTCCTTTGCCAATCTAAAACCAATTAGCCATTCGATGTTAGGTTCTAACTGTTGCTTCTTGTCCTGCATACAGATTCTTTGGGAGACAAGATGATATGGTGCTCCCATCTCTCTGAGGATTTGTCATATTCTGTTGTGCTCCACATCGTCAAAGACTTTAGTGTAGTCAATGAAGGAGAAATAGATGTTTTTCTGGAACTCCTTTGCTTTTTCCATAAACCAGTTGTCATTCTGGTCTCTAGTTCCTCTGCCTCTTTGAAAACCAGCCTGCACCTCTGGTAATTGTCAGTTCACATGTTGCTGGAGCCTAGCTTACAGAATCTTAAGCATAACCTTGCTAACATATGAAATGGATGCAATTGTTCAATAATTTGAATTTTTTTTGGCATTACTCTTCTTTAGGATTGGGACAAAAAATGATCTTTTCCAATCCAGTGGTCACTGTTGCGTTTTCTAAATTTGCTGGCCTATTGAGTACAGCATTTTAATAGCATTTTCTTTTAGGATTTCAAATGTCTCAACTGGAATTCCATCACTTTCACTAGCCTTATTGTTAGCAATTTTTCTGGTCAATAGACAAATCACAACTTCATGAAACTTAAATGAAAACTAGGTTTATTACAAAAGAAATGAACATGCAAATGGAACCTAAAGACTTCACAATCCACACAGAAGTTTGCATATTTATGATAGCAGGCAAAGGAAGGAGGAGGAAGCAAAACTCCGCCTAAAGGGGCATGGCATGAGAGGGGGAAAAGTGCAGTAAAGGTGGAAAAAGGACAAAACCCCTTCCAAAGGGGAGGAACAAGGCTATGACAAAAACTGTATTTTTTTTTTCCTTTTGGAAGTGCTAGATTATGAAGATAAGATGGTCTACATATCTACAGGGTCCCAGCTGCACAAGCAAAATCGTCAGCCTGACAGAGCCTGCCTGGTGCCCATCTTGACTGCCAAGGACACATAGGAGTCCAGTTTGGATGCAAACAATAAATTATGTCAGCAGTGTGTGTTGAGGGGGTGAGGGGGGCAGGGGGCTTGTTTCATCTTTGACATATTCAGGTCTTCCTGCATGTTCTGGGTCCAGTGTTTCTGGAAAATATGGCAACTCAAAAAGACAAATTCAGGGGACCCCTTAACAATCCTTAACATTCCTAAGGCCCACTTGACTTCATTCTCTAGGATGTTTGGCTCTAGATCAGTAACCACACTATCATGATTAGTGTTATTAAGACCTTTCTTGTACAGTTCTGCTATATATTCTTGTTACATTGTAATCCCTTCTACTTCTCTTAAGTTCCTACCATTTTTGTCTTTTATCACGTCCATTTTTAATGAAACATTCCTTTGATATCTCTCATTTTCTTAAAGAAATCTCTTGTCTTTTCCATTCTGTTGTTTTCTATTTCTTTGTGTTGCTTATTTAAGAAAACCTTTTTGTCTCTCCTTGCTATTCTCTGAAGTTCTGCATTCCATTTGGGTATATCTTTCCCTTTCTCCTTTCGCTTTCCCTTTACTTCTTTCTTCAGCTATTTGTGAAGCCTCATCAGGCAGCCATTTCGCTTCCTTGCTCTTCTTTTTCTTTGGAATGTTTCTTATTGCTGCCTCCTGTACAATATTGTGACCTTCTGTCCATAGTTCTTCAGGCACTCTATCCACCAGATCTGATACCTTAAATATACTTATCACTTCCGCTTCATATTCATGAGGAAAGTTATTTAGGGCATATCTATATGTTCCAATGGTTTTAACATTTAAGCTCTTCTATTATTATTTATTTTGAGGAATACTTCATTTTCCCTAACAACTTGGAAGGTGGAGAGTTATTGTTCAAGTCCTTTTACCTTCTTTTCTAAGAGAGAGACCAGCCTGCGTTTTGGTCATAAAGAAAATTCATTTGATTGTGGCAAAAATATAACACTGCAGAATCTGCTTGGGTCGCTGCAATATTCTCCCTGTTCTTTAGACTAAAGTATGATCCTTAGTCCTTTTGTTATTCTTGCTAGGAGACAGATCTCTGTGCATGGTTGTTCACGTGTATATACTAATGTGTTCATATAACATGTGAGAGGCATGTAATATATGTACAACTCCCAAATATCATACAGTAAACATAGGTACAGATATATACACACACATATATAATCTCATTAATTATTCTATTACAAAGTCAGGAAAGTGAACTGAACACTTTTAAAAAGCTTTCATACAATTACATGATCTTAGAGTTTAAACATCAAAAAACCTTCAAGGTATCATGCATATGCATGATGTTGCAGTCGCTAAATTTAGCATTTATTAGCATCTGCAGGCATATTCCAATTTGATCAATAATAAAACTAAAGTACAGTGAATTGATTTGCCAAAGTCACACAGATAGTGACAAAACTAGGATAAAGAACAAGGACTCCTAATTCTGACTCCAGAGTAATTTTCTAGTACATTACCTGCAACGAGAGTTAACAACTAAATGAGGTTTCTGTTTAGTTCTCAATTATCCAAGTAATCAATACTCCCTTTTCCCCTAAGCATTCTGATGAATCAATGTTTGACTGTGGATAGATATTTGGGAAGCTCTTGGCCAATAATTTGGAGATCAAGCTTCATGTTGTTGCCCAAATGTAACATTTTTAAAAAACAAACACAGGAGAAATTAAACAGCAATTTTGAATGTGTAAATTACAATTGACTTCGGAAAGAATAATTGGCTTCTCTGAGGTGAAGTCAACAGGGAGCTGTCAGGCTAGATGAGTTTTTACACATTTCAAAGAGAAAGAAGAGATTTAAATGCTAAATTTAGCAGGCAGAGACATTGTGCACATGCATGATAACTTCAATGATATTAGCTCTATAGAGTTTTTTTTTTTTTAATCTTGTCCATTCTACTAATCTAATAGTCTTATTTAGGCTCCTTTATCTACAGCAAGTTGCAAATTGCTCTTTAAGTTGCAAAGGGTCATGTGGGTTATGGATTGTCCCTAAATGACAAGTCACTTGGTTTTGATACTTTGATAAGTTAGTTTCCACAAAAGGTAGAGAATGACAGTTTTAGATTATAAAGAGATAGTCCATAGCCTACACAGCCATACATTTTAAAGATATGATTGAGATTTCAAGCCAGAGAGTCCTGATTCATTTAAACAACGAAAAAGATAGATTTTCAGCAAGATGGTCTATGAGTTTGTGTCAAAGTCCAGTTCTCTTGTCATGTTTCAAAAAAGCAAGAAGTATACCAAATAAAGCAAGTCAATTACTAAAAGAACAATAAGGAAAGTAATCCACACAAGAAATTTCCCTCTCCAAAGTTTTGCTATTATGTAAAATCTTTGGGGGGAAAAAGGTAAAAGGATGAGCAAGCAAGAGTAGCACTGAATAAAATGAAGAATTACTATAGGGTAAGAGAATGCTAGAATAAATCTCCAGAAGAGAAAATTTCTTTAATACCTATAACTAGAATTCCAAAAAAGAGACAATGCTATGGCCACAAGAGCCTCCAGAATGGTTCGAAAGCCTAATAAGACATTTAAAAGATGCCTTTAGTAAAATTAAATCACCGTTTTATTTATCTTAAATTGAATTCATATTTATGTTAATAAAAATAACAAAAGGAGAATAGATGGCTTAGAATAGAAGCTAGAAAATCTTAATAAATTCATGAAAATCCTGAAAAAAAAGAATGGAGGAGATAGAATTTAAAAATTCAATGATATAATAAAAATAATTAATGCCATTTTGGTTTTTACATTATAATCATCTTCATTTAGTCACTAAAGTAATTTTCCTAAAGTGGAGTTCTATTCAATAAATTCTAGTGGCTTCCTATTACCTTCAGAAGCAAATACAAAATGCTCTGTTAGTGTTCAAAGCCCTTCATAACCTATTTCTGCCTCCCCCTCCTTTCCGTTTTCTTGCACCTTACTCCATACCATGTATTCTTTTATCCAGTGACACTTGACTCCTTGCTGATTCAAGAACAAAACACCCCATCTTTCAGTTCCTGGCACTCTCTCCTCCTCCTGGCCCTCCCCTATTCCTTTCTCCTCTAGACACCTGACCTCTCTGGCTTCAAGTCCCAACTAAAATCACACCTTCTACAGGAAGCCTTCCCCAAACCCTGTTAATTCTAGTGCCTTCCCTCTCTTAATTATTTCCTATATATCATGTATATAGCTTGCTCTGTATATATTTGTTTGCATGTTGTCTCCCCCATTAGATTGTAAGCTCTTTGAGGGCAAGGACTGTCTTTTGCCCCTTTTTATATCCCCAGAGCTCCCCACAGTGCCTGGCACATAGTAAGTTACTGATTGATTTTCCAATAATTTCTCTATACTACCCACCCTTACACCAACAAACAACGAAATAAGCACAATCATTTGATATTTTAGAGAGCAACTTTTAACTGAAAGATGATAGAATATAAGCCAATTTTCTAATCCCTTCCCAAAAATGATCTAAGTCAGCTAGGAAATGTATGATAACACATATTTCCCTGAATCCTCAGGTTTGTTTTCCTTTTTACCATTGAAGAAACTTCTGACCAGAATTGTTGAGGGCTTGAGGCAAGAGCACTTACCAAACCTCCATTATGAGTTTTCTTCCAAGCCTGTGTTAGAAGATAGAGCTGCCACTCCACTGCTGGACTGAGGTGGGAGGGAATGGGTGGAGATTGTTCTGTAAAGTCATCCATAGGCACAGAGAGGCCTGGAAGAAAGGGGAGGTTGAGAAGACCAGAAGACATTTGGGAGTAATGGAGGAGATAAGTATGTGTTGTGAAGCTTCACTTCCAGCTTCCATTTTCCTCAGAGCTAACTGAAGTAATTTCATGAGATTTAAAAAGTGCCCAGGAATTTTTGGTTTGTCCTCCATTCAGATTGGCTGGGAGAAGTGGGGTCTTGATGAATACATATTACAGGGATTTATAATTTGGGAGCACATTCCAGATATCCAAGAGCTCTACTGAACTGGGGATGGGAGAGAGAGCTCAGCTGTAGGTAGGCTGAAGGGAGATCACAAGCAGTGAGGACAATGAGCTAACCTATTCACAGGTAGCTGGAGTGCTCTCTAGTGGTCAAACAATATACTATACTCAGGATTCAGTCAGTTAACAAGCATTTATTAAGTGCTTACTATCTGCCAGGCACCGTGCTAAACATTGGGAACACAAACAAAAAGAAAGACAGTTCCTACCTTCATGCAGTCCATATTCTAGGAGGGAAAGACAACACAGAAAAGGAAGCTAAAGGTGGGGAGGAGTGGAGGAAAGTACCCTTCACTGTTTGGTTTTCAGCCTAGGGAGATTCTGATGGATGAAACCCAATGAGAAACAAAGAGGTAGCTGGCATAGACAACCTTCTTAAATGGACGTTCTGAGAAGGGCCATCCAATCAGAAGGAAAGGCCACAGGTGTGGAAGATCAACTGGTTATGTAATTGGCCAATCTTTGGACAGCCTACTTCTCTCTGTAATAGCAGAAAGGAGGGGAAGAAACAAGGAGCATCACTGCCTATACCAGATGTCACAGAAACATTCTGCACCCCAAGTCCCCTACCTCTCTGATAGAGGGAAAGTTTGTTATATTTCAATAGAAGTCATCTGGAGCTTATATATATATATATATAAAAAATATATATATACATACACATGTATGTGTATGTGTGTGTGTTTGTATATATCTATGTATATCTATCTATACATACATACACACATGCATAAACATGTGTATGTATATATTTATGTATATGTATATATGTACATGTAGATACATGTGGCCTCACACACTTACTAGTTGTGTGGCCCTTGGCAAGTCACAACCCTGTTTGCCTCTGTTCCTCATCTGTAAAATGAACTGGAGAAGGAAATGGCAAACCATTCCAGTATCTTTGCCAAGAAAACGCCAAATGGGATCATGAAGAGTCGGACAGGACTAAAACAACTCAACAACAATATATATATACACATATATGCATATCCATATGTTTACAATATAAGTACATTATATGTGTGTATACACACACATACACACATATGTATATATATGTATATATATGTAGCTGTGCATGGTAATTCATACATACGTATTCCTGTCTTGATATAGATAGATCCTGTTTTCTCTTGTACAGGTGAATTTGTTCTTGAGCTCCCCATTTATCCAGGTAGCCAAAAAGGGCTGTATGAGGATTACATGTAGTAGCTAAAATACAAAGTGGCTTGACATGCCAACTATTCTTTGTGATGACTGAGAGTAAACCCAGCTGGATGTGCAGAAAACCAGCAACTCTGAAGCTAATTAAGCTCATACCAGCTTTGGAGAAGACTCTGATCCATTTGGTAGTTTATGGACCTTCAAGAGACATCCTTATCTTCAGAGACTTCCCTGTTGGTTATGGGGTTTCCGGACATACCCTGTTTTATGGTTTTGGGATATCTCATCTTATTGTTTGTGCTCAAGCCTTAAACTGTCAGGCCTATTTATCACTGGGAATGTCTTCTGATTTGTGTATTAAAGGGCCACAGCTCTGACATTTAGAATTCCTCACATCCCCTCCCCTTGGGAACAGGACTCCCTGACTCATTCCTTTCTAGGATTCCCATCTTTCCCCCCAAATTCCCTGCCTCCTTTTGTTTGAAAAGTATACCTATATTCCATATGTATTACTGAGGTGGGCTGGTCAACATTAGACTGGCTATTCCCATGCTCATGTTTTACTTCTCTGCTTCATAAACATCTTTAATTTCACCGGCATCATCTTCCTCTGGTTTTCTACCCTTTAGGGAAAAGGGGGAATTAGATCTTGAGAATTGTCCTTTGCATTCTCAGGGTATCTTCCCTCTTGGGGGAAAGAGAGATCTAAATTCCCTAAAGACAGCATCTACCTTGGTTTACACTCCTGATCCTACTTTCTTCACTCTGTATCAATCCAGGCTTCTCTGAATTCTTAATATTTATTGCTACTTATAGCATAATCCAAAAATTAGCAGTCTCATAAGCATACAATCCTATCATAGCTGGTGGCCCCAGATATTACACTCATCCCCCAAATAGGTTGCAATACAATTAGGTAAACAAATAATGTCTTACAAAATACGCAAAGGTTACCATTTGTCTTTGTATACAGAAAGGCTTGTCCCCACCCAATGACAATAAAGAAAAGAAAACTGAGAAAAATGAGTTTCCCCCCTCAGAAGAAATGTCTGGTCTCAAGTGAGGTTGTGGAATACATGGGGCTCTCCCAAAAGGCATTGGGAAGCACCACGCATATCCAAGTCAATTCAAGCACAACAAGGTTGTGCCATATCCTATATTTGATCCTAGAGATAAAAGGAAGCCACTGGAATTCATTAAATGAGGGGTGGAGAGAGGACCATAGTCAGACCTGTGTTTTAGGAAGATCACTTTGATGACTGTCCAAAGGATGGATTGCACTGGGGAGAGATTTGAAGTAGGGAAACCAACCAAGTATGAAGGGAGAAGATACTGCACCAGGGTGGTAGCAATGTCAAAGGAGAGAAAGTGGTTTATATAAGAGAAGTTATGAGGGTAGAATCAATAAGACTTGGCAACAGATAGGATATGGAGAGTGAGAGAGAATGATGAGCTTAGGATGGTGCCTAGGTTGTGAGCCTGGATAACTGGGAGAATGGTGGTGTCCTCAACAATAATTGGAAAGTTATTAAAGTTTGCTCCTAAGCAAAGATAACAAATCAAGTTTTGGACATGTTGATTTTTCACTCTGTGTGGGATATTTAGATAAAGATGTGCAGTAGGCATTTGGAGATGTGAACCTGGAGGTCAGAGCTAGGGCTAGATTAGTATGTCTGAAATTTGGACCCACAGCTTACACTATATACTCCCAGTGAATTCGAGTCATAAGAGAAACTTAAGCATGAAAAAGGAAAGCAACTCTACAAAGAAAGAGAGAATGGAATGAATTGTTTTCCAAATTGTGGAGTATTGTTCGTTTAAAATAAAACAGCAAATGGGAAGAACTGTTGGAGGAAAAATACATGTACTTTATTACATTAGAAAAATCTGGGAGCAAAAACAATGTAATTAAAAAAATATTAAAAAATCAAGTTTAGGAAAATACAGGAAACACAGCAGATATCAATTTGACATCCTAAATATATGAGGAAATGCAAAAAAAAAAGTCCAAGTGGTAACTCCCATTAACTCAGAGATAAATAGTCAAAGGATATGACCAGACAATTTTCAACAAGGAAACGTAGGTTATTAATAATCACTTTAAAATGCTCAGTCTCAGTCATGAGTAATACTTGGAGAGAAGAGACCATCTTGCTTTTCTGTTTGTATTCCCAGCACTTTGCACATAGTAAGTGTTTAGTAAGTACTTTTCCATTCATTCAATTATCAAAGAGATGCCAATAATAATAACTGCAGTACCTATCTAATTGGATAAAAAAAGTAGTTAAAGACAATGAAACTCAATGTGGACCTATAGGAAGTAGATATATTCATTTCATATTAGTGATTTGTAAAATTATAGAATTTTTTTGAGAGCTATCTCGTAGGACACAATGTAAGTTACCAAAATAATTATGCCCTCTTATTCAATAATTCCATTTTTTTAATATAACACATAAATTTTATGAGACAACAGCAACATCAATAAAAAACCCCAAAATAATGGAATAAGAACTATCTGTTCAAAAATTTTCATAGTAACATTTTATGTAATTACAACAAAAACTGAAGTAACCTAGATGTTCAACAATAGGTGAGAGGTTAAATTGTGGTATATTAATGCTAGCTAGATAGGTGATGAATATAGACATATAGATATACATTACGTAATTATAGATATATACTTACATGTATATATTATATATGAAAGTATCACGTACACTTTCATATATAATTAGAATCTAACAAGCATCAGGAACACAAAGAAATATGGAAAGATCTTTTGTGAAATAATATAAAAGCAGAATTAAAAGAATGATATAAATACAATAATCATATAAACAAAGCTAAGTAAGGGTACATGAATAAAGAATCCTAATAGTGACTTTAGACAGAATGATAGAAAATAGTGTTATTCTATTTTAGACATTGAAATGAAGTCATGTAAATGCAAATTTTAGTAAGCAAGTTTAGATGTTTGAATTGACATTCAATATTTTTTCTAATAAAATATTTCATAAAAAAGTTCTTTAAAAAACAGGGAAATGGTTTTCTGTGAAGTCTAATAAATCAATAAAGCATTAGCTAATATGATCAAAAAGAGGAAAAGAAAAACCTCAACTAGGCATTAAACCAAAAGATAAGGAACTATCCACAAATTCTATAAATCAGTTGTAGACAGGCTGTAGCTAATATAATTTAATAAAATTGAATGTTAAAGACAACAAAATTACATTTTTTTAAAAAAGAATTTTTTTTTTTTTGGAGATAGAGAAGGACCAGAGAAGTGATAGGACCACTGTGCTTGCCACAATAATGGATCAAGGATTAGAGGAAGAAATACTCACCTCTTGTTTTCTTTGTGATGGGCAGATAATCTTTATATGAAAAAGATAAAACAAAAGTGATTAACATTGTATTGAAACCCAAGATAATTAAGGGTATAATAGGAGACCATCTTGCTGTCCTCATTGAATTAAAGTCACCATGAATTAAGTAACAGAATACTAAAAAAAAAAAAAATCCTGGTAGACTTGATTGCTGAGTCACTGTTTGTGATCTTTGAAAGATCATCTAGAAAGGCTAAGGTGAGACTGAACTATTAGGATTTTTTTTTAAAAGGGAAGAGAGTAGAGTTTGCCAGCAATAGGCTAGTGATGTTGATATGGGTTCCTGACAAATTTCTAAAAGGGATAGTTTATAGTTTAGGGATAACTTATTAAAGGGATAGTTCATGAACATTTAAAAGTGGAAGTAGTGATCACTAGAAGGACCAAATTTGACAATGTCAATTGAGGCAAGAATTTTTAAAATAAATTTTAAATATTTCTATTTTACTACAATTTCTTTTATCCTCTTATCTGTGAAAATTCACTTTAAATTTGAACAATTATAAAGATAGTATAATTTTACTCTGAAATATATATTTTCATCCTATTGCTAGTATGTGCAAATACATTGGGTCAATTGACACAGAATTGTCCTTCATGGCATTATTCAAATCTGGTCATTAAGAATCCATTATTTTGGAGTAACCTAATTTCCTCTTTTTGGACAGTTACTGTAATGATATATTAGGGAAATTTTGTACACATAGTTTACTGAGATTTCATCATAGCTTTTGATAATTCCTGTCTTAATATCTCTTCTTAGGAAAAAGAGAGCAAAACCAGTAATGCCAAACTCAGATAGAAATGGGTTCCACTAAACCATCCATAATGATCCCTGAAGGCTTCATATTGACTTAGAAAACCACATGATAACATTATCTACAGTTTATTATGTTTTTATTTAGGTTGTTAAATATTTCCCAATTACATTTCCATCTGGGAGTGTTGTGGGTGGCATACTGCCCCCAGGCTGCATGTTTAACATCTTTGATCTAGATGAGACTACAAGTAAATGAATACAGAGTAGATTAAATGACAGACTCAAAGAGTAACAAGTAATGGTTTGGCATCAGCTTAAAAAATATCTCTTATGGAGATCTGTCCTTAATTCCTATGCTTCCCTATGATTCAGACAAAGGTGATAACAATGACACAAAGATGGAGAGGATAGATAACATTGTGGAAAAGGACTTGACAAGGGACTCAACATACTGGAATACTGAATTACTTGAATTAGGTTACATTTAATAGACATCAATGGAAGGTCACAGATTTGATTTCAAGCATTCAGCTTCTTAAATGTACCTTAGGAAAGCATTGTTAGGCAACAGTTCCCATTTTGATGTACTATGACCTTGGTATGTGTCAACAGAGCTACATGGCAGCCTCAAATAGCTGGTGCAATCTTCATTAAAAGAGGTGTAGTGTTTGTAATCACTATGAAGGAAATGCTACTCCTATTATACAGTGCTCTTGGTAAACCATATTCAGCATATTTTACTTAGTTCTGGGTTGTTCAGTTTAGTCATTTTCATTTGTGTCCAATTCTTCATGACCCTGTTTGGGATTTTCCTGGTGAAGATACTAGCGTGGTTGCCATTTCCTTCTCCAGCTCATTTAACAATTGGAGGAACTGAGACAAATGGGGTTAAGTGAGTTGTGCAGGATCACACAGCTAGTAAGTGTGTGAAGCCAAATTTGAACACAGGAAAATGGATCTTCCTGACTACAGGTTCAGCACTCTATCCACTATGCCACTTAGCTGCCTCTAGTTCTGAGTACCACATTTTTAAAAAGATAATGACAAGCTGGCCAGGAGGGGAAGTGTTACAAATGGTGATGAGGATCATGAGAGGGTCTTGGGTTCACGTCATAGAAGGATACAGAGTCATAGTGGAAAGAACTCTGAATTTGCATTCAGGAAGATCTTAAATCAAATCCTGACTTACACACGTATTAGCTCAGGTACCATTAATATATCATTTTTCTCTGAGCTTCAGTTTCTACATTTTAGAAATAGGTGTGGTAATTGTATTTAGTTTACAATCTTGTTGTAAGTCTCAAATGTGATAACATGTGTAATGTTATTAATGTGTTTGCATGCTTTAAAGAGCTAAATAAATGTTTGCTGGTTTTTTTTAAAGGAATTGTGGATATTTAGCTTGAATAAGGGATATCTTAAGGGGCACGTGCTACCTGTCTTCAACTAGAATGTACTTATATGCAGGAGCTATTTCACTTTTGTCTTTAAATTACTACCTCCTAACATCATGCCATATGGATAATAGTGCTTATTAAATATTTTAAAATTGAATTGGATTGAACTGATATTTTGAAAGGTTGTCATATGGAAGGGAGATTAAATATTTTCTATCTGGCACTAAAGTGTTCAGTCATTTCAGTCACATGTGACTCTTTGTGACCCCATTTCTTGACAAAGATACTAGAGTGGTTAGCCATTTTCATTCTCCAGCTCATTTTACAGATGAGGAAACTGAGGCCAACATGGTAAAGTGACTTGCCGAGGGTCATACATCTAGTAAGTGTCTGAGGTCAGACTGGAATTCAGATCTTCCTGACACCAGGCTCAGTGCTCTATCCATTGTGCCATCTAGCTATCCCTAACCTAATTATTTTGTTGTTATTGAGTCATTTTTCAGTTGTGTCCGACTCTCTGTGACCTCATTTGGGGTTTTCTTGACAAGGGTACTGTAACCTAACAATTACAGCTATCCAAAAGAAGAATAAAGTACCTTAGAGAGTAGTAGTTTCTCCCTTCACTAAAGATCTTCAACAATCCTCACTTCATCATTGTTTGGGCCCTGATGGCTCAGAGTGGATATAAATAGCAATTATTTCTGTTTTGGTCAGAAACCCTGAGGGTTTTCCCCTTCCAGACTGATTTTTTTTTAACTAGGTAAAAAATGCCATTCTTTGCCTCATTTCTTACCTAGCCTTAATCACTGAATGGGTGTTGCCTCAGTCAAACTGAGACCTGAAAAGACCTTAACTTGGAAAGGCCAAGGTCTCCCACTGTATTCAGGGCCATCTCCAGTCATCCTGATCCATATCTTGCCATTGGATCTAGATGGCTGGGGAGGAGAAAGTAAGGCTGGTGACTTTGCACAACCACCCTCACCCCCCAATTCACTTGAAAGTCATGGTATCACCTTCCGGGTGTCATGGTCTTCCAGAATGAAGGACAAACAACAAAGGTATTCAAAGAAAGGCTGGTTTGCCACTTCTAGGCAATACTCCAGGGGGA
Organism: Vombatus ursinus; assembly: GCF_900497805.2. Classification (NCBI taxonomy): domain Eukaryota; kingdom Metazoa; phylum Chordata; class Mammalia; order Diprotodontia; family Vombatidae; genus Vombatus; species Vombatus ursinus. The sequence continues at coordinate 17,489,160 of NW_020954619.1, forward strand.
AATTGCTGTTCCAATAAACTTGTGAATTTCCTTCCAAATCTGATTGGCAAAGTGACTGGGTAATATAGTGGTTAGAGTACTAAAGACCTGAACTCAAATCCTAACATACACTTACTAGCTCTGTGCCTTTGGGCAAATCACTCTTTTAGTCTCAGTTTCTTCATGTGTAAAATGGGGACAATAATAGAATCTATCACACAGGGTTTTTATGAGGGCCAAATGAGTGACATATGTAAAGACCTTGACAAGCCTTAAAGTGCTACATATATGCTGTTATTATAATCATTATTGCATTCTGTGGTACATGTAGGCAAAAAAAGTAATACCCCAGTATTGTTAGAAGAAGGAATGAGGTTCTCTTTCACTGAAATTTGGCTGGATGATCCATTATAGCATTGGAAGACAGAGTCATTGCTTATTGGAGCCCATGAATAATCCCTAAGAAGGAAAAGAGAATTAGAAGATCTAATATTTTCACTTTAAAAGTGATTACATATAATTTAATTAATGTTTAGGGAAGCTTAATAATAAAATACTAACACCAATATTTTCTGTTAATGTGATATGGCTGCAGATCAAGGAACATCATGACCTAATAAGAATCGAAATAAGCAATAATGTAATATAAATGGGTAATATAAATACCCATTATATACCCAATATATACAATATAAATGTAAATGAATTTGGGGGTGTTAGGTGAACTTTCACATAGTACCAATGATAACATCAGTTTGAGAAGAGGTGTAAAAAGATATTTCAAGGAAATGTGTAACCAGACAAGAGATGGGCTTGTCAATCATTGAGAGTAAGGGAGAAGCAATGAGTTGCCCACAGGTTCCACTAGTCCCCCCCCCCAAAAAAATCAAAAGAACTAGAGAAATCCTCAAAAGTTTTAGTCACTTCCACAGGTTAGATTTGTGGGAATACTTGGGTAAAAATTATAGCAGTTGAGAAGTCATGAATGGATTGCATTGTGTAGCAGTGGATAGAATTCTCACTTTCATGAAATCATTGCTTCATCTGAATATCAGCAACCTTATAAAACACGTATCATAAAATGTCATTTGTTTTATTTCTACCTCAAAGGAAATAGATCTGGAACTTCTAGATCAGACATTCTTAACCTTTTTTTTTTCTATCATGTACTCCATTCAGTAATCTGATAAAGCCTAATGTTACTGGTGTTTATTGCCTATATTCATAATTTTAATAATATTTTATTTTCCCCAATTGAATCGCATGTAAAAACAATTTTTAACATTCATTTTTTAAAAATTGAGTTCCATATTCTCTCCCTTCTCCCCTCCCCTCCTGCATCCCTGAAAGGGTAAGCAATTTGATATGGGGTATACATGTGCAATCACACAAAACACATTTCCAGATTATTCATGTTGTGAAAGAAAACACAGACCAAAAAAAAAAAACCTCATGAAAAAATAAAGTAAAAAAACAGTGCTTTGATCTGCATTCAGGCTCCATCAGTTCACTCTCTGGAGGCTGATGGTTTTTTTCATCATAAGTTCTTTATAATTGTCTTAGAACTTTGTATTGCTCAGAATAGTGAAGTCACTCACAGTTGATCATCATACAATATTATTGCTACTGTGTACAAGGTTCTCCTGGTTCTGCTCACTTCACTCTACATCAGTTCATGTACGTCTTTCCAAGTTTTTTTCTGAAATCATCCTGCTCATCATTTTTTATAGCACAATAAAATTCTACTACAATCATATACCACAACTTGTTCAGTCATTCTCCAATTTGATGGGATTCTCCTCAATTTCCAATTATTTGCCAATACAAAAAGAACTGCTATAACTATTTTTGTACAAATAGGTCCTTTTCCCTTTTACTACATTCATAATGGAAGGAAATTCTAAATTTCAATTAGAGGTTAGTGAAAATAAAGAATTTTTTTCCCATCCAAGTTTATGGACCCTCTGAAATCTATCCACAGCCCTTTTGGGGGTCTATGGAACCCAGGTTAAGAAATTTTAAACAAATTGAATTCTTTTTGTATAGGAGTAGTTTGCAGTATTGTTTTTCCTGTTATGCTTAACTCAATAGCCCTATTGGACCTTGGAAATTTGACATAGTAAAATTAAGTTGACAGTAGAAATTAATCCTTTTTTTTTTTATTTCCCCTCAGAGAAGCAAGAATGTCTATGACAAAATGTTATTTCCTTCCAGAGGCGGAGCCAACATGTGACAATGATTAGGAAAAACCCTCTGGCATTTGCTTCCTGGGACAAAAGAGGTGGGGTCTGAATTGGGAGGAGAACCAATGTAGTAGAAAAGTCAGTTCACATTGCTCCAGGGTTTCTGTGAAAGTCTGAGATCCAAGGACTGAGACAAGTGCAGAAGAGCTGGAGTAATCAGGATTCAAAGTCAAAGAATCTTAAGGAGCCAAAATGCCCAGGAGATCCAGAGAATTAAGTGTGTGTCTGGTAACCTGATTATCCAAAGCTTTGGCCTGTTTATTGTAGCTGTTTGTATTTCCTATCCTACTAGGTGTTGATTTGGTAGTCAAAGCTGGAATGTAGCATGTTTCCTTCTGACTCAATAATTCTCATCAGGCTGTGACCTCATGTATTGCCAATGTCACGAAGATAATGTATCTAGCTATATATACATATTCACATACAAGTATATATACATACACACATATAATATGCATATTGTGGTTGTCCATTTGTTTCAGTGGTTTCCAATTCTTTGTCACTCCATTTGGGATTTTCTTGGCTAAGATATTTGCGTGGTTTGCCATTTCCTTCTTCAGCTTATTTTACAAATGAGGAAACTGAGACTAATAGAGTTAAATGACTTGCCCAGGGTCACATGGCTAGTAAGTGTCTTAGGCTAGATTTGAACTCATGAAAATGAGTCTTCCTAACTCCAGGCCTAGCATTCTTATCCACTATGCCACCTGGCTGCCCATAATATGTATATATGCACATGTCATATATATATTATATATCACATATTATATACATGTATTTATGTATATAAAAAAGGGCAAATTACTATCTCACTTTCTAACTCCTCAAATGAAAAAAAAACATTACCAAATAACAGATTTTTATGAAGAAAGCACTGTATGAATACTGTGACTCTTTTTGAAAGACTGGAAGAAAACATCACCAGGAATGAATCCCAGGGATGAATGGAAGAAACACTTCAACTCTTAAAAAAAAAAAAGAGAAAATAAATTTGAAAAGTCAGAGGTGCATCTTGCCTCATTTTCAGAGTTACGTTGGTAGAACAATGTGACACAGAAGAGGATGGGAAGAAAGCTACTTGGGGTTTAGTAATATGTTTGAGGACCCCCTCAAATGGAATGGGGAAGTTAGAACTTCATGGGGAAGGGGATTGTTGTTTCTATTGGCTACGTAAGTGGTGATCAGAAAAAGACAAGTAACGGTGCCTGGGGATTCCATGTTCAGGACTATTTCTAAACCTGGCATCGACAATAGAGAAGCCTACTGTACTGGAGAATTTTCTGGGAGATTATAGTGAGAATCCCAGAGGTTATGAAGCCTAATGACTACTACCCAATGCTGCAATCTTATGTAGGAATACATAATGCTGGTAGAAGTTTCTAAAAAGCTTTTCTAAATGTTATGAAGTCTTTGACAGGGAACTAAAGATTTTAAAGATATATGTGAAGTTTTAATTACTGTTGTCAATCGAAGATCAGGGTTTCAGAAGAGAAAGGCATTCTGGGTATGTGAAACGTTTTAAATACCAAATACAGGAGATTTCTCAAATGACTTTCCATTATTCACATTTGTGTGTGACATTTTGTTGTGACTTGAGCATTGCTTTACTTTAAAGTAAGAGGAGTCACTTTTTAATTATCCAACCAAGTAATTTAAATTGGTGGAGTGAGATACCTGAGCTGGTGGTGAGATAGTTCTCAAAGCCTGCCAACACTTGCCCCTTGCCTCACTGACCAAATATGCTGGTGCCTCATCATTGGCCCCAGCTGGTTTCATGTCTGTGCAACCATTTCTTCATTCTAGGTAATGAAATGGAATAACAATCCATTAACAATTCATTAAAACATAAGCATCTTGAGAGCAGGGACTGTTTTTTTTTTCCTCTTCTTTGTATGCCAAGCAGTTAGCATAATGCCTAGCACATAGTAGGAGCTTAATACATGCTTTTTAAACGACTGAATATTTTTCAAAATATAAAATGTGAAATCTGTTGTCTATAACTGGCTAAGGGTCTAAATTGAAAAAAAAATTTTTTCTCTCAGGCCTTTCCCAATACATTCATAGATTCAAACATACAAACATGTTATAGACACCTAGTTAATTGTATATAGACAAAGTGAAAATGAAACTAAACCAAAAAATATAAAATAAAGACAGTTGCCATTAACCATCTTCCACAACATTTCTTCTTCTGGTTTATATTCCTTTAGGTGCAGACAAGAAAAAATCTTAACCACCCATTCTTGCAGCTTACAAAGGGATATTGCTCTTGGCTTCATTCTTAGTTACTTGCCCTTGCTGCTATCTTTTGTACAATTCTTTTAAAAAGCTAAGTTACAGGGTCAGTTCCCTGTGTAGTCATATCTATCTCTTAAGACAATTCCCATCTTTACTACTCATTAAAGTCTCATTGGTGTCTTTAGAATTTCATTTTTGAGCATCTCTCAACCCTCCTGAGCTTATGTATCTTATATTTTAATCCTTGACACTCTACCTATCCTTATTCTGAGCTCCTTTAAATATGCTATATTCATCTCTTTGATTCTTTTGAGTGTTTGTGCATTTTGTCTCATAATCCCTGAAATGTATCACAACTTTATTCAACCAGTGTAATATCATTCACAAATAGGAGTTTCTGGAGAACCTCACCATCTATAGGGAATATCTCTTCAATTTGAACTTTCCATTAGATTTCTTCCAAGAAAGTAGTAAGTGCCTTTTTTGACTATATATCTTCCTATTTTATGCCTTTTGTGTTAATAATCAGGGGAATATCAAATATAATCATCTCTGTTGATAGGTCTTGCAAACGAAGGCCATGTGAACTCCGAGGTACCCTTTATCCTAACTCTTACTTCCACAGTTAAGTCAGGCGGTCTCCAGAGCTTGGATGGTTATATCCCTCCACCAGTGTTCTAGGGGTACTCCTGCAGCGTCAGAGGCGATTCTCTAATACAATTGGCTCAAGCTCCCACCTGTGTTTCTTCCCCATATTATCAATAGAGAATCATTTAGTCATCCAGTTTTTAGTAGCTTTTAGAAAAGGATATTTACTAATGTTATGCAACAAGAATAGCTTCTACAGATCCCCTGAAATGTCTGTGACATACTCTACCACAAATACATACAGAGCCCAGGATAAGAGAGGAGGATAAGAGAGGAAACACATAGTTCATGGTTCCCATTAGGCACGGTGCAGTTTATTTGCTGGGCTCCTTGTAGAGCTACAAATCTACTGCATTCTTGACTCCTAATGATGCAAAGACTACCGCCAACTGATCTGGGGACACTGCAAGGACACCAATGGCAAGATGGCGACTGTGGCTGTCTCTAGAATTATGATGTAAGGGCATTGATGGGAAGATAAAAAATTTAACATACTCCAGACCCTTCAAAGCTGAAGGTCCTACTTTAGTTCAAAGGGGAGGGGGAAAAAGATGCAGCAGAGGCCTTAAGTTGAAATCCCCCAAATCCCAAGAAGTTCCTTCTCAGGAATGTAGTAGAAAAATGCACATTCTTATTTCTGGTATTCCTTTCATTTCTCAACTTCCTTGATACTTTATAGATAATCCCTGAAGGGCTGACCAAGTTTTCCAGCCAATCAGAACAGACTTCCTTTCTGTCTGGCATTATTTCACGTCATCCAATGACTTTCGAGTACTTTTCACACTTCATTGGTCTTTTGTTTGTTTGATTGATTGATCAATAGTTTCACTAGTTAAGGCATCAGGGTTAAAATAGAATCTTGTACAAAGAAATCTTGCAAGTTTTTGATGTATGCATTAGAGAGTCCTTGTTGAAAGATGGCTTTAATCACAGAGACTTGCTCAACTGAATCAAATGCTATTATATAGTCAAGAACAAATCAGCACATTGAGATCTTGTATTCTGTATACAATTAAGTCAATTGTATAAAGATGTAGTCTATGGGGAATATTACTTGCAACAGTCTACCTCTTCCTCACTCATATCCTTCTCTGGAATCCCTTCAAAACATGTTTATATTCTTATATAAAATTTTTTATGGATGAAAAAGAAGACATAAAGATTAGTAGTATTGATAATCTCTTGGTCCTTTATGTTTAGATTCTTTTAGGTGTCTTAACAAGGTCTGTGATTGTCTCCATACCTTTGGTATCTTTCTTTCCTCAGATACTTTTGAAATAAATTCAACACCCTCATAATTGTGTTGCATACATTCTGGATTTCTTTCATGTAGGTTTGATCAAACTAAGCTTTTCTTTGTCCTCTTTATTGCTATTTCTACCTTCTTTGTAAGTTAAAGTATTATGGCTCCATTTTCCCTGATGGTGGAGAGAATTCTACATAAAAAAAAAAAAAACCTTTGCATTTTTCCCCCACATTTTTTTCTGGTTGCTGTCTTACTAGTCTCATCCTTAAATACCCTTGGGAATCCCTCTTTAAACTGGTTTTATCCTCCACTCTCTCTCTGCATTTTGAAACTGTTCTGTTCATAATCTTCTGCTATCCTTCTCAGTAAGATTTTATAATTTGCATTTTAAGCTTCTTTTCCCCAGGCTGCCATATTTCTGTGCTTCACAAATAACCAAATTTTTGTTGACTAATATTAAATTTTTAGGCTTGTTTACTTACCTTATTATGACAAATTAATTATATTGGTTAAACTTCTACATGACATTATTGCAATTGGTGTCTTCTGTCCATATCCTTTTTTCATTATCAATAATAGGTTTAAATAGGTCAAAGAAAAGGTCATAAAAATCACATAGGTCAAAGAAACAGTCACAAAAACCACATATCTTGATTATATAAAATAAAAAAAATTGCACAAGTAAAATAAATGTAGATAAAATCAGAATAAAATATATGAACTTGGAAAATATTGTATTAAATTTCACTAACACAAATCTGATATCCAGAAGAATTTATACATATGTATAAGATGTCACATTTAGGAGCAATGGGTGAAAGAGGCAAAGAAGAAGATTTAGGCTTGACATAATGGAAAAAAATTGACAGTCAGAGCCACCCTAAAGTTGAATGGACTAACTCAGGAGGTAGTGAGTACCTTTCCCTGAAAATCTTCAGTGAAAGAGTAGATGACCATTTGTCAAAGATACTTTATAAGGAATCCTCATTCTGTTTCTGAGATTGAGGGCTTTCAAAGAAAATCTATAATCTGTTGCCCTTGTTCTTACTGCTTGTAAAGGGAGTTGGTCATGATTTCTAGAAGAACATTGAAAAATAGCAGTTGTCTTGTGTTAAGAAATTTTTTTATTTTTTTCCTTTGGAACTGTTGATGAAAGCACATAAAATTACAAGTGGAAGAAACGTCATGCCACAAAATTGCATAGAATTATTACAAAAATGTGAATTATGCATTTTAAACAATTTGAGATTGATAAACCAAAATATGTACATTTTAATAGCTCCAATAGTTTGTCCTATCTTTTTTCTTAAAAGGCAAAAATCACAAAGTCCAATCCATCACAGACAATATTAATACAATATACAAGAGCAACATTAAAGTTAAAAGAAACGCAAGCAACGTTCCTTTAGAAATCATCCAATGATTGCTTAACTAATACACATGTATTAATTAATATATGGCAATAATGAAACAGTTGAATTCAAAAATGTCTGACATTTCATTAGAACTTTGAAAATTCTGTTCACACTGCCAAAACCACACTATTTTCAGTAGTGTAAAGATAGCTGAAGAGCACAATCTAGGTAAATGCAAGGCTCTACTGTCTATTAGAATAACATCCACAGTACAGAATTTCATACATTCAACACAGAACAAGGCAAATACATAAAGGCACAAGACCACACATCATAAAGACCCCTTTTTCTTCATCTTAGTCTATTTCAAGTAATATTAATATTATTAAATGATATTTGTATCACTGTTATAGTTTCAACAATGCAAGGTATACAGTGTTACACACTACCCTACAACTGCAAAAAGTATCACTGTACAGATATAAAAAAATGTGATTATAGTAAATGGTCAAATACAAACATATTGCAAAATAGCTACAGTGGTTAAGATACGGAAAACCAACTAACTGAATTGTTTTGTGTAACTGAACTGTTTTTGTATAAATCAAAAATTAGTCAGCCTCAGTCTATTTCCAGACTAAAATTCTGCACTATCTACTGTACTCATTACAATGCTGTGGAGTTATGAATATCCTTATTAGTTTATCTATCATTCAGGCAATCTGGAATTCTGTTATAAAATGGAGCATTCAATGGAGACCATTATAGTTTCTTTATGATCACTATCTTTATCTTCAAAGTGCCAAAGTAGAAATATTTATAAAGGATTTCCCTTTTCCTAAGTGGAAGCTTTATTCAATGAATCAAAGTAATTTAGTTCAAAATACAATCATCTGGAAAGATCAGGTGACTCCCCCCTGTCTTATTAAAGTTGTTTTTAAAAAAGGATTTTTTAAGGTTTGGACCTAAGCTTGATCTTGATTGAAACTGAAGATGGACTTTTAGTTATTGCTTAAATTTGAATAATATAAGGTGCACAGAAATATTAAACTCCTGAGGGAATATAAGTTAAAGAGCATAAAAGTTTTCTGGGTATTAAATTGCTATGCTTTGCTCCTGTCAAAGATAATTACTTTAATTTCAATAAAACATAATGGGAATATCTCCTATAGATTTTAAGCTAACTATTATTTTTATGGAATGGCAGTGTGGTATACTGACTAGAGCTTTGACCTTGGAGGCAGAAAGACCTGAATTCAAGCCCTGTCTCTTATACATAGTAGCTGTATAACCCTGGACAAGCCACCTAGTCTCTCAGTGCCTAGAATACTATAAGTTACTGAAAATCTGCTAATCAGTGGAGGAAGTTTCCCACCAGGAGTTCCCTCATACCAATGAAATCATAAGTCTGGAACAACAACAAAAGTACTTATGTTGATATCTAAAGGTTATATTTTTTCATTTAAAAACATCTTGACCCACATAAAACTTTCAAATATAATAATTTAATCGGTGTTTACCATGTGGTTGATTTGCTTTTTATAGTCTAACAATATATAAACACAGATGATTCTGAATCTTTAATCACATTAAAATGTGGTTCAATGGATTGATGTATAATGGATATATGTAAAGCATTCAATGGATGGGCTTCAGTTTCAAACCTTAGTAAAACTGAATTTTAGTTAGGGCAAAAGATAGTGGTAGAAAATAAAACATTTCCAGTACTGTCATCCACTTTTTCATTCAGTTCTATCCACTTTAAACAAGTAGATAGAACCTTAAAAACCGACCCTTGAAACCAATCATTTAGAGCCTGCAAAATATGCGTATGTATTTTATGTTCTAACAAAATTTTGCTTTACACCACCAGTGCCAAAAATGGTTTTCTTAATATTTTAATATAATTTAATATCTACATAATCTAGATATTAGAAACTTACTTTCCCTACCCACTTAAACCTGAATTTCATTTAATTTATTATACATGAGGTTGGGTTCACTGCCAAATAATAAATACACCCACATATATATGAATGTGCATAGATACACACATGTTGTTCTGTGTGTATGCATTTGCATGGATACAAGACATATTTATATATATTTTTATATATGGGTCTGTGTGTATTCTCTAGATAAATATTCAATCTTTATACTCCAAAATAAAAGGACCATAGAATGTCAGAACTAGTTTATAGTCAATATGACTCACTACAGTCTGTTCATTATGGCTGTGTTTATATACTCAAAGTGGCTTTACTCTTTTGATTCACAGGTCAATTATTTGTCAACTGTTTGATCAATCCATTTAATCCTATAGCTAGTGAGTACATGACCTGTGAATCTAAATGGTCAAACCTATATTCATGTGTAGAAACAGCCTTAAAATATCTGGAAATACCAGAGACCACGTCGCTATGCAGTTATCTGGGTTGATACCTAAAATAGACCCTAGCAAACTATACTGACATGTTTTTACTGTTTTAGGTCATTGGTCTGGCTGGATATAAGCAAGTTAAGCCTTTTTCATTTAAAGAAAAAAAAAACTTTTAAAAATCACCACTGTTCCTTGTGAAGAAATTTTCAGCAGCAAATATAATTTTACCTCTATGATAAACATAATATCAAAACAGCAAGCCACCAGTGCTTGCAAAGCAAAGAAGATAAAACAATTCAAAGCAAATATTAAATTGATGATATGGCTATTGTTGACAGGCAGTTAGAATGAAGAGCTCAAATATGGCTGTTACATGGCATTAGATAGCATTGCACATTTCTGTCACTCACTGCGTTGGTTTAGAATACTACATTCCGAGTTCAAACAGAAATCAGCAAATGGCTTTCTTTGTTAAATATTCCCAATGGTGCATGTGGGCCATTCTGCCTTAGTAAAAAGAAAGTAAATATCTCTATTTTTATCTGTATGGTATACACATTATCTTCCTCATTAGACTTGCAGTATGTTTCAGCATGATTAACTGAAGAGTGAGAATGAAGGCCTCTGCATATCACTTTGCCAGAAAGATTCCCTCAGGAGATATGCATTGTATTAAGCAAAGTCTCTTGATGCTAGCTCCATGCTCACAGTAAGGGGGGGAGGGGAAAGATCAAGCTTTGTGAAGATGTGGCTCCTGCTTGTGGATCATGGTGGGGGGCAGTTAGAGGGGTGTATCAAATACTCTTTCTGCATTGTCTTCTTCCAGTTCTTCCTCACTGGGGGGACACTTGTGGTTCACTTTGCTGCTATCTGAGGTGAGGGAGGAAGAGACTGAGCTGTGATTGCCATCTTCACTGATCTTTCCTTTCATGGCTTCCTGTACAAACTCCAGGATTTCCAGGGGGAGCCTTTTGAATTTGTCTTGATATTCCTGGTCAAGTTCCACCTGCATCTGGAAAACGTAAACAGAAGAGTCTATTTTAGGGTGTTCAGGTTTTCATGATCATGAACACGGAAACCACAAACAAGCAATAAATAATGATGAAATATTAAGAAGGGGAGAAATAAGTTCTTTTTAATTAATATATGTTGAATAGCCACATGATTCCTAAAGCTGTAATGCTGGATAGGGTTGAAAACATTGAAAAGATATATGCCTTGTCAGAGATTCTAATTTCACCTAACTTCAAAGGACACACCAACAGTCAAATAGCTTAGAATATCAACAGTGGGTTGTAGGATATACACACTTGCACACATATAGATTATATTGTGTGTGCATATATGTCTACATACATACATATGGATAATTCATGACCCATCTTAAACATGTATGCTTTGAAGTTCTCTGAAAAAAAAAATCATTCCTTGGTGTTCAACCTAATCATGATGAACAATTTGGAATTTGGCTAGGTTGCTCACTAAATGAGAGATATGTAGGTCATCTCCATGTTTCTCTGAATATACATACATATAATCTCTACATCTATGACCAAAACAAATTGACAATAAAATGCCTGAACTAGTAAAAGTAACTGTGTCCATGTCTTCAAAAATAAAACAGGTCAATTGTTTTGACTTTAAAGTCTATTATATATTTTAACATATATATTTATGTGTATGTATATATGTATCTTCTGAAATATTGAAGTTTATGTCTGCACAGGATAACTGAATTTTAGACTTCTAAGTTAGTTAATGAGCATTTATTAAGCTTCTATTATATGCAAAGTAAGTACTAGGGATACAAAGAAAGGCAAAAACTGCCCTCTGGGAACTCACAATCTAATGGGGGTGTTGTAAGGGACTTCAGACGAAGACATATGGCAGAGACATAGAGGTTATTTAATCCAAACTGTGGCCTCATTTAGGAATCTTGTCTCTTATATTCATGATGGATCGTCATAATCTTCTGTTCAAACATTTCCAGGGACAAAGAGCTCATTACTTCATGATGCATCCAGTCCTTTTATTGGAGAACCTCCTTAGAATTTCCATTTCATGAAGTATACTATATAAAACATGCTCACTTCGAACCCAGCTCAGCTTCTGATTCTCTGGGCTACTTTTCTACTTTGCCCCTAAGAGCATACCTCCCCATCCATTTCCTTTTCAATACCCTTTTATATGCTATCTTCTCCCAACATAGTGAGCATAAGTTCCTTGAGGGAAGGGACTTTCTTTTTTGCTTATATTTGTATTTCCTGCACTTAACAGTGGTTGGAATATAGCAAATGCTCAATGTTTTATCTTAGGTAATCTAATAACCTAATATAATTTAATATATCTTGTTACAATTTTTTTACTCAAATTGAGCTTACTTATAACTTCTACCCATTGGATTTAAATTCTACCATAAGTGACAATACGGAACACATCTATTAACTTTTTTTCAAGACTTTTGAATATTTAAAGACCTCTATCATATTTTCTTTCAGTATTCATTAAGTTTATTATGTATATTTCCTTCAACTATTTCTCATAAATCATGGTTTCTAGACCTCTGGTCTTCCTCCTCTAGAATTTGTCAGTGTCTTAACAATGTGTCTCCCTCAGATAAGCACAGTACTCCAGATATGATCACATCAGGTAAGAGTATGGAAGGATCATTACTTCATATGTATATTTATGTTTATCTATTTTATTATCATAGCATAAGGTATGTAGTACTGCCATAGGCCAATCAATTAAAACTCCATGTCTTTTTCACAAAAATCTCTGCCAAATCAAGTCTTCCGTATCTGATACTTATAAAATTGATTTTTTTAAACTTCAAGTGCAGGAATTTATAATTAGCCACATCAAAATCTGCATACATTTATATACATATCTCTCTTGATAGAATGTAAATACCTTGAGAACATGGATTATTTCATTTTTGGTTTTGTAGCTCCAGTATTTTTCCTTTTTTAATTATTTGTTGATTGATTTATGCTACTGGTTTTAGCCTATTGGCATTATAATCTGTTTTTATAATTCTCTCCTGATCATTGCCTGATCATTGTAAAGGCAATTTCTCTCAGTATATTATGAGTAATTTTGATCATCCTGCAATTTTTAAATTTTTTTAAAGGATATTTTTCCTGGTTCAAAGAATGAATGGCAAAAGTATATGGTAGGAGACAAATGGCTAAAAAGCAGTTCATGTAAAAAAATATACCAGTGATGATGAGTGATAAACTCAATGAGTCAACAGTGTGGCATGGGAGCAAAAAGCCCCCCAAAACCAAAACAAATGCCATCTTAGAATGCATGAAGAAAGACAGTGTCCAGAAGGAGGGAGATGATAGCCCTTCTCTACTTTGCACTGGTCAGACCACATAGGGATTGTTGTACACAGTACTAGATGTTATACTTTGGGTGGGACATTGGAAAGCCAATATGGGTCCAAAAGAATAGAGCAAGAATGTTGTGGACTTGAAACTATGCCATATGAGGATGGATAAAGGACTTATACATGTTCGGCCTGGAGTAGGGGGAAAAAAAACCTTAACTAGGAAAAAATAGCTACTTAAAATATTTGAAAAATTGTCATAGGAAAGAACATTCAACTTATTTTCTTGGAATAAGAAGAGAGAGCTTGGAGTTATGGATGATAAGTAAATTAGGGCTCAACATAATGGATTTTTAAATGTTTAATGTTTAAAGTTGTCCTCAAAGGGAATGAGCTATCCTGGGAGGCAGTGAATTCCATATCACTGAAAATCTTAAAGTGAAGACTGCAACCAGTTGTTACAGATGTTGAACTTGGCCTAAGTGGCATCTTCAGTCCTGTTCATCTTCAAGATTCTTTGAATCTATGCTTGGTTGAAAACTGATAAGAAGTTTTGAGGTATTGGAATAGGAAGTAGAAAACTCAGTATTGATAGACTCTGATCATTTAAATTAAAAGACATAAATATGGAAGGCTAGAGCAGAGTTGGAGTATGAGGAGAAAGGAAAATTTAGGAAGATTTGTGTAAATAATCAGAGTGTAAAGAAATCTTTCAAATGATCCATTTTGAGTTGCTAATTTTAATTATCTGGAAATGAAGGACTAGAATGAGTTGCTGAAGGTCTTGCAGACTGGGAACTTGAACCCACATCTTCAAAGGTATGGAGAGATTGGAAACTCTGCCCTACAAACACTGAAAGGATCATATAGTGAGATAATAGATATGGAAGGGCTTTGGGGAATACTAGTAGCTACCAATGAGGCTAATTTTTGGATAGGAGGCACACAATTACTTGCCAGGCCTAATGTCAAAGTCTACTCTACTGTTATCGACTTCAGCCCAGAGTTACCATAATGATACAAAATAGGAGGAGAAATTTAGTTGTGGAGAGATCAGTACGATTATAATTAAAAGATGATGGTATGTAGGACTGAAGGTCCAGTTTAGGTTGTGAAAACTCTCTGCTGGAGTGCAGACCCTTTCTTTAAACTGCTATAAGGCCTCTAGCCTTTGGAGCTGGGGTCTATATTACCTGTATTTGTCTGTTGCCAGACTAATGGATGGCTTCCTCTTGCTTTAATTCCCTCATGAAAACAGAGGCAAGCATCAAGATAGAGGATATCTCCAACGCCAAAAAAATGAGATGTTTATAAACAGGTTTGACGAATTTTCAAATTCTGCTGAAGTAAATAATTTTCATTCTGATGACTCCACGATAATACCAAAATATAGAGCAGCATATGAGATGCATGAAGATGATGAAAAAACACAAAACCAAAACAAACTCATTTATAAAACTGGACAAATGGAAATCAATGGAGCATCAATGACAGGATAGCAAAATAGCCAATTTTTCTCTTGGTATTACAACAATTTCAGATGAAGTGGAAGCCTGGCAATTTCACACTCCTTTGCTTGAGTAAATATTCTCCCCATTGCTTGACAGGTCCTACTTTTTTTCACCATTACAATGAACCATTCTTCAATTTTTAATTAAGCAACACATAGGATTAAAGTCTGTGGAAGGTAAAATGGGAGAAAAGCTAAGTTCTCTTTCAAGAAATAAAATATACTAATATACTAATATCAAGAAATAGAAGTTGTAAAAAAAATTTAAAAAAATTTAAAAAAAAGAAATAGAAGTTGTATACTAAATATCTGAAAGTAAACGTTAGGATAGAGGACAGCATGACAGAACTCTATTGTAACTCAACGAGATGAATATTTCCCTGTAGTTATTGGCTGTGTGGGATTCATATTCCTATGTTTTTGCTATATTATTGCAACAATTGGTTTAAGAGCAAATAATGATTTACAAAAATACATCCAGCAATTCTCCAAGGCTGTGGTGAAGCTTTTTCTTAAAGGTCCTAATGATCTTCTCAATGACCCTAACTGAATTACAATTTTAGTGAATTTGTCCTTTTTAGGTTTTTTACAATTTTTTTTTCAAAATGACAAAAATCACCAAACAAGTTATGCATATATTCAAATCTTCTGGTTTTTTTTAAAACACTTTTGTCTTTACTTAATATGATGCATAAAGCATGATTTTTATTCAGAGCTGTCATAAGGCTCAAGGAATAAAACAGTGTCTTTGAAAATTGGATCTAATTTTCTTGATAAATAAAGACATGGCAAGTATTATATGATGGTGTTGCATGGCATATTAAGAGGTCAGGGCCAAGGATAATAGTCATACCTTATTCATTCAACAAAGTAAGTACCTTTTGGGATCTATTATCATGGTGGAATTCTTATTCAGTTCAAGAAACTAGGGGGGTTGAGATTATCCTCTTTGATTCCAGGTCAGATACAGGGGGCCTGATACGATATGGATTCCCTTTCATTATGTGCCTCCCTCCCACCCCCACCATAAGTTCAGAACATAATTTTTGTCTCACATAATACTTTGTTTTCCACTTTACATATCATATACTTTGCCATACACTAGTTTGTTAAAACAATACACGTGATCATTGTATACACATGATCTATTTCATCTTATTTAATATAGAGGTCAGCCTATGGTTGTCATTTATCATGAATTGAATTTAAATATTCCTCCGCCAATTGTTCATGGAACTATGCTAGGAAACAAATATATAAAAATGATGCAGTCCTGACTTCAAGGAGTTTTCAAAGTAGAGGGATGAAATGTGTACACAAAAATAAAACAACTAAAATGCAAGTTAGAATATTATTAAATGCTTGGCAGAAGTCAAAACATAAAATGGCCTGAGAGATTTAAGAATAGAGGGATCACGTTTAGTTATCAGAGAGGGATTAGAAAAGGTATCTTGGAGGAAGGGGCATGTAAAGAAAAGAGGGATTTCAATAGGAAGAAATGGGGAGTGGGCGAGTGTTTTTCAGGTGCTGCATGCGAATGAATGCATGAATAAGGCAGACCTTCAGAACATGAAGAAAGTGGGAGATTAACGACTATTTCAACTTACTTGGAGTATCAAGTGTGTGAAAAGGAATAGATGAAACAAGGCTCAAAAGGGAAGTTGTAGTTAAACTGTGGAAGGCCATGAATGCCAGACTAAGAAATTTCTAGCACCTGGAGGTAAGAAGATCTGAGTTCAAGTTAGCCCTCAGACACTTGCTGAGTGTGACCCTGGGCAGGTCACTTAAGCACTGTCTGCCTCAGTTTCCTCATCCATAAAATGGACCTAATAATAGCACCTAACTTCCAGGGTTGTGAGGATAAAATGAGATAACATTTGTGAAGTACTTTGCAAACCTTAAAATGGCATATAAATTTTAGCTATTATTAAAAAATCAGTAGGCAAGGTTATGGTGAGGTGGGGAGGGTGGGACCTTTTGTTGTTGGTTTTGCTTTGGGTTATTTTTTTTTTATTTTTTATTTTGTTGGTTATGAGAGGAAACATAGTTTAGTGGATAGAAAGGTGGCCTCACAGCCAGCAAGACATGGGTTCATGTTCTTATTCTGCTATTTACTGCCTGTGAGACACTAGGCAAATCATTCTAGTGCTCCAGGTAACTAAGACCATAAGTTGAACAGACAGTGCTGAACTTCATTGGTGGAAGGAGTTTCCTCACCTGGGAGTTCCCTATGCCAATGAAATCACAAGTCCAGCTGCTATCCTTAAATTTTTTTTTTTTAGATAGGGGAAATAAGAGCCTGTATGTAGGTGGAGGGAAGGAGCCAGTAGAGAGGGCTAGCCTGAAAATGAAAGAGGGAAAGGGAGAGGGAACAAGAGAAAGAAGAAGAGGAAGAAAGAAATGGAGGGAGAAAAAAAGGGGTTGTTTTGTTATTATAATCGAAGGTCTAAGGAAGAGATAGGAGAGGACTGAATCAAAGGTGAAGGTCAAGAATTTAGCTTTGGCAAGAAGGATTCTCTGAGAATGAGGGCACAGTGGGGATTATAGAAAATGTATTGAAAGATTTTGAGAGAGAGGAACCGAAGCAATTCATACTGGCCTCAATATTCTGAGTAAAGTAAGAGATAAATTGATTTTCTATAAGAAAGGAAAATAGAAATAGAGTTGTGGGCTTGAGAAGGAATAAGAAAATTTATCATAATGGGGAACGTGATAAGGAATCAATGAGAGAAAAATGAAAGTCCTAGTACAGTCTTTCATAGTACATGTGCTTGACAGATATTTGTTGAATTGAATTTTGACCCATCTCTATGATATGCTCCTCCAGCCTTGAATCTCTCATCTCCTTTTCCTTCTTTTCTTCTCATCCAGTTAATTCTCAGTTTGTACAGTATCTTTCCCAGTGAGTGGCATGGTGATTTGTATATTGTGGCCATTTCATAAATATTTGTTCAGTGGAGTTGAATTTAGTTGAATCCTGGATAGCCTCCACAGTCTACCTTCTCTGCTCCTATCACTAATCTACTGGACATGACTGAAAAAAGTCATGGGACCAACATGACTGTATCCCACATATCCCACAACCAATTTATGCTACCTACCCTATAGAGCAATCTTAATAATAAAACCAAACTCTCAGAGTTGGATAAGATCTCATAGGCATCTAGTTCCCCACATACCTAAATAAGATAATGCTCAACAAAAACATGACATGGCATTTGATCAAACTGATGCAATTAGGCTGCATTGAAAGAACCATAGTATTCAGGATTTGGAAGATGACAGTCCTAATGTTCTCCCATCATTAGGCCACATCTGACAAAATGACTTTGGAGAACTCTAGTGAGAAAAATCCATTGCCCCTTAAAGCAATACATTCCATTTTTGAATAACAAATAATTAGGAATTGTTACTTACATCAAGCCTATCTTTGTCTCCTCACAACTTTTACCTAATTCTTCCTTTTGGGGACAAAAGCAATCTTCCTCATAGGCGCCCTTCAAATACTGGAAGATCACAGTCCCCACTAATCTTTCTCTCATTCAAACTAAACACCCCCAGAAACAAAGTAAATGCTCAATGACCAAAGAATGGATATACAAGTGTTGTTACATGAACATAATGGAGCACATAGTATTGAAATGTTGAATATAAAGAGTAAAAAGAGGCGTAGGAAGACTCATATGAAACTAATCCAGAGTGACAGCAGGACCAGGAAAAGAATGTATACAACAATTAAACAAAGCAAATGAAAACAAAAAAGAAAAATGACACTGAATACTGTTTAGTTATTATTCAATCTTGGTTCAAAAAAAGTGATGAGAGAATACTCTTCGGTACCTTCATTAAAGAAATGAGACACTGTGTGGAATATTGTCTATATCGTCAAACTCATTTGAAAATTTGGTTAGTTGTGCTGAACTGGTTTTTTTTTTAAAATTTTTTCTCTTTTATTCTTTGTTTAAAAGATGGTTCTCTGGATAGCAGGTAAGGAGATATTTGTAGATGAAGGTTATGTAAACAACAAAATTAATAGTAAAATAATTTTAAAGTCTGCTGTTTCTCAAGCAGTCTTCAGATGACAAGAGCTTCAGGCCTTTCATCATCCTGATCACCTTCCTCTAGCCAATTTTCAGTTTGTCAATGCCCTTCCTAATAAATGACACTAAGAACTAAACACAATATTCAAGATACAGTCTAATCAGTAAAGACTATAGCAGAATCATCATCTTCCTCTTCCTTTCACTGTAGCCCAAGATTGCATTAGGTTTCTTGGTTTCCATAGCACATGGATCATTCAATATACTAGATAACATCAGTTTGTAGCATTATATAGAATTTTCTCATCAATTTCCCTCTTCTTCCCAGGTGGCTTGTAGTCTACTCTAATTACAATATCATGTCTGTTACTTCCTCCACTAACCTTCACAGAAATATTTTCTACTATGTTCCCCCATCTGGTTTCTGGATTTCTTCACATTAGTATATCTTAATATATAATGTTACTTAGATCTAACCCCTCTCCAACCACTACTTTGTCTGTTCTGTTATCTTGAAGAGTATATATACCCTTTCAGAGCCACATCCCCATTCTGAGTCGTATCCCACCAAATTTCATTAAAACTAAGGTTGCATTTGTCTCCTTGTGTTAGGAATTCCATTCTGTTTCATTTTTTACACTTGTGCACAGGCATCTGATACCACGGTTTCTATTACTGACTCTTCTTAGATTTTGCCTCAAGCATCAGTGGACGTTTCCACTGATATTCTGTCTGCAATTGCTGCTTTTCTCTATTATCTACCTTGGTGGATATAGCCAGTTTTCTCCATCTATCTTCCTTTTCTGTTCAACAGGTCACTTCTCAAATCTGCCTTTCAATGATGAAAAATAATATCCGATGATCAACTTTTTGAAGCTCCTTCTTGGCAGCAAGGTGTAGAAGAAAGGGAAGTGGATTTGCTCTTGGAAGAACCTACTTTGAATCCTGGCTCTTTGACTCACTACTCAAGTGACCTTGGGTAAGTCACTTCTCCTTAAGTGTCATTTTCTTTATTAATAAATAAGAGTTAGACAAGATGACCTCCAAAGTACCTTCCACATCTATATTGATTGGTCCTACTTCCCACTCACTTCTCTGCCACATGAGAAATCTATGAAACTTAAGATGGACTAAAAGTCTTCCATCTAATATTAGTAACACATGCCATTCTCATTCAGATTATATATTCTAGTTTTAGAACATTTGGACACCAAATAATGAGAATCCAGGTAAATGTAATTTTAAAAATTATAAGATGACAAGCTATTGAACTGTTCAGATTTCAAGAAGTAACATCACAGGCTGAAATGTATATTTTCTTTGGGGATAACTCTCTAGTTAGTTTGGCATAGAGGACAAAGCACAGACTTGGAATCAGGAAGACGTGTTTGAATTCATCCTTAGACCCCTAGTAGCTGGGTAATCTTGGGCAAGTCACTTAACTACTCTCAGTCTCAGTTTCCTCATCTGCAAAATAGGGATTAATGATAATAATAATAATAATAATAATCTATAGCACTTCATAGGGTTTTTGTGAAGATCAAATAATAATGATAAGATAGAATTTATATACCAATTTAAGATTTATAAAGCACTTAAAAATCTCATTTTATCCCCACCATAATCATAGAATGTAAGGGTTATTATTATCTCTATTTTATAGATGAGGAACCTGAAGCAGACAAGGATTAAATGATGTGCTCAGGATCACACATCTAGTGCATATTGAGGGTGGATTTAAACTCATGTTTTTGAGGCCACCTTGTTAAAGTTTGTAAAGTATTCTACAAACTTAAAATCACTATCTAAACATCACTTGTTCACAGTGCCTTGCGAATAGTGCTTAATAGTTGTTTCCTGATTTCTAAATAATCACATTCACTTCATAAGCTAATTTGTCTTTCAGAAGATAGTTTCTATGACTAACTCTTAACTATAATGAAAATGAAATTAATATAATATCTTTTTAATCCCGAAATTTTCTATCAAAGGTTTCTTCCATGCTTGCCACATGGAACACTTTTTGGATTGCCTTTTAGGATCACAGATTTAGATCTGGAAGTGACCTCAAAGATCACATAGTTCCACACCCTCATTTTACTGATGAAGAAACTGAGTCCTAGAGAGGTTAAACTGAATTGCCTGAGGTCACACAGGTGGTAGATCAGAGTCAAAATTCTAACCTAGGCATTCTGATTTCAAATCCAACCCTCCTTCCCACTATATGACATTAACAATATCCTTTATATGTATCAACTTTACTGATGACCAAAGAGAAAGCAAATTCACTCATCTAGGATATAGTTAAAATGGAAAAAATAGACTCTTGCCATTTTAAAAATAAGTGGACCTCCAGAATTACATAAATGTGGCTGAAATCTGAAACAGGCCAGGGTACATGCAAAAGAACAATGAGTTATGTACCAGATACAACCTAAACCAGTTCTCTAACAAAGCCAACTGAAACCAGGAAACACACAAACCACAGTGATGCCATGTAGGGAGAACTACAAAAACCACCACAGAATTGTTGGGAAAATAATGGGGGTGGAGAGGTGGTCTTTTCTTTTCTGACAAACCATATTTCTTTAAATACGAATGAGGAAAAGAAAGGCAGATCTTTGTCCAAGGTTTTTGGTTTTTAACACTGGAAAAAGTGTGAAAAATCTGATCGTCCAGTACTGAAATTAAAGTTATAATTAACTTTCAAATAAATTCCTTGTAAGGACAGCTTTTGCTTCACTTAAGAATTCAACACTTGCAAATATTCATTTTTTCCATTACTGTCAACTAAACTAATACTTTTTGGTCAGGAAGAGAGACAAGAAGGGGAATAAACACCCAAAGGGAGAAAAATCAGTGACATTCAAACTCAGCCCTTTTCTTCTTTTCTCTCAACAAGAAAACCATCAGAGAAACTCTACTTTCCTTGATGTTCCAAAAAACTCCCTAGGTCTCTTTGTGTGTGTGTGTGTGTGTGTGTGTGTGTGTGTGTGTGTGTATATTTTTTTTTTAAAGAATCGAGTTGCTGTTTCAACATAAGCTTTCAAACTCAAAGAGTCAGAAAGGAGCTTTGAGGTCCCTTAGTTCAACTTGCCTCTCCCAAATGAAGCCCCTCTCCCCAGAATGGTGACCAAATGTAGCTGACACCCAGGCAAAAGCTGGTGAAGGATCCCCAGTGGACCTATATATTTATACCCCAATATCACTGTAAAAGTTAACATCTGCTAAGAGTATTAAAAATAGTAGCTAAAGCATTAAAAAAGCCCAGAAATAGAAATGATGGTTTCAAAGTTATCCTGAGCAACCCTGCAAGGCCTTGGCATATTTTTAGAATGATCTAATGAATTTTTACTTCTACAAAGAACAAAAATAACAGGATCATATGAAAATCACCGAGTGCCGTCAGCAGGGCTACCGAGAGAATTGCATGCAGTCCATGGAGGGGACTGCTTGAAATAAGCAAGCATGAGCCTGGTACCACCCTAAACATCTTGATTTTCTGGTGTTCAGATTTTTGAGGAGGGATCCAAAGAGAGAATAAGGGTTCCCTCCAGCACCGTGCTGGTTCTTTGTTTTGATTTTGTGATTGTGCTGGAAAACTGAAAACTTAAAGGAATGAATAAAAACAATGATTCCTTTATGCGGTTCTTCTTTAAAATAGACAGTTTTTACAGAGTTTTCCAAACTAGTCCAATTGCCCCTTGACCACAGTGTCTAGAGGGGAGAAACAATATGGTTAATCCAAAAAGGGATAACAGCTTCCCCTTTCCTCAGTCACTTCTCCGTAGTATGAAAATGTCCTTTTTTTTTTTTTTTTTTTTTTTGGAAGGGGGACGATTTGAGGACAGTAAGTCTACCTTTCACATCAGGTTGCCTTTCAGGTGATATTAGCATATTTTCATATTCTTTGAGCCCATAATAAGTGATGTCTGGGAGAGGCAGACTAGAATTGTGCTCCACACATAGCAGGAGGAAACATGGGGGGTTGAATTTTTGCCACTGCAAAAACAATTCAATAATCCACCCATGGAAAACTGAGAGCTGACTATAATCATAACCACAAGGCTTTCATGTGGGAGGAATAAAAACATCTCAGCCACTGTTTAATAAACGATCTCTGTATCTTTTCTAGGGCAGCAAATATCCTCTGCTGCCATGGGAGTTATTTCATTTCCTGTGAAGGTGGACACCTTACTTGGATCTAGAATAATTGGAGAGAGGAGGCAGGTTGGTGGCGCAGGGGATAGAGCACCGGCCCTGAAGTCAGGAGGACCTGAGTCCAAATCCGGCCTCAGACCAAACACTTGACACGTACTAGCTGTGTGACCTCGGGCAAGTCACTTAACCCCAATTGCCTAGCTAAAAAAAAAAAAAAATAGAATAACTGGAGAGCAAGCTCAAGGAATATAACTAAAGAAACTTGTTGTATACCTGACCATGTGGTATTGGGAGTATTAGCAACATCACAGGGCATCAATAATAGTAATAGTTAAAATAGCAATAACTCATATTTGTGTAGAGATTTAACGTTTAACAAGTACTTCAATTCAGTTCAATAAACATTCATCAGGCATCTATTATGTGCCAGGCACTACACATGGATCTATGTATACAAAGACAAAAATGAAACAATCCCTGCCCACAAGGAGCTTACATTCTATTGGGAAGAAACAATGTGGACATACACAAATAATATAAAATATGTGCAAAGTGGCTTTGAGGAGAAGATTACAGGGGTTTCCCCTACACAAATCTTTGAAGTAGATATAGTAAAATATTCTTATTTTCATTTTACAGGTAGGGAAACTGAAGCTGAAAGCTCATAGGATTGCAAGATCTAGAACTCCAGGACATCTAACCCAATCCCTTCATTTTACAGAGAAGGAAATTATTGCCCAGAAAGGGGAAGTGCCTTATCCATGGTCATATAGAAAATGTTTCAGAACTGGGGTGTCAGCTCAGGTTCCTTTATTCCAAATCAGACACTTTTTCCACTGCACTACATTATTTCTACTGTATGTTGAAATGACATGCTGAAGGTGACACAACCGGGATTCAAAGCCAGATCTTCTGCTTTCTATTCCACTGCTCATTTTACTACATCCATTCTCCCTACCGACATCCAACTATGGGTTAATCCCTCCTCTACACATGACATCAAGCAAATCATGAACATTTCTTGAGATATACTAGGTATTATGGGGCACACAAGGAAGTTTTAGGCTCAGTTACTGCTCCCAAGTATCTTACAATCTAGTTGGAGAGAGAGAACATAAACATGAAGAGATAAAACTGTAAAATGTAAATGAGTGGAGAGGAAAGTATCATGGAAGTCCTGGGCTCAAGGAGTTAAGAAAAATAACTTAGGAAAGGTAGGATTTCAGCTGGGTCTTGGAAGATGGCTACTATTGATGTGCTTAATTGTCCTAACAACAGTTTCTCATCTAACAAAGAACAACAGGCAAGTTCACAGATAAGTATCATCCAACTTTTTCCCATGTTTATGCATTTCATGGAATTGTTCATCTGGGGACATCTTACAGTCACATGATATACTTCTCTCTAGACCTTGGGTCAAAAAGCTGTTATGGCCAAGCTCATTCATAATCAGAATGAGAATCATAGCGTTTCACAGTTGTAAGGCACCTTGGCATCCGTCTAGTCCAACTTATAAACTTTTTCTAAAACAAGAAAACTGTAATACACCTGTTGAGTGGTCAATCCAGCCTATGCTTGGAGCTTTCTACCTCCTGAAATGCCTCATTCCACTTTTGAAAAGTTCTGATTTTTAGGAAGTTTTTCCTTACCTCTCTACAACTTCTACCCATGGCTCCTAGTTTGAGGAGAGCTAGCTGGTACAGTGGATAAAGCATTGGACCTGGAGTCAGGAAGACCTGAGTCCTAATTGACCCTCAGACACTTACTAGCTGGAGAATACCCACTATCAGCCACAGTTTCCTAATCTGTAAAATAGAGTCAGTAATAGCACCTATCTCCCAGAGTTATTGTGAGGATAAAATGAGGTCATATTATCAAAGTGCTTTATGAACCTTAAAGCACTGCATAAATGCTATTATTATTATTTTTGTTATTACCCTATGAGACCAAATAAAAGAAGTCCAATACTTCTACATTAAAGCCATTCAGATATCTGAAGACAGTTCTTCTCTTGAACAGGCTCAAGATTCCCAGTTCCTTCAAATAATCTTCATGTGGCAGAAATGTAAAGCTCTCACTAACTTTTTTTGCCCCTATCCCTGACTTCCTAAAATTTGAACTAAAAACTGAACATAAATCTCCATATGTGATCTTAACACTGCAGAACATGCAGCAATGTCCTGTCCTTATTCCTGGAAAATATTTATTTTCCAATTAGCCCAAGATGTCATTAGTTTTTTTTTTTCTGGTTGTCTTGTCATAAGACTGTCATATTAAGATTAATGTATGATCAAACTCTCACACTTTTATTTTACCTGAACTGTTGCTAATCATGCTTCCTTTATCTTATGCTCGAGAAATTATTACATTTGGCTCAATTTTCTAGCCTGTCAAGCTTTTTGTGTATCCTGACTCTACTATCAAGTATGTTAGCAGCTTGGTGGCACTTGCAAATTTTATAAACATTCTATCTAAATCTTTAAATAAGCCATTGATAAAATATTAAATAGCACAAGGCAAAACACAGACCCCTGGGCCACTCTAATGGAGACCTCCTTCCAATACTCTATAATAGCATTAAGTACTATTCTTTGAGTCTGGCTACTAAATTAGTTCCAAATCAATCTAATTTTATTATCATCTAGCTCATCTCTTTTCTTTTTTTTCTACAAGGATAGAATGAGAATGTCTTATCAAATTCTTCAATAAATCTAGGTAAACTATATCTATCACACCCTCCTCGTTTACCAGTTTAGTAACCCTGTTTAAAAAAAGGAATGCAATTAATGTAGCATAGCCTTTTCATGATGAAGTCATGCTGCGTCTTTGTGACCACTGCCATCTTGTTAAAAACGTGCTCGTATTTAGAGGAATATGGCAGAGTACTCTAATAGTAGTATTAGGAATACTAAACATCATAATAAGTTGTGTATGGCAAGGGAAGATAAAGACAACTCTTTTTCTTTCTTTTTTTTTTTAAAAACTATATTTGCACAAAGAAAAGGACAATCAAGGAAGGGATGGGATACAACTATTGCTTGGGATGGATGACTATTGCTTGGGGTGGATGGGACACCAGAGAGAAGGCAAAACTACTCAGTTCTTATCTTAGGATTGTTTCCTTTCTGTCTATTGCCCTTATGCAAAACCACTCCTATTCTACATTATCTTCCAATTAACAATGGCATTATTTGGTATTTGAACTATTTTTTTTTCTTCAGTATCTTGGACCAGTGACTCAAATCAATCAAGGGCAAATAATTACTTTTTTTGGTTTTTTACTATCTCCTTATTTATTTTGAGTATTACATCCCTATTAGTCATTCTTTTTGTTACATTCATTGTATCCTCAGTATCTAGCCCAGAACCTAACAATAGAAAGTACTTAACAAGTGCTTATTGAACTAATGAATGGATGAATATTTTATACATAAGGGACACTTGTCTTGCATGTCACACATTCTACTCAAACATTAGGCCCTATGGACTAACTAGGCTACATAGGTAAATGTTTCAAGGCACAGGCATAGTACTTAACCATGGAGGTCCAGAATGAAGATATAAGCAGCATCATAATAGGGTGCTGTTCTTTAGCTGATTGGTTAACTGCACTGAGGCCCTTTTTTGTTGATGTGATAAATTTCATATAAGTCAGCACTAAGGAAGTACAGCTTTTTAGACTTGAGAGGCTTCTTCATTCTTGAGCTGTCTACTTTTGCGACCAACCTAGGAATGTCCCTGTGAACAGGGAAATCAGGAGAACTGCATCTATCAATGCTTATCCATTAAGCATTCGTACCCTTGCTATTGTTGTCTAGTAAGGTATTTGTTTTTGTTTTTGTTTTTTTTTATTACTTAACTCAATCTCAGTAAATCCTGTGCTTGTACTTAGGACCATTGTATACCATTCTAAACATTTCATGGAATAACAGAACCTCAGCATTATAAGAGTTCATCTGAGAGTTCATCTTCTAGTCCACTCTCTACCTGAACTGAAGTACCCTCTAAAAGAATGCCGACTAGTTATCATTTAGCATCTACTTGAATACTTCTAATACAAGAGAAATTTTTATTTCCTAAAATGGCCCACTTTTGAATAGCTCAAATTGTTATGAAGGTTTTCTTTATGTAACACATGTAAGCTTGGGGTCTACTTACTGAGCATCTATTCTTACTGGCATGCTGAGTGTCCAGAGTTCAGTCACTAGGTACTCTCAAGGCTCTAGGGATAGCCCTTATGATTTGGGAGCTAGATGGCTAGCAGCAAGTAGTTCTATAGCTCATGAGCCACTACAAGTGTGCTTCTCACTATGATTATCAGTGCTACCAGTTAGGTTGCCAGACTTAACTCTCTTTTAGAAAGGGGTATTTACTGAGGTGGCTTGATCAGAACACCAAACATTCTGTCACCTCAAGGTCTGTGACAGACTCTCCCACAGAATCTAGGAGAAAGTGGGCTCAGTCTTGGACCCAGCTAGGAGCTGAAGTACTGGAAGTCCTTTTCTTCCTTCCATATAGTACTCAAGAAGCTCCCTTTAGACATGATATCGCTTCTTTGTGTAGCCTTGAATCTGCCTTCCCACACAGCATCTGGTTTCTTTTAAGCTCTTAAGGCAGACACAACTGCTGGCTGCTAACGTTTTGAAGAATGATGAAAAGATGTTGATGAAAAGACGAATAGTCCAAAATCTCCTGAAACTTTTAATCTTGCAAGGTGCCTCTCTGGTCAAGGGAGCAGAGAATGAGACTTAGGCAAAGCCAAAGCCAAGTTACTCTTCTCTCCTCCCCACCCCTCTCCCCCCCAGGTGGTTCCTCCATAGAGATATTGCTGGAATGCTCTCTCTTGGCTTGTGCTTACTCTAATCTTTCACAGACACTCATGCTGGGACTAAACTTATTCAGACAATCCAAACATGCTTCTTATGCAACTTTGATTCAGTTGATTAAGAACTTGTTTGCAGTTAGTCTAAAGTTTTTAATTGATCAATTGAGATATGTTCTCATATCATTAAGATAATACTAATTTTAAATAGGAATGAGATGATTTGATTAATTTACTCCAATGAGCCCCATCTTTATATTTATGTTGAGGCAAATCTGTCTCTGCAATTTCCACTTACTTCCCCTAGTGTTACCATTTGAAGCCAATTAAAGCACATCTAATCTCTCTTTTACATGGCAGCTTTTTGAAGATTTCAAGACAGTTAACATGTTTACCTTAAATAGTTTAGCATGCCTTCAGTTATGCTATGATTTTTTTTAATCCCCTCATCATCTTAGTCTCTCTTTTGGACATGCTTCAGTTTTTCAATGTCCTTCATCAATTCATGTGCCCAGAAGTTAGACACAATGATACAGATGTAATATAAGCAGAACAGAGCACAGGGGGACTATAATCACCCTGGTTTTTTATTTTATTTCATTTGATAGTAGGAGAATCCTGAAAAAATTCTGTTTGCTGATTTTTCCATGACATGTGATACAAATACAGCTCATATAAGGTAAAAAAAATGGCCTCTTCAAGCAAATGAAATTTTATATCGATATGGTCTGGAATATAGATTAATTAGAAAAGTGCCAGGGGCATAAAAATTAAAGCAACAGACTCCTCTTGGCACACCTGTTTACACTGACAGATGGGCCATATTCGTTTAAGTTATCATTATCATATAAATTATCTAGAAAAGAGTCAGGTATTCCATACAATTCTTGCTACTTGACAAGAACATCCAAAGCTAATAGGGTATCCAACACTGGCCTTCCAAATAAAATTTCACAAAAGAATAGATAGCAAATGTACAGTTTCTAAAATAACACTTTAAAAGGGACCAGAAAATATGTGCAGAGAAAGTCATTCAAGAACTTGAGGACTATATG
Source organism: Vombatus ursinus (assembly GCF_900497805.2). Classification (NCBI taxonomy): domain Eukaryota; kingdom Metazoa; phylum Chordata; class Mammalia; order Diprotodontia; family Vombatidae; genus Vombatus; species Vombatus ursinus. The sequence goes on from NW_020954619.1 coordinate 17,518,171, forward strand.
CTGAGTGATCCAAATAGCCAGATGGAATAGGAATTTAACTGAGAACAATCTTAATATGCTTATCCCTTCTCCTTCTGTTTTTAAGGCCAAAGTCCAGGCTGCTCAGTTCCTCTGTAGGAGATTGCATAATAAAGTAGAGCTCCTTAGCAACCTGAAGCAGATTTAGGGCACTCCTAGAAAGATAAGTGGAAGATTTCTTTTAAGTATAAGTAGATTCACTTAAAAATTATTTTTGCATAAAGCCATATTGTATTAAGAGGGATTATATTTAAATGGGTAACTCAACATTTGTCATTTTTTTCTGTTTGGGGAGTTCTTGGAAAATTTAAGACTACTCTCTTTTAAAATTCTCAGGATTTTCTTTGATTTTAAAAACTATTTTCAATTAAAAAACATTTATTTTCTCTCCCTCCATCACCTCCAATTTTAGGAAAAAAAATCGACAAATTTGCATAGTCAAGTATGTCTCATTCTATGTCTTGTATCCATCACCTGTGTGCCACCAGGTGGGTAGCATACTTCATCATTTGTAACTCTGGAACTGTGATTGGTCATTGTGCTGATCAGAATTTAATATTTTCAAACATCACTCCCAGACTTCTATACCTTTGCAATCATTCAAGGAAACAGAAAGTACATAAAATAAAGACTTTGTGTTTGGGGGTTTTAGGGGTGACCCTTTGTAAGTCCAATGTGAAGGAGAGCCACCCCCAAAAAGAAGGCATGAAAAGTTGAATGATTGCTCCATTCTCTGTGCTTATTATCCCAGATGGACCACATTGTCTTACTTGGATACTTCAGAATAGCATAGTTCTAAGGGAGGAAAGGCCCCAGTAATTACCTAGTATAAACCCCTTATTTTGTAAATGGGAAATTAAGGACCAGAGAGGTTAAGTGATTTGTCCATGATCACTCAGGTCATAAGAAGCAGAACCCAGTTTCAAATCCATGTCCTCTTTCTTCAATCAAGGTCTCTTTCCTATTGTACATTTCCTTTGTGGTAGAAGATTTTTAGGCTGAGAAAAATAGAAGATACTTAATCTGGAAAGAAGCGTAAGTTATGCCTAAGAGTTTTGTTCTGAATTGGAAATGATCACCACATCAACAAACAGATGTGTGAGAGAAAATGGTCATGGTGTTCATGTGGGCTTAAAGTATAAATGGAAGATTTCTGAAGGCAATAGTGGTGGCCAAGCAAGGAATACTTTATTGGAAGAAAGAAACGTCATACTGCCCAAGCACCTTTACATTGTTGGTGGCTGCCTGGATCTTGGCCAAGATGACCAGAAGTGAAGTAGATCAACACTCTGAAAGTGCCAGTGCCAAAACCCTTGCAGCTGAGCTGTATTTCATCGTCATAATGGGCCAGGGGAGGGTATCATACAATGGCAGGTTTAATAAGGAGTAAGAGGGCTTTTCCTTCTAGTCGTTGAATCCTTGGAAGATGACCAAGGGAGTTGTATGTGTATGTAGATGTTTCCTCTTTTCCTGTGTCTATGTCTGTTATCTCCTCATTGGCTGAGAATAACTCTTCTACCAATAGCCAAATATGAAATGTTAAGATTGTGCTTGGGCAGCGTAGGACTGCCCCTATGATAGAGGATGCCCCAGTCTAAAACACTGCCCTATTCATTTGAGAGGTAGTTTGATAGCCCTTGATACAATGATGGTCTAGTTGAATTTGTATGGGGTTGTGCGTTGGATGATATTTGTTTCGTTAGTGATATGGTCTGAATCCTAGAAAACTTTTCATCAGTCTTGAGTCCTTTCTGAGTCAGCAGCACTGCAAAAAGCAACACTAGGATCTTTGATCTTTCTGCATTCTGTAGTTAATTTCTTATTGAGAAATACTTATTGGTAATATAAAATAAATGCAGCTTTCCCTCCTACTTGGTGAGTAGGAAAATATCAAAGTAATTTCTGGGATGCTTTCCTTCTCTCTCCTGGACTCTACTTATTTTTTTTTT
>NW_020954619.1:17520147-17617661 GCF_900497805.2 Vombatus ursinus
TTAGTCAGGAGCTTCTCTACCGTCAGAGCCCATGGTCCCCTCCTGGCCTAACCTGATGGTCTTGACTCAACCTGCAATCCAATGTCCAGATTTACTGGCTTGGGCCCAGATTTTCCATGTCCCTTCCTCCCAGTGACCCTTTTTAGCACCTGGTAACCTCCCAATTCTTGGGAGTTCACTCTATTGATGCTAAACTTAGTTCACTGCAACTCAGAACTCTCAAGTGAGCTCTTCAAGCCTCAGTCTCTCCAGTCAACAGCTGGAATTATAGGCATGGACTATTACATCAGCTCCAATGTACAAGAAGTTAAATAACCTGCCTTATCCAGGGTCACTCAGCCAGGGTGTGTCAGAGGCAGGACTTGAAGGTTGTCCTGATTCTAAAGCTCATTCCCTATCTACTGTGCTAAGCTTATCTTCAAAACAAAAACAAAAACTTAACAATTATATTTTGATAGCAAACCGCAGGAAGAAGATAGGTGAAATTTATTACAATTTAGAAAAATAATCATTAACTGTATTCAAATGACCTTCATTAACTGATTTCAAATTTCCTATTTTAATTGCTAATAGGAAGATAAAAATCATAAAAAAGCAAACTGATGTTAAGGTCCTTCTCAAAAAAAGATATTATTCATGAAAGGTATGATGTTATTATGGATTTGCTAGTCTCCAACACTGACTACATTAAGATCTAAAGCAGAGGTTCTTAACCTGGGGTCCCTGAATTTAAAAAAAAAAAACAAAAACAAATTATAACTATTTCAAATAATTGGATTCCTTTGTAATCCTATGTGTTTTATTTTAAACTTCTGAAAACATTATTCTGAGAAGGGGTCCATAAGCTTTACCAGACTGCCAAAAGTGCTATGACACAAAAATAGTTAAAAACCCTTGGACTAGAGTAACTGAATGATAACAATTGCTATTCAGAATGAAATCCCCAAGGTACTGTAAAATTCTAATTTCTCAGGGAAAGATTGAATTAGGTTCACTAGATTTTATTTACTGAGGCAGAGGATTGGACTAATACAGTTTAGAAACCCCACGAGTTAGAGGAGGGGAAGATTTCTCTGGAAAACTTAACTAGAAAATGTAGGTAAACAGAACTTTTCATTCCTCGGAGACCTTAGAGTATGAGAGCTTCAGTGTACGTAAGTGATAGTGATATCTGTTTATTTAATTTCATAGCAAGGCTATCAGTGGCAGCTTTTGTTTCAGATGCTTCAAACATGAGAGATGTGAGTGGATCCAGAGGTTCAGAAGGTATCCCTAGCGCAGAGTAGAGTTGTGAAGGGATAAATTGCTTCAAGGAATCATGAGAGATAGGCACCATCTGAATGAATTCTGAGCTGGTGTCCACATCATACTAAAACAGATTAAAACTGGCTGTCAGATTTAGATATGCAGCTTACCATGGGGTATAAAGCACTAACCACAAAGCCAAGAAGACCTGGGTTGAAGTCCTGTCTTTGATACATGGCAGTGTCACCCTAGGCAAGTCACTTAATGTCTCAGTGTTCTAGGCAATTCTTGAAAACTAAAACTTTAAGACAATATGCTGATCTGCTTTGTAGAAGGAGTTTTCTCATCCAGGAGTTCCCTACATGAATGAAATAAACATAGAGCTAGTCCTTACCCTATCCTGGCTCAACATGCATCAATAGTTTAAGTGGCACTCACATCACTATGGAAAAATTTTTAAAAAATAACAACAGACAAAAGGATTTCTATGTCCAAAATTTTATACCTCACTCTCCATTGCATTTTTTTCCTGTCTTCAAATTGAAATTTAAGCTAGCACATCTTGTCCACAGCATAAAATTAGAAGGAAACTTATCTGTGCTTGCCTCCCATGGAGCTTCATACCAATTACTACTACTTTTTCTGGATATGTCTACATAACTGGAGAGTTTGATGCAGATTAGTAATAATACTCATTTAAAAATAATATCTGAGGCCTATTTTAAAACTGTCAATATACCTACCCTCATTTTTTGAGGGGAAAATTACATTCAAACAAATAGTTATTTTCAAATAATTGGTTATATCTATATGAACTCAATTATTTTAAAAATAACCAGTGTTTCAATAACTGAATTCAATCTTCTAAAATAAATTAGTTTGTCTGTGCACATAGAACTTAGTCTGAGAAGAGTGCATATTAAATCAATGGAAGGCAATTACTTTACCTAAGGATTTATGAGTCATTTGCGGAATCTATGGCACCAAAATAGAATCACAGGACCTGAGAATGGGAAGGGAATTTAGAGGCCAGATAAACCAAACCAAAACTGACCAAGATTTCCCTCTAGATCATGGGTTCTTAACCTGGAGTCCATGAAACGTGTGTGTGTGTGTGTGTGTGTGTGTGTGTGTGTATACACACATACACATATACATATAAATATACATATAGATAGATAACTATATTTCAACATAAATGTTTTTCTTTGTAATCTTTTGCATTGTACCTTTTAGGGGTGAGGCAATTGGGGTTAAGTGACTTGCCCAGGGTCACACAGCTAATAAGTGTCAAATATCTGAGGCCAGATTTGAACTCAGGTCCTCCTGACTCTAGGGTCAGTGCTCTCCCTACTGTGCCATCTAGTTGCTCCTGCACTGTATTTTATACATCTAAAAACATTACTCTGAAAAGGGATTTTACCACAATGACAAGGGCCATGGCATATATAGAAAAAGGTTCAGAACCCTTTCTCTAGAAAGAATCGTGAATATCAAAGGATTTCAAGAAATCGGCTAACTTAACCATGACTTTGAGCAGGAAAATTATACACACGTGTGTATAACACAACATATATACATGCCCCCATGTGTGTGCTTACATTTCTATGAATCCACATACACACACCAAACCAGTAACTTGCTCACAATTAGCCGGAAGCAGAACCAGGACTAGCATTCAGATCGTCTGTTGCCCAGTAAAGTGCTCTTTCAAACCATATGATGTTGTACGGTAACTGTTGTATCTGTGGCACAAATTTGACATAGATATTAGCACATTGATGGTATGATGATTACACAGCTGGATTTAGAGTCTGGAAGACCTGATTTCAAATACTGTCATCTAGTGTAATCCCCTCATTTTAGAGATGGGAAAAATGAGGCTCAGATAGTTTAAAGGACTTGCCCGTGTTCATACATTGGAAGAAATCGGGAATTGAACTCAGGTCTCATTACTCCAAGTTTGGCCCACTGACTTTCTAGTTTTATAGTCTTCCTGGTACTATAGTTTGTTTTCTTTTTAAGTAATGAAAACTATTCATCAACAACAAGAAAAGGAATATTTATCAAAGAAATGTCAACCATCTCTGATATTCTCTGAAAGACCAGTTAGCCTGGAATTTGAAATATAGTTCCTAAATCAGAAGAATACTGAAGACAAGAGACAGTAAGGTAGGTGTGGCCTAGTAGGTTATGTGTATGTCCATATGAGTTTGTCTAAATGAAGCTCATAGACAGGTCTGAGTAGACATCTCTGGAATTTTACCCACCCCTCTCGAAGGGAGATTTTGATGTCTTCTAGGAGGAGAGTAGGAGATCAGGGCCAGGAGCTGGCCTGCTATGCTCTTTGCAGACAGGTGATACCAGAACAAAATTATATTTATCTGCTAAATATTGTTAGTCTAAAGTAAATTGCTTTTAAGTTCATCCACTCTCCTTGTTGCTTTCCCTGTACAGGAAGAAGTGCCCCAAGCTATATCCTAAGGCTTGATTCCCTTTCCACTAAATACTAATTATACAAATACCATCACAACAGTGAATAGCAAATGAATTTATTTATTCAAGCCAATAGTGATCAGAGAAGTTTTACAGAAGAGAATATACCACACAACACATGAAGTAGATGAGCTCTCCTAATGGGGGAGTTCAAAAGAGAGACTCCCCAGCCTCATCCACCAGGTAAATTGTCCAAAATCTCTAGGGAGACAGCTGGAAATCAAGAATATGCTTAAGAGATCAGCTCCTCTACATGTTGGCTTTTCCACAAAATCTTTCTTTCCCTCCAGGGCATCTTCCTGAAGAGAGCCCGGATCACAGTAAATCTTTTCTTGAAACTGGAAGCCAGAAGAAGCACCTCTCCTTTCCTAAGCTCCTGACAACTCTGTCCCTCACAGAGGTCTAGAGTGTTAATAGTCATTTTCTCCACCAATGAGGAGAAGCTTAGGTAGATGTTGTGGTTTAAAACCCAGTTTATACAAGTGATAGATTGGTCGGGTGAGGTGCAGTGGGGTGAGAGGAAGGGGAGAGAGAATTTTGGCACTATTAAAATATGACATAATAAATGGTTAGATATTTATAAACCCCATCTCCATCGTTCTCAGCCTCAGTGCTAACATAGGCACAAACACACATACACTCTTTTTTTTTTTTTAATGGCATTTGTTGTCTGGAAAAACCTATGTTTTTTTGTTTGTTTTAGGGTGGGAGTGGTAGTGGAAGGAACCCTTCCTTCTCAATCTAATAGGCTTGTCTATTCCTTAATTATATCTCTCCTTTCTGCCCTAGAAATGGCCACATCTGGCTTTTTCCTACTAGAAATTTCCAGTTTCTTAACTGATTGCTGCCTCTTTCTTAATATCCTTAGCTAGTTCATCATCCATATCATGCCCTTTACCTGTTGGTGGTCCCCAGGACTCTGTCCTAGGCCTCCTCTTGGTTACCTCATCAACTTCCATGGATTCAATTATCATCTCTGCAGCTCCATTCTCTCCCCTAAGCTTAAGTCTTGAGTTGGACATTTCAATCTGTCTGTCATGGAGATATCTCAAACTTAACAAGTCAAAAATAGATCCTATTATTTTTCCCTTTAAATCCTCACCTCTTCCAACTTCTCTATTTCTGTCAAAAGCATCAACATTCTTCCAGGCTGTCAGGTTCTAAACTGTGGTATTATCTATCCCCAGCTCATACATTCCCAACATCATCCCCTCACTCCACATATCCAATCAGTTACAAAATCTTGCCATTTTGCCTTTACAATATCCCTTGCATTTGACCCCTTCTCTCTACTCATTTGGCTACCACCTTAATTTGGGCCCTTGTGACTCTTGCCTAGATAATTGCAAAGGCCTCTTGATTAGTCTCCCTGCCTCAAGTTTCTTCATAGTTTAGTCTATCCTCTACACAACAGCCAAATTATTTTCCTTAAGCAGAGATTTTCCTGCTCAATAAATTCCAGGGGTGTCTCATGCCTCTAGGATCAAACATAAATTCCTCTGCTATTGTTGTTCATCCTTCATTCTTGGGGAGGACCGATGACCCCAGAAGGGTGATGTCTTGAATTGCAAGTAAATTGTATTTAAGGGAGGCAGAGCTGTGCAAAGTCATCAGCCTCATTCTCTCCTCCAGAGTCAAAGGAATTCCAGTGGCACGAGGTAGGTCAAGATGACTGGTGATGGCCCCACAGGCCTTTTTAAGTTAAGGTCTTTCCCAGGTCTCAGTTTGTCTGAGGCAATGCCTATTTAGTAATTAAGGGCTAGGTAGGAATTGAGGGAAAAGATGGCCTAGTTTGCCTTCATAAATTTCTCTGGTTAGCTTTTAAATTCCTTCACAGCCTGTCCACACCCTATCTTTCCAGTCTCATAGTATACCAGTCCCCATCCCACACTCTTCGATTTAGTGCTTTCTCTGTGGGCCTCACACAACAGACACAGCATCTCCCATCTCAGTGGTTTTTTATTGGCTGTTGCCCACAACTGTTACTTTGGTATAACAGAACCCCTCTCTTCTTTAAGCACCATTTTCCATCCTGATCCTCTCAATGGCTTGTGCCCTTTCTCCTCACCTATTTTGTAGTTAATTACTTTACATTTATTTATATTTATTCTGTATACGTACATAAAGCACTGTCCCTTCTACATATGAACAGTTTGGTTGCTGAAAGAGGGGAAAATTAAAAATTTGTATAAAAAGAAAATACAAAATCAATTCCTGTAAGATGTAATGTACTACCCCTTTCGCATGTGAACATTTGATTGCTAAGCTATTTTTTAGTGAAGCTTTTTTTTTTTTTTTTGGCTAGGCAATCAAGATTAAGTGACTTGCCCAGGGTCACACAGCTGGAAAGAGTCATGTGTTGTGTGTCTGAGACTGGATTTGAACTCAGGTCCTCCTGACTCCAAGGCTGGAGCTCTATCCACTGTGTCATCTAGCTACCCCTGAGATGTTTTTTTTTTTTAAAAAAAAGGCAAAATCCACTTGTGAAGAAATACAGCTTTTCAGGTAAAATGGGGAGGGGCACAGATTGTTAGGAGGATTGACTATTACTATCATTCAGACTGGTGTACTGACAGGATCTGTTGGAGGGCTGAGAAATGAATGAGCATCAGCCTACACTGATATAGAACTTTTCTGTCTTATTTGTTAGAATATGAGCTTCTTGCCTATAGAGATTATTTCATTCATTGTAGTTGTAGTAGTGTGTGGAACACAGGAGGGATTTAAATAAATATTTATTCATTAACTGATTATCTCTGACCTCAGAGGTGTGTAACCCATCAGATTGTCTGAAGCAGGATTGCTTTCCCCCTTCCCTATAAAACACCTATTATCCCTGGATTAGGAATGGTCATGGCATCAGAGCTGAACAAGCTGACCAAAAGAACAGGTGTAGGAGTCCTAGACCACTGGGGCCTCCCTTTCCCTTCCATAGCCTGAAGACCATCCTGACTGAGGGTCCTCGGTAATATACCTGGTTCTATCTCTACCTTGCCCATTGCTAGTACAGCTTTGTAGGTATTTGTCCTAGCCCTAATTAAAAAGGTCATTAGCACAGTACTGGCCTGACACATAGTAGGCATTTAATAAATATTTATTTATTGATTGATTGGATTAGCCTGGTACCTTCTCATGTTCTCCCTAACTAAAGCTCCCTTAGGTTTCTACAGTTAAACCACATTGCTTTCCCTTAAACAAGCTCTCAGCCCTTACTGACTAGTGCCATTCCTATGTGAAATTTCAGTCGCAGACCCTGATGGCATTTCTTTAATAACAAATGGAAGCAAGTGAATCATGATCAATTCAGCCAGATATTTGGCAGTGACAAATTTAATTACCATAAGATAAAGCATACTCATCCTCCCTTTATAATAAAAATAGTGGTCTCTGAACCAAAAAACTGAAAGAATATCTCTAACCTACCAATGCCTGGACTCCTCTAAACAGTACACTCTGATAAATGCTTATACCTGTAAGAGTGCTCACATCTTGGTTTCAGAAAAAGAGCTGAATCATACATGACTCCACTGGGAGCTGATGAAAAGGCAATGCTAATCAAGGAAGATGTTTTGGGTCAGTAACATTTGTGGCACAGCTCTATTTCTTTTGAGTCTGAGACTATAAACCACCATTTACCTTTATGATATAACATGATGTCATGCACTTTCCATTGACTTGCCCAGAGAAGTACAAATATTAACTAAAGGGACCTGATGCAGCCCACTGAAAGCTAACAATGTATGACCCATGGCAGGAGCTAACAAGAAGAAACTGACTCGTGAGTTCTCATGCAGTGAGAAAAAACATTATATTGAGGAATTGGAAAACCCCAGGCCCAGTTCTGCCATGTGTAAACGGCAGGAACTTAATCAAGTCTCAACTTCTCAGAGCCTAAGTGTCCCTCTTTGTAAATTGGAGATAATGATATGGATATAACCAACCTCAAAGTTATTGCAAAGAAAGCAAATTTGTAAACTATAAAGCACAATATAACCTATTGTTATATGTTATAAATATTAAATTGCTACATAAATATTAAATGCTGTGCCTTTGTATTAATTATTAATATTTATTATTAAAATGACACATAAATGTGAGATATTATCCATACTATTACTGTTTCCCCAATATGAATTTCTGACTGAATGTATGCATGTGATTAAAAATAACAACAACAACAACAACATAGATGACTGCATTCCTCTATATCATAAGATTTTGAACCTAAGTTGTATTTGACAATAACTAAAATAACTTAGGGGACATTGTGAGAATAAACCTCTCTTTAGGGAATGACAGGAAGGGAAATATGAGTTTCTCTTTCCAAACTCTTTTCCCTGTATGGGGTTAGGAATTCTTCAAGTGCTCTCTGATGTTGAAATTTCTAAGCATAAAGTGGGCCATTCCATCTTTTCCAAAACAACTCTGTGTAAACACACTGGGGCAAACAATTTTCTCTTTCTTGAGGAGTTCTTTAGGTCATCTTCATTATCAAATATGTTTTGAGAGCCTATAGGCTGTATGACATGGTAACAAGTACTTCAGAGAAAGAGAAGATATAATCCCAGTCCTTGAGAAACTCAAAACAGCTTTGTGGACATTTTTGATAGGGATGATTTAATGGAGTTCTCTAATGTGTCTGAGCCTGGTCCATTAAAGGACTGCATATTCTTATTATCTTGCCCATCCTCAGGAGACAGTAAGATACAGTAGTAATGAGAGCAGAATGAAGCTGCCCCTCTCTTCAGTTCCCACTGCAAAGTGATTTTTCATGTTCTCCTACATTTGCCTAAGAAAAGGTTGAAAAGATAATTGGCGTTGCTGTCAAGAGGGTAAATGAATTTCCTGCTTCTTTATTTTCAAACTATTGAGAACTTAATTTGCTTTCTCACCAATGGGTAGACTGGGGAGAGGAACAGGTTTTAGAGAGTATTAAAAAAGATTATAGCAAGAGACTCTAAGAAAGTTCAAGTCTGGCTGAAGAAGCATTGTAGACACCCAGGAGAATCTAAACTCACAGTTTCAGTAGGTTCTCATGCCTATTTCATCATCAAATTTTAAAATCTAGGCCAATGCTTCAGCAATCAAGGGTACAGTCTTTCGTCTGAAAAGATTTCCACTCTGAAAAGCATTTGTTTTTTGTTACTTGATAAGTGCTGACAAGGAAGTCAGAAATATCAGAGTTCTCGTGAAATGTAGCAGCATTACTTTGCCTTCTCCATAATCTTTATTGAAATTACCATGAAAAGCCTTCTGCTCTCTTGTATGCACTTCGGGAAGAAAATCCTTCCACATGTTGACTGTTATATGAATTACATTGGTTTAGGATACAAGAGTTAATCTCTCAGTTTTAAATATCCCATAGAAACAGACACAATGCAGCATTTTATTTGAATGCAACCACTACCAAGTTCCATAAACAAACAACTACTGGAAATTAGACCCCCCATTTAATCTATACAAAGAATGTTTTCACGTAGGGAGCATTGAGGATTTTTTTTTTTTTGGTGCCATGAGAATTGTTATTTAGGATTAAAGGATTTTAAGGCTGAAACAACTAGTCACCTGGTCCAACTTCCTTATTTTACTGATGAGGAAACTGAAGGCCAGGTAATGAAAATTATTGGCCTATATGTTATATAGCTAGGGAGAGACAGAGAGACTGGAAATCATAGGAACATACAAAATGCAAGGGACCTTCCAGGTTATCCAGTGCAAGCCCCTCATTAAGTCCCCTCCCCCATTCAATTCAGTAATCATTTGTTAAGTACCTACACAGTGTTCTGCTGGAGCAAAAGAAAATGTACACAAATTACTATTATAAAACTATTTAAAATAACTAAAAAGTAAAGGAGATTTGAAGGGAGGGCAATAACAATTAGGGGAATCTGGAAACGTCTGTTGTAGGAGATGGATCTTTTGCTAAGTATGGAAGAGAACTAACTAGCAATTCCAAATGGCAGAAGTGAGAAGAGAGAACATTCAGGTATTAGGGACATCTGTCCAAAGGCATGGAAGCAGGAGGTGAACTGTCATATACAGCAAACATTAAATAGGTCACTTTAGCTAGAACATTGAGTGTGTTCATGGGAATAATGCATAATCAGCCTGGAAAGATAGATTGGAGTTAGGCTAGAGGTCATGAGGACCTGGTGGAATCCTCATGTGAATAAAGGTTGTTGTGGGGATAGAACTGAAAAGGCTTGGAAATATGGTGTGTGGGGCAGTGAGGGAGGGAGAGAATGAAGAGTAGACGATGAATGAGGTTGTAAACCTGGGTGGCTTGAAGGATGATGATAAAGCTCTTAACAAAAACAGGGAAGTTAGGCATATTGTTGAGTTTAAGGTACTGACTTCATAGATCTAGAATTAGAAGGGAGCTCAGAGACCATCCAACCCAACCCCCTCATTTTACTGATAAGGGTGCTGAGAGTCCACAGTTGGCAAGCACAGGTGTCAAACATTTAAACACAGGTCCTTTCACTTTAGGGCCAGTGTTATTTCCATTGTATCACACATACTTGCAGAGCATAGAATACAGATGCATTAAAAGTGTTATTATTAAGCAGCAGATCAAGCTTCAAGAAATATAAAATTTTGGATATGTTGAGGGTGAGATACCTATGGGATGTCCAGTTAGGGATGTCTAGCAAATAGTTGGTGATAGAGGATTAGATCTCAGGAAAATGACTACAACTGGATAGGAAGATTTGATAGTCAATTTTAGAAAGATGATAGTTGAACCCAGGACAGTCACTGAGATCAGACAGAGTGTAGATAGTGAAGAAAAGAGGAACAAGGACAGAATCTTGGGGCACACTCACACAGAGGAGGTGAAACATAGATGATAAGTCTACAAAGGACATGGAGAACGAATGGACAAACGTGAGAAAGGGCACCAGGAAGGTGCTTGAGCAAAGAAACTCAAAGTGGCGAGGGTATCCAGGAGGAGAGGGTGGACAGCAGTACCAAATATTACACAGAGGTCAAGAACAATGAAGACTGAGAAAAAAGTTTTGGTTTGAATAATAAAAAAAAATAATTAGTGACATTGGAGAGAACTCCATTAAACGAGGCAATTTGCCAAAGGTCATAGAAGCAAAGGCAGGATTTAAAGCCAGATCTTCCTGTTCCAAGTATAGTACGTGATCCACCATAACAAAGCTGTCTTCTAGACATTAAATTAAACCCTGACAGTTCCATCCAGGTGTTTTTTGTAGAGTAGACTTAATTGAGACCAACCCCCCCCAACATACTTTAAGTTGATGACATGTTACTCATCTGATGATATTATTCCTATGTGCTAGCTAAACAAATTGAATCAGTCTGCATATTCATCTCCCCATCCCTCAACTCCCATACCCTGTACTTTTCTGTCTTCATACATCCATCACCCCATTTTGTCATCTGCCCAGCTACTGTTACCCTTTTCTACACCAGGACCAAAACCTTCCGGACTGGACATGCATTACCCTTCCCCTGCTTCTGGGGCAGTTAATCCACTCTAGTCCTTGGTCTAAGATGTCATAATATTTTATTACATGAACAAAAACTCACTTAACCTATTAGCTTGTCCTATTCTGTATTTCACATTTGATCCAGCCATCCACTTGGCCATCATCTTGCCATCTGCCTTGCTGAAAGTATGCACTATTTTTGTGCCCCACCTAACTTCGTTCTATAAATAGTAAGTAAATTAATAACATCATTGCTTTCAGAAAAGGCATAGCAATTGACTGTTCTATGGATCAGTTCACTATTTTTATCACTTCCCAGACCAAAGTTCCCTTCCTTTGCCTTTCCTTACCTATATGTGTGGCCTTTCTCTATCTGAATATAAGTTTTTTGAGGGCAGGGACTCTCATTTGTGTACTTGTAGCCCCAGCATATGCCATAGTGCCTGGTATAGAGTTGACATTTAATAAAGTTTTTTCATTCATTTATGCATATATACATACACATGCATGAATGAATGAAAAATACATGCATACATGAATGAATGAATGCCATTATTTATGCTCTTATGTATGACTGAAATTCCTATCCTCCCCTTAATGGAACCTCCACCATGAAGGCTTCCCTGATTCTCCTCATTAATGATGAACTTCCTCCCATCTTCACTATCATATAGTGTTTTGTCTCCCCATTGGACTTTGAGCTCCTTGAGAGCAGAGACTGTATTTTGCCTTTCTTTGTATCCCTAGAATTTTTCACAGTGGCTGACACATAGTAGGTACTTGAAATGTTTATTTACTGACTCTGCACATCTCTAATGTCCTGGCATATTCTTTTCAATTATAGTTATATGTTATATCCCTCTGTTAGATTATAAGGTCCCTACAGTTCTTACCAACATTTTGTATCTCCTTCAGTATCTATTACTGTGCTGTATACACTTGCTAATTTTTTAAACTTTAATTCAATTTCAATATTTACAAGGAAGTAAATGATAGCCCTTAGTGTAGGTCACACAAAGCCAAACCTCAGAAGTTGCCAGGAGTCCCTAACAATGAACTTACTTGAAAGGAGCCAAAGACCAAGTCATGAGCAGAACTATGACATAATCAATTACCGGCAAGGTTCCTGGTACCAGAAAGCAGTTGGTATATCCAAAAGGTCCCATTCAAAAAAATTGGCTCAGTAACAATACAGCTTTTAGATGCATTAAGCTTTTTAGTTGTGAGACATCTCCTGTCACCTTTTAGCATTCACTGTCTACTTCTAAACTTTGAGATTTATGATATTGGGGAAGTCGTTTATATTTTACTGGGGAAATTGCTGGAATGGGAAACAAGAGCCCATGGTCTGATGTCCAAGACAGAGCTGGGAAGAAGAAGGTGAGGCTAATGAAGTAAAATGATGCCCTGTCCCCCTCTCCCTCTCCATTCCAAGCTTTGTAGAAGTTATACTCTAGGCCAGAGTATAACAGTCCTAGGCCAGGACTGTTTTAGAATCATAAGATCATAGATACAGAGCTAAAAGAGACCTTACAAGCCATGCAGTCCAACTTCTTTATTTTATAAATGAGGAAACTGAGACCCATATAGGTTAAGCGACTTGCTGAAGAGCTGGGACTTGAACCCAGGTCCTCTGACTCCAGCAATAGCCCTTCTTCTACTGTCTCAAATCTTCACAAATGGTAGTCTATGCAAGCAGGAATTCCAGATTAAGCTGCATCCCCTGGAGCCTTCCAAATCAAATCATTCCTTCCCTTTCTAGAGTCAATCTTTACTCTGTGAGGAAACGGATGGGGCACCCTTTGATAGCAGTGTTATGAATAACTGATATTAATAAGTAGTTACACAAGCATATGGATTCTAATATTCAGTAAGAGTACAATGAAATTCACTCTACAATCAGACTATAGTAAGCACTTCCCCCCATAATTTAGAAAATAGTTAAATATTTTGTAATGTTTGGGGAATTTACTACATACAGAATATGCTAAGCAATAACGTTTTGAAAGTCTAAGGTTCAAGCATTGCAGAGACTAGACAAAGGGTCTAAGGTACAATCCTAAAGGAATTTAAAATATTGTTGGGGTGATGACACACATGAAATATGTGAACACAATTTTATCATTAGGAAAGTTCAACTATGAACATCAGCTATCACTCTACTGGTGAAGTTCAAAAGTGCCAGTAAATAGAAATTCTCACTTAATAGGGTGTTCTTTAAATTAGATTTAACGGTATTTCCCCAACTGCCATTCCCCTTAGCTTACTGATATTGGCAATGTGTACCATCGGTCCTTTCCTTATCATTTCCTTGCTTCTTCTGAATCCAACTACAAGTGGGGGCACTGGATAAAATTCAGTTTGGAAACTAAGTATTAACGTAGTTGTGGGGTATAATCTAAGTCAGGGACTCAATATAAAAAATAATAGATTAGTGAACTGTTTACATATAGGAAATGGCTTATGTCCTACAAGTTTCTAACCATTAGAACATGTGATGTTATATACTCAGTTTTGGCCTACAAACAGTCTTGTGGGGAAAGAAAACCATCCTGTGGCCTGTGCTCATATATCAACACTGTTTCCAAGGTCACCTCTACACGGTTATATTTGCATCCAGCTGACATTGATTCATGTTGCCAGATGGCAAAGGTTGAAGCACAATCACTCAACACAATGTGTGACCTACTTAGGGCCCAACAATCTGCTGCTTAATACCAAATACAAGAATTTGAAGCTTAGAGTTTAAAAATGGTATTTTGTTTCTTGGTTAGATCATATGCAACATGGACAGTCTGTGATTTGGATGTTTCCATCCCTACAAGATAGAAAGGTGAGGTACCAACCATTTTAAGCAGACATGATGATGGACTAGCTCACAGGTATCACTTTTTATTGCCCCAAATGCACTGGCAAACACCATTCTAAGTCTCATGAGAAAATGTCATTTGGATAATTGGATGACTGTGTGACATGATGTGACAGATATCAAAATAGTTTTTGTTTACATAAACTATAAAAGCCCTACTCTGATGCATCACTGTGGCATGGCATAGCCTGGCTTTACTGGAACTTTGGCAGGTTCTCCCTAACTAAGAAGGCTTTGAGTATGGACCTTATAATGAACTTTCTATCTGTTTTTTTGAGGACTAGGCTAATTAAGTGTACCACCACATTGGCCGCAGGATGATTAATTTTTTTTGACCAAAGCCACTCTTCATGATCATCTGCTCTGTTATAAAGAAATTATGATCTGTATTAATGGAGTACCTACACTGAGGAAATTTCAGATGCCTCAAATAATGAAATAAACATAAAATTAATTCACTGAGGCTTTCAAGTTCCTCAAGGGTCTCTTGAGTCCTCAAGGAAAGATGAAATTATGTTCAAGAGCATTTTGGTATCTCTGTTTCAGTTCTTCAAGGTTGTTGCATTGTGGCATGCAGGCTGGGTTCTCAAAGACTGTTTCAATAAAGCAGAAGTTCTGACAGGCCCTATCAAACTGGAAGGGTTCTGAGTATAATCCAGGTAACATGGTAGATGTCTGCCATCAAAGGATCAGCCTCAATAAATTGGAATTGGCCATTAGTTGATGAAGCTTTCTGGCTACAGCAAATCACAAAAACTATTACTGAGACAAGTAGGGCTTGTAATCTGTGTTGGTGGAGGGTGTGCTCATATCAATAACAGATTTTGAAATACTGAAGTAGAGTTTTTAGGGGTTATGTTTTTGTTTTATTTTTTTAAGGATGATCATTGTACAGCCAGAGGTGAAGTTTTAATTGTCAGCTTAACAGAATGCAGTCCCTGAGAATGATTTTGCTAATCAAAGTCAAGTAAATCAATTTACAACATTCACTGTATTCCAGTCCCAGTACCTAGTTCCAATTTTTAAAAAAAGAATGGCTGTAAATACCATGTTTAACAAATGAAAAGATATGTTAGTAAAGCTGAACTTCATAACCAGGGATCTATGATCTTTTTTTAAAAAATATTTTGATAACTGTATTTCCAATATAATTGGTTTTCTTTATAATCCTACGTATTTTATTTTATGCTTTTAAAAACACTCCTAAAAGGTTGTCCATGACACAAAAACAATCCTTGTTATAGAATTCAAAGCTTTCTAATGTATACATAAATAGGGCAACACAATAACCATGCACATAAAATTGCATTTAATATGATATCATATATAAATATTTGTTGAATTAAATTGCTATAGTAAACTGTACAAAGTGTTTCTCTTAATTTAAGAGTCATGTCTTTTACTTTAAAAAATCAGAAGGGAAGAAACACATTCATCTGGGTCATGGTACTCAGAAGGTTTTCCTCAATAAAAATTTAGAGAGAATCTTTAGATCGTCACTGAGTCTTAACTTTAAAACTTTTTATAGAAGCTGGTCCAAGGTCATCTGCTTTGTTGATTACTTTTTCTTTCCTCATAGAAGTCATTAATTAATAGTACCTACTACACACCAGCCACTTTGCTAGGTTCTTAGGGTAGATAGGAGAAATCAAATAGTTCCTTATCTAGAGAGATAAATTCCAGATAAAGTAGCTTACTGGATATAGCACTAGATTGGGAATACCTGGGTTCTCCAATACTTGACTTGGGTTGAAATTCTGCTTATGATACTTACTAGTTGTATGATTTTGGGTAAGTCACTCCATCTAAGACACTGTTTCCTCAATGACCTACCTCAGAGGGTGGTTGTGAGGCTCAAATGTGGTACTACATATGTAAGCTTTTATTATTATTTATTATAATAATCACCATTGCAATTTTCTCTGTTGTAAGCATAGCAATAGGTGGCACAGTGGATAGAGTGCTGGGCCCGCAGTCAGGAAGACCTGAGTTCAAATCTAACCTCAAGACAGTTACTAGCTGCACGATACTAGGCATGTCATTTAAGCCCTGTTTGCCTTAGTCTCCTCAACTGTAAAAGGGTGATGATAATAGCACCTACCTCACAGAACTGTTGTGGTGATCAAGTGAGATATATGTAAGGTACTAAGCCCAGTCCTGGCCCATAAGAAATGCTTAATAAACACTTACTCCCTCACCTTCTCCCCCTCTTGAGCTGAGATCTGATCAACACCAGCTGATGTACCTCAATGTTATATAAGACATACTTTCCTTTAAAAGTCATGAGTAACATTGGTTTGTATTTTTCTCCATTCTTTGATCTCTCATCATGTTTTGCTACATAGTGGTAAAAAGCCACACACTTTGGTTTTGGTGGTGACCAAACTCAAATACAATCTCCTTTGACCCAAATTGTACCAAATCAAAAATCTGCCTTAGCCACAAAATTTTCACTTAATCATATAATAGTGAACTACACTGCAGTAATAACATTGTGCTAAGTGGCACAGTGGACAGAGTGCTGGTGCTGGAGTCAGGAAGATTCATCTTCACAAGTTCAAATCTGGCCTCAGACACTAGCTGTGTGACCCTGGGCAAGTCACTCAACCCTGTTTGCCTCAGTCTCCTCATCTGTAAAATGAGTTGGAGAGGGAAAAGGCAAGCCACTCCAATACCTCTGCCAAGAAAACCCCAAATCAGGTCACGAAGACTCAGACACAACTGAACTGCCTCAACAACAACTTTCTTTTTATCAGCTATTTTCACTTTTAAAAAGCTGGTTATGTGTGGTTATCAAGCATTAAGTATTATTTTCAATAGGATTCATCCAACCAAATGAGCTTTGTCCTTCACAGTAGCCCCTTGTGAGGCTATCCAATTGGTCAATCAAATACCACCAGATGCAAGGTGAGAAAGAGTACATTCCATGAATATACAGAGGCAGATTGAGAAGGGAAATTAATGTCATATCCAGCAGAAAGGAGCCTGGCAAGGTGGGCTTGAGCCAGATTGTGAAACACTCTAAGTGCTGAAGAGTTTATTCCTTATCCTGGAGACAACAGGAATTATCTCAAAATTCTTGGATTGAGGAGTGATAGGTCGGAGCTGTACTTTAGGAGCACCAATTTGGCAAATATGGAGAGCATGGATTGGAGAGGGGAGAGATTAGAAGTCAGTCAAATTAGGAGGATATTGTAATAGCCCCAGCAAGGCTCTAAGTTAGAATGGTGGCTCTATGAATGGAAATATGGATGCGTATATGGAAGGGATATTGTGGCTAAACAGTCTACAAGACTTGACAACTATGTCATCGAGCTAATGGTTTCTTTGATAGTCAATGTGCTTGGTAATTCAATTAAAACTATGTTGATATGATATTTTTGAGTCAAGAATTCCCCCCAAATCTATATTCTGGTGATTCTCATTAAATGCCCCACTTCATTTATAACAACTATATAGTTACTTTCTGGATCAAGCTTTATTGGCATGCCAAGACTGAGGCCAAAAGATCTCAGGATTCCTGGCAGCCTCAAAAGATTCAGGGATACAACAGACATAAGAGCTGATGGGAGCTGAAAGATTTCCCTCTCTTGGGGTAGTCTTCTTCACTTCTCAAGTGCTATAGGAAATTTGTCCTGTTCTCTTTAGTTGCTAGTGTTTTCCCTATATTAAATTTTTCTTTTCTTTATTTATCCATGTGAGTGTGGCATATTTGGGATTCTTACCAGAAGGAGCCTCCTTAGGAGGCATGGCCTGTCAGTTGCTTTTTGTTTTTGTTTTTTTTATCCTTTGTATCGTCTGTCTAGAATGTCAGCTCATATAGTGTGGTCTGAGAAACTCCGAAGGCTTCCAAAGAATCTTTTTGGGAATCTATAAGGTCAAAACTATTTTCATAATAATACTAAAATATTATTTGCTTTTTGCCTATTAAAATTCTGTTTGCTAACTACATATCTATGTGAGGCTGGATTTTCTTCATATACTAAAACCAAGACAACATATTACAATAGAGTATATGCAGAAGTAGATATAAGAATCCTGCTATCTTCTATTGTCAGACATTTAAGAGATGTGAAAAAAAATGAAACAACGCTACTCAGTTTTTTGTGTTGGATTAGTTGTTTTTCATAAAATATATTATTCATATTATAATGGGTTTATTATTATTTCAAAATATATGGTAAATACAGATAGATGTAACACATATAAAAAGCTAAATGGCTGAGTAGACAGAGTGCCAGGCCTGGAGTTAGGATGACCTGAGTTCAAATGTGGCCTCAGACATTTATTAGCTGTGTGACCCTGAGCAAGTCACTTAACCCTATTTGCCTCAGTTTTCTCATCTGTAAATGAGCTAGAGAAGGAAATGGCAAACCATTTCAGCATCTTTGCCAGGAAAACCCGAAAAAGGGGTCACAGAGTCAGATACGACTGAAAAGTGATTAAACAACAAAAACAACATAAACAAAAGCTCTTTGGGATCCTCCATAATATTTAAGAGTTTTGTAAAGGGGTCCTGAGACCAAAAAGTTTGAGAATCAGTCTGGAACAAAGCTTTGCTCATGGTAGGAACTTAATAAATGCTTCTTAAATTGAACTGAATTACCAACCTTATTGTGTAGCCATGAGTATTCATGCTAATAACATGTAGAATACGTGTGTTTTTACATACACATTTTAACAGCAAAGCACTCTATAAATGTAAGCTATCATTAGTAATATTATGCATATGTTTCCACCTAACTTGATAATATGGGTTTAATTTTTCACATGCTATAAAAGTAAATCAGGGTAAATTTCCCCAAGTTGAGGACTACCTATATTTTACTTCTAATAATAAAATATTTCCAGGACAACCTTCCACCCTCCCCCAACCCCCACATTTCAGACTCATAGCACACCAACATGGCATACACAAGAGTCACTGCTCGCAGATAGTTTAAATCTTACTCGTCTCATTTGTCCATGGAGTTTTACAGACATATAAAAAACAGGTATAGGGGTAACAATAAGATGACTTCAGATCCATTATGGTTCTGGTTAAATGCAACAAGGGTAGAAGGGACTATTCATCAAAACATTGAAATGGAAAACACATAATGATTTTTAAAATATGGTGGATGCCAAAGAGAAAAACAAAGGCATAACAATGCCTACCATCTAAAACAATTGGCTATTTTAAATAAATAGATCCTGACATACTTGGCAAGCAATGTATTTTTTTCTTTAGTGGCATATGAAAGAAAGTTATTTCCATGTGTTGTCAATTTAACACAAGTGGTGAAGGGAAATGAACCATGAGAATTCACCTATGGCAAGATACAGTATGTAAAATAAACCTGTTATTCTTTTGTTAGCAGACTCTAACTTAAATGGCTAATCCAATTATTGCACATTAGAAGACTTCATTGTTTCAGTGTCTCCCTAAACCTTCTGTATCACTCTTATTTTAGAGTTCCAAAAACTGTTTTCTATTAGTTATCTTCTTATATGATTGTTAATGAAGATCTGTTTGACATCACTTTCTATGAAGTTACCTAACATTGACAATATCCCAATCCCTATCAAGACTCTTTAGGACACAGAGTTAATAGGATCATAGATTTATAGCTGGAAGGTCCTCCAAGGCCATCTAGTTCAACTTCCTCATTTTACAGATGTAGAAACTGAGGCTCAGACTGGTTGTGACTTGCCCATGGTCACATAATTACTAAGAATCAGAGGTGGGATTAAAATTCAAGTCTTCCCTAATCTATATCTAGCACTTTATCCATTAACTACAGCCTCTTCCCAATCTACTGTTTCCATGAGTTGACACTAGCTGCTCTTGTTCACTTTGGCAGATTTGGGTGCCAATCAATCAATCAATCAAGGAACATTTATTAAGCACTTGTTATGTGGCCAGGTACTCCTTTGTTATCTCTAATTCACATCTAAGATAAAATCACAGAATCTCCTAGTTGGAACAGTTTAGCTTAGAGTTCCAATCCATTCCTTTATGGGAATCTTCTCTCCAATATCTCTGACTAGTGGCAGTCCAGCTTCTCCCTGAAGATCCCTAGTGATAAATACAAACTATAACCAGAGTTAGTCTATTTCACTCGTGATCACTTCTGTTAGGAAATTTAACCTGATATTGAAATGACTGCCTCTTTTCAAATTTTAACTAGGGCTTCTAGTGCTCTGCTCCAGGATCAAGCAAAATAAATGTAAGCCCTCTTCTTCAGGATATCCCTCTAAATATTTGAAAGTATTTATCATATCCCATATTCTTTTTTTCAGGCTAAATATCTCATTCCTAAAACTTATCTCTGTTTGCTGGCATTTACATTTCCTAGTTACCCTCTACTGAAGGTACACTAGTTCACTAGTTGGACAATGTCCTTTCTGAAAAGTATTATTTAGAACTGAACACAAAAATCTAGGACCTTACTCTGGTGACTCTGATTACAACCTCTTTTTTGGATGCTGTTCTTTTAACAACTGATATTTATCTATTAATTATTAATGTTGCCAATTTCTTTTGATTCCTATGCCATACCATTAATTCAAATTAAGCTTGCAGTCCACCAAAACCTATAGTTCTTTCTCCACATAAATTGTTGTCTAGTCACATCCTCTTCATTTTCTTCTTATAGAGTTGATTTTTTTGAAACTAAGATACAAATTTAATTTTATTAAATTTAGTCCATTGTTTTTGCCTGTTGAAATTTTTAGGATCCCAATTATGTCATCAAATGCAGTGGCTATTCCTTATAGCTTTATGTAAAATACAAATTTGATAAATGTGTCATTTATGCCTGCATGATAAAATGCTTTAAAAAATAGTCAAGAACAAGGCTCTGAGGCAGATCCCTAGAGACCTTCTAGCTTGACACTGAACCAAAGTGTTACCATCACTATTTTGGCCCAATCTTTCAACCAGTTTAATCTCCACCTAACTATATTGTCAAGTAGCCCATATTTTCCATATTTTCCACAAGAAAATTGTGAGAACTTTTTCAAATGCCTTACTAATGTCCATGAATAAATTGCCTTTAGTATTCCCCGATCCACCAGAGTAATGATTCTGTGGAAAAAGGGAATGAGATTATATTGGCATGACTTTTTCTTTTTAAACCTTGGAGATTTTTAGTGATCATTACTTCTCTTTTTAAATTCTTACAATCCAAACTTTTAATAATATGTTCTAGAATTTTATCAAGAAATGAGGTCATTTTAGAGCTTAAATAATTTACCTTCTTTCCCTTTGAAAAACTGTTATAATATTTGCCCATCTTCCATTGTCAGACATTTTTCAAAGGTCGCTTACAATGGCTTAGTATGCATTTCTTTCTGTTCTTTCATTAGCTAGCTGAAATTTATCTATGTTTGTTGACATGAACTTACTACGTAATAAGTTCTGTTTCTGGAAAGGTGGGATCTACCTGTATATCCAAAGATGGGATAATAGTTGACTTCTCAGGAAATATATTGTTTATTTTAATACTGGTATGAGATAGAAGTTTATAATTTATATCAATAGCTGTTTAATAAAAACAGAAACTGAAAAAAAAACTATTTGCAGCAAATTTTTTGGGTTTCTTTGTTTTTAAAGGAAATGTAATATGCTATGCTCAAAAGACATTGTGAATTAACCTTCTAATAGACTCTGGTTATTATACCGTCTCCTGATTTGCTTAATTTTACTTAATCTCCCTTCCTTTATCATTAGGAACCTTTATGTTCTATCACTCCTCTGTAGTTTTGGGAGTACAAAACCTCCAACTTTTTTTTCATAATTATAGGTTTGGAAGAATCATTACATCTATGGTTCTAGACTTATTGAGTCTCTTTTGAAAAGTCTTCTCTTCCTCCTGAACATCATAATTAGAATTAGGTGCTTTCCTCAATGCATTGGTTAACACCTTTAACTAGGGTGTGGCACTACCTAGAATGATGCCTCAAGCCTCCTAGCCCTAGCCCAATTTCACCTATACTAACTTCCTGATTCGCCCTGAGAGGCAGCATGCTCTTTTATGAGGCACGATTGCTGGACCAAAAGTCAGGAAATGTACATTCACATCTTAGCCAGCACTTACTAGAGATATAACCACGGACAAGTCACTCAGCATGTCTGAGCTGCAATTTTCCCATGTGTAAGTAGGGATTAGTAATACTAGTACTATATCTCATAGAATGGTTGTGAGGATAATGCTTTGTAAACTGAAAGCACTATATACATGTAAGTTATTATGGTGAAACTGCTTCTATTTGTTTTTAAAGGAATAAGAATCTCTTTTGAAGAATGAAAAAAAATCTTGTATACAACATAACACATTTTCAAGCAAATACTTTTTCTACATGTGTATAGATTATGGTTATAAGAAAGCACAGTAGACAAATTCTCTAAGTCATAAGAGAGAATCCAATTCAAGAAATTCTAGTTCTGAGAGAGCTATTGAAACCCAATGTCTTTTCAATGGTCTTTTATGCAATCAATTTTCAGTGTCTGTTTTTTTTTTTTAATTTCCTATAAGTCTATGGCAGAGAGGCAGCTTGGTACGATACAGAGAGCTGACCTTGTTTAACTCTGAGAGCCGTGTTTAACTCCGGTCTTTGACTATACTGGCTACATGACCCTGAAAAAAGTTGTTTAATCCCTCAGTGTCCTAGTCAACTTTCTAAGATTATTAGTTGCAGAGCAAGTAACAATTTGTATGGCTAAAGGGAGTTTTTTACACCAAGAGTTCCCTATACCAAAGAAATCACAGGTCAGACACTTATGTCTATGACCAATATAAGAAAAGGAAGGAAGGAATAAATGAAGGAAAACTGTTCAACAGCATTATCACGCATTTACCAGGTGCCAATCACTGTGCTCAGTGCTGGAAATACAAAGAAAGGTAAAAACGTGGTCCATGTCCTCAAGGAACTCACATGGAGGAGTATGGGGAAGGAAGTGGAGCAACCAGAAAAGGCATCTTGCAGCAGGTGAGATCTGAGCTGAGCCTTGGAGGAAACCAGGAGGCTGACAGGCAGAGGTAAGGAGGAAAAGCATTCCAGCCCAATGAAAAGATATCAGATTAGGAGACAAATGTTCCAAAAGACCAGAAAGCTCAAATTTATCTGATAGCTGTGCCCTCAAGAACATAAATATATGATCTGAAAAGAGAAAAGACTTACATTTTCTGAATATGCCTATTTAACGTCATCACAAATAGCTTTAAAAAAAGATGCACTTAAACACAGGATTGAAATATGATATCCATTTCACTAAGTCATAGAATCTCATTGTTGGAAGGGATATCCGAGGTCCTCTCATCCCAACCATCCTTGAAGAAAAATCTATTCTCGAACACATCTGATAAGCGGTTATCCTGATCTGTGTGAGGATCTTCAGTGAGGAAAAATCCACAACCACCTGAGCCAAACTATTCCACTTCTGGATATCTCTCATTGTTGGGAAACTGTTCCTAACTATAAGCCCAAGTCACCTCTTTGTGACTTCTACTCATTTCTTCCAGCTCTGTTCTCTGGGGCCATGCAAAACAAATCCAATCATTTTTCGCCTTACAAACCTTAAAGACAGCTAGTTCTCCCCATTCTGAACCCTACTGACAAGTATTTTCTTCCCAAAGCTAAACATTCCCATATTCCTCAAGTAGCCATCATATGACATGATCTTGAGAGTGTCACCATCTTATTTGCTTTCTCAGGATACTCACTTTTAGTAAAAATCCTTTGTGAGATGTAGTTTCAAGAACTGAAAACAGTATTTCAGAGGTGATCTGGGGTTTTTACCTACATGGTCTTGGGTACTTATAAACTAGACTATTTGTTTACAAAATATGCCGAGGGTGTGTATGCTCAAATGTGCCTCCTACTTTGAAAAATATAATGCCTAAAATACTTCAAAATATACATTAGACATTAATTAATAGGAGGACATTATTAGGGTAGAATTGATACTAATCAATTTGTTAGTTTTCAATTATGTAACTGACATGTTTTCATTTCAATTTTCTTAATAATTTATAGCTATGTAGGCACAGAAATTATATTCATGTTGTGAAGTTCCAAATATTTCCCATTTGAGAAACATGATCTTTAAAGGTTTTGAGTAAAGGCTTCGCAAAAAAACTTTCTTCCCCAACAGTCCATGGAGAACACAGCAGGAGAAAGCAGAAAAGCACTTCACTCAGCCTAAGCTCATTTACATTGTCTACCTGACATGACCTGACCTTTCAATGAATTGTTATTCACCTCAACTACAGAAGTCTTTCATTCACAGCAGGTGTGAGACTGGGGAGGAGGAGTGATGTCAGGGGGTACATACTGTACACTAAGCCTGAAAGCTGGTTAAAATTCTTGCCAGTCACCAATTCCCTTTTTGTTATCTCTAAGCTTTTGGCACTGTCTGTCACATCAATTCTGTTGTTTGACTGTGTGTCTACTTTCAACCCAAGGTTATAATTTTTACTGAAAAGCAGAAATATTTCCTGAATTTCACTAACCTCTGACTGCATAATGGAGGGGTGGAGGTGGTAAGACACCTTTCCAAAGGGCTCGCGACAATGCTATTGAAATAAAACCTGTCCCTCTCTCAAACTAAATGGAAAATTCCCCTTTAGAAATTTGCAGTAGCTAGCAAAACACAAACAACATCAACTCTTCCTGATAGAAACCCCAAACCACATGAACATTGTGAAATGGTAGGGAGACCTGCTCCCTTAGGCCCCAAGCATCATATTTATTTTTAAAATCAGTAACAAGCTAATACTTAACACAGTAGTCTTGTAGGTGGGAAAATATGTCTTCAAGATCTATGACCTTAACCCATAGAAGCAAAAGTAGTTAGGCCTGCAAGAATTATTTCTAGCTTTCCAAATGTTCTATTTAGAGCTAAAAGTGACCTTTGAGATCATCTATCCCAGACTCCTCATTTTACAGATAAGAAAACTGAGGTCGGTAGAGGTTTTTACTTGGCTAAAGTCAGGCAAGCCATAAATAGCAGAGCCAGGATTCAAAGCTAGGTGCTTTCTGCCTCCAGTGCCAGGGGATTTTCTTTCCATAGCACCATACTGTTTCTTCCCATACCAACCAGCATTCTCAAGAGTTTCTAATCTATAACAAGTCTCCCTCACCAATCTAAAAACATTAGAGCTGAATTTCAATATTTTCAATTGTATTAATATTCATAGAAGCCCTAGGGGTTGATTTCTATTAAACCTGCCCTCATTTCTTAGAATCCCATAATTTTAAAACTGGAAGAAGCCTTAAACATTGTCTAGGCTACGTTATTCATTATTCAGATGAGGAAATTTAGGCCCAAAGATGTGTTCAAAGTCATATATCCCCCACCCTTACCACTCTAAATTTTTTCCAGGATTCCCAGGGGAAAGAAGTGAAACCACTTCCTGCATTCTCCAGTTCAGGGTTTTTTAACTTCTGTTAAGCTCCTTCCCCAATATTTTTTTAACCCTGGGACCAAGTTAATCATAGAGTCATAGGATTTAGAATTGGCAGGAATCTTAGCCATCATATTTAGCTTTCATCATTTTACAAATAAGGAAACTAGGGCTGAGAGACATTATATGACTTGCCTAAGATCACACAGAAAATAATTAGCAGAGCCGGAATTCAGATTTAGGTCTTCATATTCCAAGTCTAGTGCCCTTTCCTTTACATTATGCTTTCTCCAAATTACCTAGTGGTAATTTGCCTGGCTACCTTGAATCAGATTCACTTGAGGACCTTTTAATAATACTGATGGTTATGCTTGGTGAACATCTTACCTCTTTAACTATTCTAGCTGTAGTTACTGAGGCTACTCACGGGCCTTAAATGATAGCTTCAAGTATAACAATAACTTGACTGTGCAATACTTATAAACATTGTCAAGGGAACTATTTCGGGATTATTAGTTTCCATGTCACTGGGAATTAACAGGTTATCCTTGAATTCTTCCCAGCTTTAGGGTGGAAAGAACTCATCACTGTAAGTGGTCATGTTCAGCAAAAACAGTTTTTCCAAGTTGTTTCCAGAAACCATATTGATTGGTAGTCCAAGATCATCCATTTTGGGTCAAAAGTCAAGAAGGACAATGGGAATTTGGTTATCATAGTGGATAGAATGCTGGCCCTGTCGTCAGAAAGACTCAATTTGAGTCCCACCTCAGACACTCAGTGTACCAGCAACAGTCTCTCTGATTTTCAGTTTTCTCATATGTGAAAAGGGGGACAAGAATAGTACCTGCCTCACAGGATTGCTATGAGAATAAATGCAATAACCTATGTAAAGTGTTTTGTAAAACTTAAAGTATTGTTTTAAATGTTAGTTATCATCATCACCATCATGATCATGATCATTAACATATTATCATTAACATTAGTATTGTCCAGACCTGTATTCACTGATACAGGGAATCCAAGGGAGGAAACTTTCTCTTAATACTGACTGGCAAAAGCCCTCCAACGCAGTCTTGGAGACTTGTCTAGGATGCTGAAAGATTAAGTGACTTGCCTAATGTCACACAGCTAGTGTATGTCAAGAGTCTTCCTTGAAGTCAAGTCTTTCTAACTTTGAAGTAAGTTCTCTATCCATTATGCCATGATGCCTCTCATTATTATTAAGGTTAGAAGAATAACATGAAAACCAATAATGAGAATTGTATGATTGATCAGTTATTTGCTATCCTCTTTTCTATAACGTGCCTTTTGGCAATTTTGTTATATATTGGCACGTGGACCAACCAGAAAACTAGTATCTATTGGCAGATCTCCAAAGAAGTAACTGGTCTTAGTTGAGGTCAATGAGACAGGAGTTTTTCTATCCCAGGAAGGACACTGAATGAATACAATGATATAAATGTGTTTATACATACACATTCATTTATTGTTATTATGCCATTAAAGCACTGTCCATAGTTGCTGGTCTAGAACAAAATATCTAGAACCACTGGTAGCCAGAGATAAATATTTAATTTCTATCTTCCTACCTTGTCCACATCCATACGATCTGGAGCAGGCACTAGGCTGGCCTTCTGAATTTCAGCATCTCCAGAAACCCATCATTCTTCAAGATGAAATCAACTTCATAACTCACATCTCCCCAGATCATTTCCCACCCAAGCTACAAGACCTCATCATGCCCTGCACTGGGCACTTCTCTTTCCCTCCCATTTCCTACCCTAGCTTTTTTTTTTTTTTTGGTGAGGGAATTGGGGCTAAGTGACTTGTCCAGAGTCACACAGCCAGTGAGTGTTACATGTCTGAGGCCGGATCTGAACTCAGGTCCTCCTGACTCCAGGGCCAATGCTCTATCCACTGTGCCACCTAGCTGCCCCCTTTTGTTTTGTTTTGTTCTTTTTTGCTAGACAATGGGGTTAAATGTTTATTGACTATTGACAGAGATAAAATGAGTGAGAACTATCTGTCATTTCACTCTTACCAAAACCTGTCTGGATTATTCCTTGCCTCCAGCTCCAAGGCTGAGGCCAGAGGCCAGTATATCACCTCCTTCACACTAAACAAAGAAAAGAGGAGAAATAATAGAAACCATCTCTATTCTTCCCAAGCCCCCAATTTGATTTACTCCTTCACTCTGAGCACCTGATCTCACTCATTACTGAGAAGGGAGACTAAAAAAAATTTGAGTTCTTAATACAATTTCTAACACCCTTTATCATACCTTTCAATGTCCATTCTCCTTTCCTCTCCCATTGCTGAAGTGCCTCTTCCTATAGTCCGCCTTCTGTCACTACCACTCTTTTGAAACCATACTGTTCAAGATCACTACTGACTACACAGCTAAAGCAAATTTTTTTAACCTGTCCCTTCCTTGTACTAGTCAACATCTGACCATTTTCTATCTTTTTACTCTCCTCACTTCTTTTCTGTCACATTGGACTCTCATGATTCTCCTACTTTTCTGACCATTCTTTTCCTGTCTCCTTAACTGACTCCACTTCTTCCTCCCTGCCTTCATATACATCCATGTACATACATGCATTATATATATATAGAGAGAGAGATAAAGATATATATATATATAATATATATGGATAGATAGGTAGATATATTTTTTCCTAAGATTCAATTCTGTGTCCTCTTCTCTTAAAATTCTGTCCTTAGAGATTTTTTAAAAAAACATTTGGTTTAAACCTTTCATGCAGTAGTTTATGTATTTTCCTCATCCTCAAAGAAGAGCTGGGTCAGCATCTTTTGTATCATAACCTTTCATACATTAGTAAGGGTAGATGATGCAAGATGTTTCACTTTTGCAAAGCTTGCCATCCTTGACTGGGGCACGGGGGCGGGAAGAGGGAATCTCAGACTATTAGATATGTCTTCATGAGGTAACAAATACAAAACAAAACAATGCTGAATAGCAAAAACAGGGGAGAATCCAAAATGGCTCCCATTGATGACTGCCATGGAAAACTAAGCAGATTGCTTGAGGCATGTCATGGTTTTACAGTTCACACTTGGTTTCACTTTCTGGGAACAAGAAAATATAAATCACTTCACTTACATTAAGTGACTTGCCAATGTTCAGAAAGACAGAATAGGGATTTGAAATAATGTCCTCTGACCTCAAATCCAGTATTAATTTCACTGGGTTATACTGTATTTTAAACATACAGAATAATTCCATGTTCTTTCTCTTCTTTTTATTCATTTGAAAATTCATTTTACTTGTTCCCTACATCACCTTGAATTGCTGTCTAATTTTATATTCATATTCAGTGATGTTGCTAGCTGCCTGAGGACAGAGACTATGTCATCATTTTTTTCTCCTCTTTTTTGGCCTTACAATACCATGCACAGTATTTGGGACATAGCACCCTTGGGACATAAACACCTTTAGCTGGGAACTGATTTGCATTTAATAATGCTACTTTATATATAATATCAGGAAGCTGTTATTCTATAGATGAACAAAATTACATATACATATAAATATCATGTAGGACATCTTTATTTTTTATCTTTTATCCATCATTTAACTATTTTATATTTCTATCTTTTATAAAAACTTAAGAAATGGAGATTACCAGGACAATAAACTATGACTCTTTTGCACAGCTTTATCTATCAATCTCTAACTAATGAAGATGGAAAGTCACATTCACAAAACAACAGTGAATAGTTCTACCCATTTCTGTAACAGCTGCTTTCTAGTCCAGCCTTGAACTAAACTAAAAAATCATTCACTGGAGAATATTTTGACAGTTTTATGCACTGTGGGTTTTTATGTGTACTGGTAACCCTCATACTCATCACAGTATACATAAAGGATTCCTGGCAACATCAATTCAAGTGGATCATAGATTTAAAGCTGGAAGGAACATTTAGGTTACCTACTCCAACTTTCTCATTTTATAGATGAGAAAACCGAGATTGAGAAAGGTTAGTGACTTGTCAGAGTTCAGACAGACAGAGTAGGGACTGGAAACAATGTCCTATGACTACAAACCCAGTCCTCATTTCACTGGGTTATGCAATATATTTCTAAACATATAGAATATTCCCAAGTTATTTCTTTCCTTTTTATTCATTTATCTTATCTTGAGACTTGTATACATTGGATATGAATGGGTATTCTTAATATGCAGTGATACCAACCAAATATGTTATGTTCCTCCTGTGGGAAGGGATCTCCTTTTAAATAGGTTGGTCTTATCTTCAGAGCGCCATCTTAAAAGAGGTCCAAGATCGACTCTTATCATTTCAAGACTACTTATCTTCACTGGGATCAAGTCTTTTCCTGCCTCTTGGCTTTCTCATTGGCTTGTCCTGTACAGCTTTGAATGCTTCTCTTGGAATCTTGCCCCTTATATCTGGTTCATGTTTGGTTTCTGGCTGCTGACTATTCCCTCAAATGTGGCCATTCCACCTCCTCTCCAGGTCTTTGTTTAGTCTACTTAAGATGCCTTTATGAAGGAAGCATTAAATTATAACAGCAGGAAAATTTGCCACCTCATTTGCCCCTCATCTCCCATGAAGTTCTGATAAAACTAAAATGTTTTAGTAAATATAAGAAATGACCAAATGTAGTTGGCTACATTCTTCTATCAAATAAATTCACTTTGCTCTTTTAATTCAGAGCAACTGCCAAGAGGAGTTTACTGTATTGTTCTTTATTTAATAATGAGGTTTATTTGTTCCAATAATATTGCAAAACTTTCATTTGTTTTATGTCACCCATGTGACAAAGGAAGTAAATAGGACAAAACAAACAAAATGAGTAAGAGGTTTTGGATTTTTTTTTTTGCTTGTTTGGAGTCTTGGGACTGTAGGGTTCATTTTTCCCTCTTTAAGAGTAATATTCCCCACATGAATAAGCAAGTTCACTCTATGTCCTGGAGGGAATAAAGCCTAATAACGGAATTAATGTGAGAAGCACAAGACTGACTGAACAGAAAAATACATGAAGACCAAAAAAGTAGCAACATTTAAGAAACTTGTATGTACTTAAAAAAAAAATCATTAACTCAGATAGTAGTTGTCATTGATCATACCTGTGAGAACTGGTTTTTTTAAGTATGGGATCAAATGTTTGATAATAGTTTCCCGGACTACCAGAACTATACTAGCAATAAAGTATTAAAATAAATAAAGGTGTTTAAAAAAAAGTTTTGACATTTATATACATTCAAAAAGATACTTCCAAGGCCCTTGTTTTGACTCTAAATCTCTTTCCAAGATCTCCCTTTAAAAAGGAATCATGAACAAGCATGTCTAGGATCATTGATTTTGTTCTAATCACAACCTACCCATTCTGTTTCCCATGCAATTCTTATTAACACGATGAGCGTAAGCACACTGCATCACATTATTATGAAGCAATTATCAAGGTGAAGTGAAGGATGTCATCAAAGCAATGTAAAATTGCAAAAAAAAATAGATAAGGTAAAAATAGGGATTACCAATAAACAGCCTATAAGCTACATTGGTATGCTTGGGATGCCAAGAAAACTCAAAGAAGTCTCCTGACACACTGGAGGTATACCCTGGGGTAAATTTATGTGAGGATATGGATGAGAACCTTAAAGGATAGCTCCTAATTCATTATTTTAATAGCATGGATAGATTGTAATATGTATTATTAGATGTAATTTCTCCATTGATGAGATCACAGATCTGTTGGAGCATTATCATAAAAAAGTCATGAGTTAAAGGCATATTTACAATTGTATATACACATATACATATAACATGTATATATGTGTGCGTAAATATAGATACACATACATATACACATATGTGTATGTGAATATGTGTATAAATACATATACATATATACTTATACATGACTTATAATTAGTTAGAAATGTTAAATACTTGAGAAGATGGCAAAGGCGAGTTTTTTCAGTTCCTTCGTATCAAAATGTTTGAACCAGATGGTGTGGCTAGTGTAATTTTAATGAATTGGGCTAATATGTTTTGGTAATATTTCCCTAAAGTACTGAAATAATTCAATTCTAAAGTTTTACTACACAAGCAGAGTCAGACCTCTACTCTTCTCACTTAAGTTATCTTTTCTAATCATACTTGTCTGTTCTTCATACATACTGCTTCACAGGACAAGATATGAAGCATTGTTTGTCTTTGTTCAACTGATTTTTATGATGTTAGGATAAGTCTGATTTCTTGTTACAATAAACTTAAACAACTCCCTTACCTCAACATATTTCGCCCCTATTAGAATGGCTTACTCTTTTTTTATACAAAGGAATACTACTGATTCCATGATTTTCCCTCAATTCTCCTGCTTTAGGTAAGTCCCCTTCTAGTTCCCTAAGCTATAGATTATCTCTAATCACTGAGAGCCTTCTTATGCCCTAGCCACTGGCCATTTAACCAACCATCTCTAATATCCAATGTCTCCAACTCCTTATAGTTTAGAGAAATATATTTAGTAGAGATGCAAGAAACTGAAAAACATAATGAGCCTTTAAGTTAGTACTGAGTATTTAGGAGGCCAAAGAGCATAGCAGGGGAAAGCTAAGAGCACCTAACATACCATCTGGGAAGAGAATGATAATTAAACGTAACAGGCTATGGGAGTAAATACAATGGGTAATGGATGGAAAATAGTGTGAAGATATGGAAAGTTATGGAAAGAAAAGGCCTTCTGGGAGTAAAAAACAGCATTTTAAACTGTAATCTGCAAAATAACATTGTGGAATAATAATATCATAAGAAACAAAGCTGGAGTCTGAAAGGCAAAGTCAGGGGATTAAATGTAGGTTATTAAGAAGAAGAAACAAAAAGAAAGGACAGGAAAGAAGCAAATAGATGTAAAAAATAATCTCATGAAGATTGGATGATGTAGAATTCAATTTAAATAAAATTTATTAAATACCTACTATGTGCGAGGTACTATATATTAAGATCTGGAGATACAAAGACAAAATTGTCTTAGACAAAGGTAAAAGAGAAAGGAGAAATATATGATGAGAGAAAGTTGGGGATTGAAAGAATGGGGATGAGGATAAGATGTATAGAGATAGAGAATGTGAAGATAGATGGAAGGATTCCATCCTGACAGAAAACAGCACTATATGCCACAGACCTCAAATTTCTCAAAAGCCACCCCTCTCATCCAGTCCTACCTGGTCGGGAGGATGGTGGTCACCACTTGAGGCCTTGAGGGTTGGGGGGAGTAAAGTTGGGGGGAATAGAGGGATCCTCAGGGCAAGTTTCCGACAAGTATGAGGAGGAGCCTTCCCCCTGTGTGAAAAAAAAGGGAGGCTGTCATTTTTTTTGGCATTGAAATATATGTCTATGTTGTACCTAGTGTTAAAAATTATTTTCTTGGGAGAACTCTTGGATAAACCACTAACCTAGAAATTTGAAACTTCCAACACACTTATATACTTTAATGTCTCTCATGTGGCCTGGTATTTGCCACCATAAATACAACTGAATGGACTATATGGTATTCTGGCCTTTAGAAAGTTTTAATTTTCATTACCCCCAGAGGATTATGTATTAAATATTACCTTCGCCATAACTACTAAGGTATTTTACACAAAGCTACCTCAACCCAATGAAAAATGGTGTTAACTTACAGGAAGTGGTCTGTGATGTTAGATGAGGCAGCCCTAATATTCTGAGTTCAAGCCCAATATCAAGAATGGAATAAGAATCTAATATATTTTTAAAAGAGAGGAATGTTTTCAAAATATTGAAAGGAAAATCTTTTTATTCTAAACATCTTTTTATTCTATTTTCCATCTAAGCAACTCCAAAGAAGACTTAAGTGTGTTATGATGTCCTGAAAGTGTTAAAGTTAATTATTTCCATATTTTAAAAAAAGATTTTATAATACTTTAAGATAATCTTATTTTCTCATATCTATAACACATATATCTAATGTATTGGCACTCAAATTTAATGATAGGAGGTCATTAACTTCAAGGAAAAGGTAAATGGATCCCCTTTCACTTAAGGCAGAAAGAATCAATTTTCGTTAAAAAGTTAAACTTGAGATTTCATACAATATTATTTGATTATAGGGAAAATTGTTTTAATACTAAGGGAGGAATCTTTTATGTTAGTACAATTAGTTTTGACAGGCTCAGTTTTGATGATAGCTAGCTAAATTTATGTTTATCTCCTGCCATTTCTGAATTGTGTCCTCCTTGTGTATGGTATACCAATGGGATAATATCAATAGCATGGAAGAAACATTAATAAAATCATGAATTAGTATTCAGTTTATGATTCTGTCAGGAAGGATAATTATTTATCAGCTAAAGTAAGATCCTATATCTTTGTCATAACTATTAATATTAAATTGACTGATTGATTATCTTTATCATAAAATATGACTGAATTATATACTTATATAAATACATTACTAAAAAACACAGAATTTTAGAATTAGACCTGGAATATACCTTAGAGATAATTTTATACAATGCCCTAATTTTACAAATGGGGAAACTGAGGCCTCAAGAAGTTCAGTGACTTCCCCAAGGTCATAAATTTAGCTAGTGGCAGAACTGCAGCTAGAACCCAGGACTCCTGTTTCTCGATCCAGTACTCTTTCCTTTTTAACTGCAATGAAGGGTTTAGTTCAAGGGAAAAAAAAGTAATGATAGTTGAACAGAAATATGTAACAGGATGTGGGTGAATACATTTCACAATTCGTCTTCACTGATGGGGGTTCTTACTCTAAGTCACAATGATCTTTGACTATAACACTTAAATAAAATGTATATGTAGACTAAGCCCTATTCAGTTCAGTCATAAAGAAGCCTTTCTGGTCATAGCAACCGGATTTTTCTTCCTTTTAGGTGGGTATAATCCTAGGCAAAGAAGAGAATAAGAGGAGGGAAGGTTCTACTTTACCTTCTTGTCTGAAAAAAAAAATGTTTCTTGGCACAGAGAGAAGCATCATGCTCCCTGGTCTTGTTGCCCAGAGGGTAAATGCTGTAATGGAATACTGATGATTGTAGCTTTAG
This sequence comes from Vombatus ursinus, assembly GCF_900497805.2. Lineage (NCBI taxonomy): Eukaryota > Metazoa > Chordata > Mammalia > Diprotodontia > Vombatidae > Vombatus > Vombatus ursinus. The sequence goes on from NW_020954619.1 coordinate 17,554,673, forward strand.
AACTGTAACTTGAGCATATCTAGTCTTAATTCCTTGCTGCTGCCCACCATGTCATAAGTTATAAGTGGAAAATAAAGAATGTACTTTATGAAAGACATAGAGGGAGGAAGGAAGGAATTCAGAAATCATATATCAGTCATATGCAAAGTCCCGTATATGTCAGGTAGCAACAGAATTAATGATTAAATGGTGTTTTGCTAATCCTGAATGCCACTGCCAAAATTTTGGGGCTTACAATCTTGGGCCTCCCTACTACCACCAGGTCACCTGCCTCTGAAGTAATGTGGAGTTTCCTTTTTTGGTAACTCTAAGTATAATTCATTTTTAAAATAAATTAAATGATGATTATGGTCTTGAGTTCACACTAGTTTTGGCCCAACTGAGTGTAGATTTGATGATATTAACTTAAGCAACAGGTCAACTGGCTGCTGGAACTGTCTACTCATTGAAGAAAACCTACTCATTATATTTGTGATAAACCTGATCTGATCAAGTTTTAAAAAAGAATTTGTGAATTTGTGAAAAGAAAATCTATATTTGTTACTATAATTTATCTAGTCTTTTGCTTGGGATTGTCATTAATTCAATTAATTTTTAGTACTTATTATATGCAAGCTATTGTGATGAGAATGAGAAGGTGAAAACAACGCTTTCCTCAAACAGTCCTCAATCTAATAAGGGTGATTCAAACACACATACACATACACATATACATATATGTATATAGATGCATCTATACATGCATATTGTATATATACATATAGATACGTATATTTCTATATATATTTGGACACATACATATTGTATGTATATATAAATATACATACATATATCTACATATACATGTATATGCAAATATGATACAACATAGAACCTGATAAAGACAAAAGAAGTTCATTTAAAAAAAAAACAACATGAAGAGGAAGAGATAAATTTCACTTGATGAGAGAAAGGGGAAATCACTGAGGATTTTGACCAGAATTTGAACCATGAAGGAAGGGAAAGATTTCAACAGATAACGTGGAAGTAGTGCATCCCCCAATGGATAATCCAGCTATATCCAGAAGCAGTATAATTCAGGACAACATCAGGGAACAGCTAATGATAAAGTCTGGCTAAACTATAGAACACATGAAGGAGAACAGTGAGGCATCAGAGATAGGTTGGAGCTAGATCATGGAAGATCTTGGAATCGTATTTTATTGCATGGGTAATGGATAGCCATTGAGGGGTGGCCAGAGTAGGGAAAAAAAAGGCTTGAAAAAGCAGTTTCAAGGTCACTTTTTCATGTCTCCCTCTAACATTATAATTTATTTTGTTGTCAAACCTCTCATTTAATCTATGAAGTGTCACAACATTGCTGACAGATGATATCAACCTCTAATAAAACCCTTCTAATGATGAAAACTTACTATTTCACAAAGTAGTCCATTTCACCATTGGAGAACTCTAATTGTTGCTAAAAAAAAAAAATCATTATATGGAGCCAAAACCTGCCTCCTCTCTATTTCTTAGTTCTAGTTTTACCCTCTGGAATAAAACAGAACTTGTCTTTCTTCAAATATTTAAAGACACATATAATATTGCTTTTTTTTCCAGGTTAAATATTATCTTGGGTCAGCAAGAAGTATGGTCAGCTTATCCTTCCCCTTAAAGTCCATTTCCTCCTCTCTTTTTGAACTCAGTGACTTCTGGAAACCTTTGACCCATCCCTTTTTGGCTACAAACCTCCAATATGGAAGGTGATTACTTTCCTCCCTGAGCTCTATACATATACCATTTATTCCTTGTCTCTAGGAAGGAGAAAGAAAAGTGGGTGTGTATGAGAAAGTAATATATAGGAAGAAGGAACACTAGACAGTTACATCTCTTTTTAACACATTGTTTAGGTGCTCAATGATCTGGTATAGGCCCATAGGGTCATAAAGAAAGTGATGCCAAATAGGAAACAGGAATGGGAGGCTCAGTGCTATTTAACCAAATTTCTATGCCAGCTACCAAATTAGAGATGGCTCAAGTAAATGATTTAGGACAGCAGCTGCTGTAGCAAACTCACAGGGGCGCCAAAGGATATTTTAAATTTTTGAAGGAAAAACCGGTTACTTGACATCTCTCAGACTGAGAGAGTCATTTATTGAAAGTTCATGGTTTCACATTAGAACACTCTACATCCTTTTGATGACATTCTCAAACATCTGAGAAATGTTTTTGATTATGTATACTTTTGCCTACCCCAATAACATCTTGAACTTTCTAATTTGTGATGTCAGACCTCCTTTGCAAAACTGGATTTTCATTGGTTGCTGTGATAAAAAGCAAGCACTGAGTGAAAATCAATCTCAAAGAAGACATGAGAGTGGAGGTATCCAATCTAATTCCAAGGTTTGAGAAGTTGTACAGTGCCCAAAAGGTACACCAATCCCATTAGTAATTGCAGTTATTTAAAAATGAAACAATATTTTTCTTTCAAAATATGTGTATTTTTTTCAAACAGCTACTATGTTGTTAGTTCATGAATGTCTTAAGTTGTTTGGATCTAACCACTTAATAAACAGAACTGTCAGGTATTTCTTTTGGCCTAAAGGTGCCATGGAAATTTAGGGAACCTCTGATTTAAGAGATGGAATTTTCTGCCTTGATTCTTTTCTGTAAGAAGATAGTGCATAAATCATGAATAAATACATAATTTTAGTTGAGATAGCAAATTAAGAAAGCAGCACTTTTCTGGAATATTAGGAAGGGGGTGAAGAGATAGGAGTACTTCCTAAGCACTCCTGGAACATAAGTCTGGTCATTCATAGATTTGATAGGAACGACTTCATCCAGGAAAGATGAGTCATTTTGTTACAGGGATGCTAAAGAGGAAATTGAGGCTAATCATTCCATATCCCCTTGAAAGTGAAAAAGAACATGTGGCTACATGATTAAAATGTTCTTCATGCACAAATTAGGATGCTCTAAAGCTTCCTGGAAATATTTCTTTTCCTGAGGAGCTAAGTTAAAGCAGAAAGCTGTGTTCCAAGAAGCATGGAATGCAAACAGGATGTCACAGCAGTAATAGTAGACTGGAGATGGAGGCAAACTAGTTTTGTGCAGTTTCATAGAAAATTCATTAAAAATCCCCCTGAAAAGGGGACTCTTCATCTGACTTAAGTGAACACCTTCAGTATGTTGAAAAATGTGTGTGTGTGTGTGTGTGTGTGTGTGTGTGTGTGTGTGTGTGTCTTTGTGCAGGAGAGTGGGAATGTATTCAGCACACTTGGGAAAACTCTTCATTAGTTGTGATTTAATATCATCAAGTCAATCTTTGTCTCCATCTCTGTCTCTGTCTCTCTTTCTCTCTCTCTGTCTCTTGAGTGTTAGAGGAAAAGTCAAGCTGTCCTCTTGACAAAAGCATCAGTTCGAATAGGCTAGGCCTCTGAAATTGGAGTCATTTCTCTGGATTGGTGGATGTTTCCTTGATTGGTTTTTATCTCTTCCTGCATATTATATAAACCTCTTCCTTAAGGCCTTGGCAAACGCATTCAGGTGTGGCACTCCCAGTGAAACCAATTATTTTGCAATTATATTGTTGAAAGGGGAGACCAGGACTTACTGCATGGGGCTTAAGGATTCTGGAGATGAAGTTTCTGTAAAAAGTCACCCCTGAGCAAAACTGATAGCAATATATACTAAGGGATAAAATCAAATAGTTTGCCCAAAAAAGTTGTATCTGGAAATTTCCTCCTGAATAAAAAATACTATCTAACAGGCCCTGAAGATCCTTTAAAACACTTTTATTGATTTCTGTGACTTAATAATAAGTTTCAGTGGGACTTGTATACAAATACATATATAATTTTAATGCCAAACTGTGAAACAAGATATTTATACTGGTGCAGGTCACTCACCACTGGGGATTAAATTCTTCTATTACTTACTGTCCTTTATTTTTTCACTTACAAAATTTAAAACATGAAGCTCCCAGAATCAAAAGCATTATATATTACATCACCAAATTGGCCAACCTATATAATTCAGTAAATCAGGCCTGGCCAAGGTTGGTATGCTAGCCAAATTTGTCTCTATCATACTTAAGCCATTGGCTTTGGCTTGTCAAACTGGCAAGGTAGCAGTCTACCTAGGCATCTAGGTGGTAGATACAATGGATAGAGCAGCGGACTTAGCATCAGGACCATGAGTTAGAATCCTGTCTCAGATACTAACTAGTTGTGTGACTTAATCTCTCTGTTTCAGTTCCTCATCTATAAAATGAGGTTAATAATAGCATCTACCTTATAGAGTTGTTGTGAGGATTGAACAAGTTAACCTATTTAAAACATTTTGCAAACCTTAATGCACAGTTTACATAAATGCTAGCTATTATTAAGTTGCTAGCTTTTGAAGTTCATTTTTGATTAGTAAGAATTTTTTCCAGATTATAAATTATTCCCAAAGGGCAATTTGAGATGTTGCATTTACTTTTTTCAGATAACTAACACTGAGCAAATTTAGGAATACACTAATTGATAGCCCTAATTATTCTGTTTTAAAATAACTGCCATAATACCACTTAAGGGACACTGTGGAAGAACATGTCCATATATCAGTTTATACAAAATAAAATGCAAATAAATACATAGAAATGGTAGAGGGAGGTACTAGCAACTGATGGAATCAGGAAAAACTTCTTATAGAAGGTAATACTTGAGTTACACTTTAAAGGAAGCTACAGGTTTGGAAATGCAGAAATAAGGAAGAAGTATAGGCCTGGGGAACAAGCCTTATAAAGGTACAAAGGTGGAAGGCAGAATGTGCTGTGTAAGGATGATCTGCAAGAATATCAGTTTGACTTGAAAATAAAATGAGTGAAGGGAATGAATTTATAATAAGCCTTTAGAGGTGGGCTGGAGCCAGGTTGAAGAGCTTTAAATGCTAAACAGAAGGGTTTCTATTTGATTAGAGAGAATACAGAGCCATTATTGAGCAAGGAAATGACAGTAAAATGAGTGATTTATGAATTCCATATTGATAGAATTATGGAGGCTGGGTTGGAGTGGGAAGAGACAAGGCAGAGAGAACACTTAGGAGGAAATTGTGGTGGTCCAGTTGAGAGGTGATGAGGCTCTGACCTAGGGTGGTGACCATATGTCAAAGAGAAAGATATGAGATAACTATGAGAGATATGTGGAGATTGAATCTATAAGACTCAAAATCAAGATCTAAATGGAGGCATATGAAACTGTGCATATATAAAATGAAAATATAATCTCCATCCCATATACATGTATATAGAGTGCCACATACTGAAAAGGCTCTCACATATATTATCTCTTATTTGCTTTTCACATCAATCCTCTGAGCTAGGTGGGGCTAATATCATTTTAATTTGTCTGCAAGGAAAAAAAGGAGTCAGAAAGATTAAGTAATTAGTCCAATATCACAGAACTGGAATTTGAACCCTGATCTTTTAATGTGAAGTCCAGAACTCATTTCACTGGAGGAAAAAAAAAAACAGGATTGAGAGACTATAAAAGCAAAGGTGGGATTAAAAAAAAAAATACTCCAGTATTCTGCAGTAGCATGATCTGCCTTTAGTTGAGAGAGCATTGGACTGGAAGTCAGAAGACATGATTTCATGTCCCAATCCTGTCTCTACACCACTCTCTCCATTAACCTTCCAGTGTCTCTTCTGTCTTACATTCCTGTCGGGTTTGCTGTGAAGATTAAATGAGATCACAGATGTTAAAGTGCTTTGAAAATCATGCTGATGTAAAACATTTTCACACTCAAGGGACTAAAGGTCTCCATCAATCCTCCGAGCCCATATTAGCATGAAATAAATAATACTATTGAGATAAAATAGCAGAGGAGACCAAACAGATTTGACTTTCAAGGAACCTTAGGAAAAAAATTAGAAAACAAACAAGGAAGAAAGGTGTTAGAAAAAAACAAGTGAGGAGGGAAGTTATAGGATTAAACAATATAATGAAAGTAATTGAAGAGCCAAAAAGAAGGTATCATCCCCTTACCTCTTAGAAAGATTAAGCACTATAAGCTTCCAGCTAAATTCTTGTTAATGTGATTATCAGATTTTTTTCACAAAGAAAATCTGTCAATTTTCTCAATCCATATGCTAGCATTTGGGATGGGGCAGCTAGGCAGTGGTTAGAGTGCTGGGCCTCAAGTCAGGAAGACCTGAGTTCAAAAATGGCCTTATATATTTACTAGCTATGTGACTCTGGGCAAACCAATTAACCTTTTTTGCCTCAGTTTCTTCATCTGTAAAATGAGCTGGAGAAAGAAATGGCAGACCACTCCAGTTTTTTGTTTGTTTGTTTTGCCAAGAAAACCCCAAAAGGGTAATGAATAGTCAGAAATAACTGAAACAAATGAACAACAATAACAGTGTTTAGGATATCTTCCAACCCTGTGATATTGATTAATTTAAATTTCTCTTGTTATAAATTAATTTATTCATTAATCCTAAATTCACTGAAGGATAACTAAACTCTTGATATATTTAAAGAGCTTATTAAACCATTCAGTCTTCCTTTTTTTTTCAGTCTAAATAGCAACAACTTATCTAAACTTTCCAAATGGATGCTACCACATGGACCCTTCATCCATTTGCATTCTTTTGGCTCTTTCTTTGGCCTCTCTTTCTCATTTTTCTTTAGCTTCTCTCAAGTCTGTGTCAGACTAGGAAAAAATATTTTAAGGAGTTTCTATGTAAAAAAGCAGGTCATGTCACCCCATCAGCTATTACACAAGTGAGTTCATGAGTCAAACAAAAAGATTTTGATTTATAAAAGGAAAAAAAAATTAACAAACCCAAAATTAAACCAAGTCTATACCAACTCAACTATCTTATTGGCTATAGATTAATTCATGGTGGCTTGTATGAAATGCCTTGAAATCTTTTAAAATATTATATAATGAAGAACATTAAACATCAATACAAACAACAAAACTTGTTTAGTCACTATTTATACTTTAATTTCAATAAATAAAGTAAGAATACTTTGTCAGTTACTTCCTTTGAGTCTCCAATTATTTTTTTCCCTTTCATCCTCATTTACATTTCCTACAATGATCATACTTAGTGTGCATTTCTGTCTTTTAGTTCTTATGTATAGTAAATAATGGAATTAAAATAAACCCTTGTTAACACCAAGACAGATATGAATCTAGGAGAGCATTACACAGTTATATATCAGATAAGCTTAAGCACCTAGATAACTCAATTATAGCAGGTCTCTTTTAGAGGATGTCCACGGTCATGGATGAGTATCACAATAAAACATTTGACATATTGCTTTGGACTTTTAGGAGAATTTAAGTATTAAGCAAGGTATTTTTTAAAAATTAGGATAAATCAGTTATGCATTAGATTCTGAGAGATATAACCCAGAACTGGAGATGCAGGCCACCATATCTGAGAAAGCACTCTGGTGTAATTTGCAGGGACTGAAAGTTTTTAACTAGGGAGAAGAGTGTAGAACGTATGTTTAGAAAGAACTGGAAACTATGGGGACACCCATCAATTAGGGTATGGTTGAACAAATTTTGTTATATGACTGTAAAAGAATACCAATACGTTGTAAGAAATGCCAAAACAGACAGTTTCAGAGAAACAGAGTGAAGTGAGCAGAAACCAGGAGAACAATTTACACAATAACAACAACAATGTAAAGAAAAACAACTGTGAAAGACTTGAGAACTCTGATTAATGCAATAACCAACCATGATTCCAGAGGAGTGTTACCCATGCTACCCACCTCCTGACAGAGATATAGTGGACTCAGGGCACAGAATTAGTTATATATTTTGGACATTACCAATATGAGAATTTGCTTGACTATGTATGTTTGTTGTGAAAGTTTTGTTTCTCTTTACCCCCCTTCCTAATAGAGTGGAAGGGAAATAGGAGGGAGAAAGGAAATAAAAGGTAAGGAGGAGGTAAGAAAATAAATACTTATTAATTGACATTTTTAAATAAAAAAAAAAAGAATACACACTCAGGAAGAGCCTGAGGAGGTTCTCTTTAATAATTGGTGAGGCCCTCCTGAGTTTCTGGTAAGGTTCTTCTGAATCCCTCTAGTGTGCCATAACTGAGGAATGAGATGCCATGGAATATATTAGGGACATAGAAAGGCCTTTCCAGGCTGTTGACAGGTTAACTCTTTGTTTACAAGATTAGTAATAATGAGGCGTTTGATCTATCACTGAGTACAATACTAAGCCTTAGAAGTCTCTGATTACTCAAGCTCTCGAACCCTGTTCTACTCTTCCCAGGTTCAATGTGAGCATTTTAGATAATCATTTGTGCAAATCATGGCCCAAGCCTTCATCCAGTATAATATTCTATTATCAAGCCAAGAAAGAATCACTCATCCAATAGCAAATGTCTTTCATTAAAATATGAAAGCAATTTTAAAAATGAACAAAAACCCAAGAAAATAACAAGCACTAGAGTGATTTTCTACTCCTCAGAGGTGGGTGGAATCCCTAGCATTTCCCACTATGGTGGACAGGATAGAACATCCCAGGGAAAACTTAAGAGAATGAGGAAGCTGCTACCTAGTGAGTGGGTGGATGCTGTTGGAAAAATTGTCAATCATCGTCCTCATCCCTTCTCAGCCTGCTCTTAGGCACCAGTTTGGCATCTTTCTAAACTCTGGAGATAGGGTAGAATCTTTTCCAGACTCTCAGCTTGGATCTGGGCTCCTTGGGATTCTGCCAGGACTCCTGGTTTGGATGCCATGACAGTCCCAATCTACACGTTCCTCCCTCAGTCTATCCACTGTGTCTGTCACCTGCAGTTTGTCTCTTGATCTCACAGCATCCCCAAACACCCAAAGACTACTTGGATTCAGTCACCACTCCATGCTACATCTTACTTCTTTTTCTTTAGCTTTTGCACCTGCCCTTCTGTTTTCTTCCTTCTTCAAGTTTGTTGGACACAATTCCCATATCCGGATCCAAGTCCTCACAGTAGTCCCTTTACATTTATCATTGAGCTGAAAACTGCCCTGGAGAGTACCCATTAAGGCCAGGACATTTCTGTTATTATTTCATAAGCAGTAATACTTTACTCAACTAACAATACTTTCCTCTGTATGAAGTTCAAGCTGGATTGGCACTGGATTATTTGTTTATTATCACCATCCCATAAAATTTGGCATTTTTTTCATCATGAAACACTGGAGAATGCCCTGACTTTTTTTGTAAATAGCTGTCATCCCTGTGTAGAAAGTTAGAAATTTTCTGAAGCAACTATTAAAATGTATTTTGCTTTGCCTTTATGGAAACAACTAAAAGATGGCAAAGAATATTTAAATAGGAAGTTGAGTTATGTTGAAATTTAAGTCCTTATTGTTTCTAAAGAAACTGTTACCACTACTGAAAATTATGGCTAACATGATGACTTCAGTGATAGGATTAAGAAATTAAGCTTAGAAAGGATCTTGTCAGTATAGGAAATATGGAGGCTAACTGGACCACAGAAAATGCATGAAGAGTTAAATTTTGTTGATAACATTGTTGATACATAAACAAAGCAAAAACTGATATACATGTGTATATATACATACATACATATATGTATGTGTGCATGTGTATATATGTATATGCATGTACATATAATTAAGGGTACAAGAATTTCTACTTGCAAAATTCTCAACCCCAACCTCCCCACTCATCTAGAAAATAGTATCAATGCCTTTCTGATCTCCATATTTATAACCACACCAATGCTGGAAGGACTGATGGGATGTATTAAAACATTTAGTATCTTTTTTTCTGAACATAAGTAGTATCTAATATAAATTCTAATTCAAATTTGGTGGAATGTATTTTAGAGCATATATATTTTATTTGACCTAAAACAATTTAATTTATTAGACATTAGCAAGTCATTTGTTCATTTTATTCACATGAATGCTGATCTGATTTCTAAACGATACAGATTTAAAACAACAAATATAAGCCTAAGCATAATTAATTTTGTTAAATGATACTGAAAAATGTCAGGCATATCACACAATTACACTGTAAAATTTGTGCTTTTCTTTCTCCTGATCATTTGGTGGGTTTACTCTACGTATTTATGTATCTACCTATCTATTCCATAGAGCTTGAGGAGATTCCGGTAAAGGGCACACTCTGCTGGACAGAGCCAGACTTTACATCAAATACCTGTCCCAGAAGGAAGGGTTCCTGATCTGCTTAGCTAAGTGCACACTGAAAGAATTGCTACAATGGTATCATCAAGTTTTGAATGGAGAACTTGTACCAAAATGCTTATCAAGCATAATCAGGAAATAACGTGCTTTTCAAACATAAACATGTATGTGTGTGTGTGAATAAATTAATTTACCTTTGGTTTTTCATCCAGTATCTGCTGACGGATCTCCTTGTGTTTCTCTAAAAGTTTCTCCTGCCTTTTGCTTTGTGCATCTTCTAGCTGAAAAAAGTAGAAACAGGATCAATTTCTTTGTTTTCTTTTTTTTCTGACATTTAGGACAACCACAAGATTTTAAAAATTTTTCTTTTCTTCCCTTCACCCCCAATGAGAATGAAAGAGAAACAAAACCCGAGTTAGAGTCATTTCAAGCAAAACAAATTTCTTCATTGACCACGTTGAAATAAAAGTGTGTGTGTGTGTGTGTGTGTGTGTGTGTGTGTATGTGTATCATTCTGCACTATGAATATTTCATCTCTCTATACGGATATGAGTAGCATGTTTCAGCATCCACTCTCTGGAATTGTGGTTGGTCATTACATTGATACAAGTTTCTAATCCTTTCTAAGTTGTTTGTCTTTATCATATTGATGTCATAGTACAAATTATTCTCCTGGTTCTGTTTACTTTCCTCTGCATCAATTCATATAAGTCTTCTCAGGATATAGGTTCAATTTAATAAAAACATTTAAGATCACACTTTGAAAGTAAATGAAAACTTTGTAAAGCTCTAGCAACATAGCTAACTGTTTAAATATTTTATACTCTGGCTCAACGACCTGAAATGCCCTTGCTAGCATTTATTAATATATTAATTCAACAAGCATTTATTTAATACCTAATCATGGCAGGTTCTGGGAATAAAAAGAAGAAAATTAAAGAAATAGTCCCTGCCCTCAAGGAACTCACATTCTATTGGTAGGAAAAATATGTACATAAATGAATAAATCCAAAACACATGCCGAGTAAATACATAGTAAAATGGGAGGGGAACACATAGGAAAGGGGGGATCAGGAAGTCCCTCTGCTAGGAGATGGAACATAAGTACCACACAAGTATCACTTTTTTAGTTTCTGCTTTTAGGGGATGTGCCATACAATGAACTCTCAAACAATTTCCAAACAAAAAACAGATAAGCTGGCACCTGAGAAAAGCTCTTTAGGTAGCTCAAGGAGGTTTAAAATAATTTTTTTTTGTTATCACTAACTTCATAACCTTTTCAGCCTGAGTTTCCTTTTCTGTAAAATGAGGGTGATTTTTCAAAATCACCCTCATTTGTAATTTAAGGCATCTACCTTACAGGTTTGTTTTAGGGATCAAGTAAGATAGTATATGTAATGCTTTGCCAGCTTGAAAGGGCCATACATTAGCTATTCTTCTTCTGTGTGCTGAAATATATGGAAATAACTGTCCCTCTGATTGGAGGGTGGGGCCATGAACTACAAGCTTCTATATAAGGAGAGATTCCCCTGACATCCTCAACCACCCTCTCAACTTTTTATATTTTGTTTCCTCCCATTAGATTGTAAGTTCCTTGAAGGCAGGGTCTTTTCCTCTCCGCCCCCAATTTGTAGCACCATATCTTAACACTATGGCAGGTGCTTAATAAATATCTATTAAATATTTATTATTGAGGAGCTACAGTTTCATTGTCTTTTAGAAACTGGAACATTTTGTGCTGTCAAAGAGGAATGAAACGGCTGACGTACTCTCTTTATGTACTGCACCACCTCTTGGATGTATGACCGGATCATTTCAGTCTTCTCCCTAGAAGCAAATAATCAGTGCATCGTTAGGCTAGTATAAGACAGGTTATGATCCTTACAATTGATTTGGTCTCAAAATTGCTTCTGTATTAACTTTAAAATGCTTTTTGAACATTACACATATAATCCAGCACTATAGATGCTTACATTATTAAGGGGTTACACAAATGCTGTTGAAATTTTAGCTAATTTGGGGTCTTAAGAGCTGAGGATCAGATTCTACTCTGAGGTATCTCCATGGAAAGAGAATTAAGGCCAAGTGTTCAGCCTTATTTGTGGAGGATGGTTCCTACTTTATCTGAACAGCCTTTGGCTATTAGAGATAGTTTCCTCTTTTCTTATCTAAATGCTTTTTGTGGTGGTGATATGCAGATAAAGAATTATTTTTAAATGTTTAGTTTCAATAGAAAAACCCCTAAAAATTGAACTGGAATTTATGTGAGTGAATAAATATGTAGCAGATTCAGAAGGAAGTCTTCCACTTTCCAATGAGGCTTTCCAAGGGTTTTTTTGCTGGTATTTTTACATACTCTTCCATTTGGCTCTTGTCTTTTGACTTTGCTTCTGTTATCTTCTCCTGCCTTTTTCTATCCATTTTCTTCTTCAACTCTTTCTTTTCTCTAAAAGCCAAAGATGCAATAAAGAGAAAAAAAAGGCAGATGAATGAAACTTTTTACTGAATATATTTATAAATATATTTTTATAAATACATCTTCCAATCTTAATGAAAATTTCTCCTTACTTCTCACAAATTTCTTTCAGTTTCTTTAGTTGATTGTTCTGGCATTCTTCTGCAACATCTGTCAACTTCTGAATAAGCTGGAGAAAGAAAATGACAAATGGTAGATTTCAGTTATTATGAATGAAGATTCCCTCCTACACACCACTTGAGTGGAAAATCCCCAGACTGATATTTAGAAAGAAGTCATACAGCTAACAACAATGATAAGTTACAAATATTTTCTGGCATGTCCCCAACTTTAGAAACAGAGATAATGAAATGAAGTGATTGGAAGATAGAGGAAGTACCAGGGGTGCCAGGGATAAACCAGAGCAGTGTAATATAAGTGGATAGAGCACTTGACTTAGATTCTGAAAGACCAGAGTTCAAATACTGCCTCAGACACTTACTTGTCGTGTGACTCTGGACTAGTCATTTAACCTTTTAATGCATCGGTTCCTTCATCTATAAAATGGGGATAATAACAGCACCTATATGATAGAGCTGTTGTAAGGATCCAGTGAGTTAAAATAAGTAAAGTGCTTTGCAAACCTTAAAGGATTTTTGCTAGCTATTACCATCACGTTGTTCTTGTTGTTGTTGTCATATCACCATGGAAACCAAGGAAGAGTAGCTTCAAAAAGAATTGTAGCTATTAATTTTGACTATAGTCACACTTGAGCTACCAGACAATGAAGTAGAGAGGAGAAAAGGCAGGAGGTAACAGTTACCAGTTCACATTCTCATTTGGACCCTAGAATCAAAGCAGGGTCCTTCCCAATATTAGAAGGCATGCTCATTCCAAACACTGCATTCCTAACTGTGTCTTTCAAATAACAGTCTCTCAATAAATATTTATCGATTAATTTTATGTAGTTGATATTTCACCCAGTATAATAGTTATTTATAGGTAATGTGATAACAAATCAACAGTATGTGAAATTAAATTTTCAGTTCTAATATATGAGAATGAAAGAGTTTGGAGAAATGAACATGTATAGAATTATAATGAAGGATCCATATTAACTAAACATTAATATGAAACTTGATTCATTCGTCTGTTTACTTAAAATCTACAAAAATATTAAGTTAGACTTGGGACAGTAGGATCACTACTGATTCAAAAGAAAATTGATTATAGTGACATTCAAAATGAAAGGATTTAGAGAATATAATTTAATTTTTGATGAGATTTATTAAATATCCTTGTGATAAAGTAAAAACACCAGAAGCCTATTTTATTATGTTTTATTTTGAATCCTGATATATACTAACTGCATGACCTTGGGTACACATGTCACTTAAACTTTCTGATTCTCAAAGTTCTCATTTTTAAAATGAAGATAATACATAAGTGACATATCTTACATGGCCACAAGGAAAGTACTTTGTAAACCTTGAAGAACCATACAGAGTTCCAAAAGTGAGTGCATTTTTAAACTTTAATAGTATAAAACCTAGAGTGCAGGTAGATGATGTGATGGCTAGAATGCCGGGCCTGGAGTCAAGAGGACCTGAGTTCAAATGTGATCTCAGACACTTGCTAGCTGTGTGACCCTGGGCAAGTCATTTAACTCTCTTTGCCTCAGTCTCTTCATCTGTAAAATGAGCTGGAAAATGAAATGGCAAACCAGTCCAATATCTTTGTCAAGAAAACCCTAAATGGGATCATGGAGATTTGGACGCTACTGAAATGACTTAACAACAACAAACTGCACTAAGAATTTTGGGATACCCTGCATGATGGGGAGTGATTTGTTAGTATTGTTGTTATAAGCAATTTTACCTATATCCTTGATATTCTTCTCATGTTTTAGCAATGCCATGTTGATTACCTGAAATCTGGCTTTCTCTAGACATCATCACATCTCTGGAAATTAAGTGGCACAATGATTAGAGCTCTGGGCCTGAAGTAAGGAAATCTGAGTTCAAACACAGCCTCAGACTCATAACTAGCATGTGTGGCCTTGAAAAAGTAGGTTAGCAGATGCTGTCACCTCATTTTCCTGAAGTGTAAAATAGAGAGAATTATAGCATCTATCTCATCGAGTTGTTGTGAGTCTCAAATGAAATAATAGCTGTATAGCTTTTGTTCAGTTGTTTCCGACTCTTCATGACCCCATTTGAGGTTTTCTTGGCAAAGATACTGGACTGGTTTGCCATTTTCCTCTCCAGTTCATTTTACAAATGAGGAAACTGAGGCAAACAGGGTTAAGTGACTTCCTTAGGGTCACATAACTAGTAAGAGTGTAAGGCAGGATTTGAACTCAGGAAGATGAATCTTCCTGACTTAAGGCCCGCCACTCTATCCAATGTGCCACCTAGTTGGCCGAGCACTTCACACAATACCTGGCATCTAGTTGGTGTTTAATAAATGCACGTTCCCTCCCTCCCATATCTGGTAGTTGTCCATACTGTCTTTTCCACTAGAGAACAAATCTGTTCTCTGCTTTGTGGCTACCCCTCCTCCTGCACCCTCCCTCTTGGAAAAGTAGAGTTTGGTTCTGTACTATTTAACATTTTCATGTACAAATTGAATAGACAAATATGGCATGCTTACAAAATTCATATGTGACACAAAGATGGGAGGTACAGCCAACACACTAGAATAAAGAATTAAAAAGATCTTGAGGTGCTACTACATTGGAATGAATCTAAGAGGAAATTTAATACGGATAAATGGGGAATCTTACACTAAGGTTAAAAAGAAAGATAAACTTCCTGAATATGTGAGATGAGGGACATGTGTCCAAATGGTAGTTAGTATGAAAAAGATCTAGGGACCTTAGTGGCCTGAAAGTTCAATATGCGTAAAAAGAATAATCTAGAAGCTAAGAAAGTTGCCAGATTATATACTAAGTCAGAAAGAAAGCTTAGTAAGATTACTAAGAAAGTGATTTTGAACTTCCTTAGTCAAAGACTAGGGAAATAAGAGTGCCTGGGTAATCTGCCCTGGTCAGATCTTATATGGAGTACAGTGGCAAATCTTGGATGTGCATTTTAGGCATTGATAACCTGGAGAACATCTGCATGAAGGCAATCAGAAGGTGAAGTCAAGTCAGCAAGCATTTTATTAAGCATCTACTATGTGCCAGGAACTGTACTAAGCCCTGGGGATACAAACAAAGGTAAAAAATAGTCTCTGCCACTGAGGAACTCACAATCTAAGAAGCAGACAATCTGCAAATAACTACGTGCTGAGTGGCACAGTGGATAGAGCAGAGGGCCTGGAATCAGGAAGATCTGAATTCAAATCCGACCTCAGATTCTTACTACCTCTGTGACCCCAGGTAAGTCACTTAACCCCTATTTGCTTCAATTCCTCATCTGTAAAATGGAAACACATTAGAGATGGAAATGGCAAAGTACTCCAGTATCTTTGCCAAGACAACTCCATGGACAAAATTCCATGGGGTCACACAGAGTCAAACTGAACTAAACTGAGCAAGTACTGCTTTGCCTGTATCCCCCAAATTTTGAGATGGCCAGGTGGTTCAGTGGATGGAGCACTGGGCCTGGAATCAGGAAGATCTACCTTCAAATCTGGCCTCAGGACACTTACTAGCTGTATGACCCAGGGCAAGTCACTTAACCTCTAATAGCCTTAATCCACTGGAGAGAGAAATGGCAAACTACTCCAGTAGCATGGTTTGAGAACCCTATGGACAGTATTGGCATGCTATGATCCGCAAGGTTATGGAGAGTCAGACACAACTGAACTATTTAACAACAACAATGTACAAACAAAATACACAAACACAGACACATTATATAAGTATGTGTGTATATATATGTGTGTGTGTGTATATATATATGTGTGTGTGTGTGTTTGTGTATGTAGGTATATGTATATGTGTGTATATATATATATATACACATATACATATACATACCTATACATATGTGTGTGTATATATGCCTGTGTGTGTGTGTGTGTGTGTGTATATATATATACATATATATTTATTTATTTATATTTGGAGATAAAGGTGGGATTTTAGTTGAGATCTAAAGGCAGCTAGAAGGTGGAACCAAGAAGAAGAGAATTCTGTACAAGAAAAATAGCCAGTGAAAATGCACCAAGTTAAGAGGGGTGTAAGGAATGGCCTCCAGTGAGGTCAATGTCATTGGATGACAGATGTGTAAGAAGACTAGAAAGATAGGAAGGGCCCAGGTTATGAAAGGGTGTGAAAGCTAGAATATTTTGTATTTGATCCTGGAAGTAATAGAAAGCACTAGAGTTTAATCTACAAGTGAGGCAATTTTTGCAGACCTGAGCTTTAGGAAGATCATGGAGAGAAATGATTATTAATAACCAATGATTTGGGGAGATCCAGAGTTCCACCTTTTTCTAAAGTCCTCATTTCAAAGCTCAGTCTCTGAAGGTTAAACTAGCTTTCTCCTCAATGGTGATCAGACCCCACCCAACCTTACAAGGAATTTAAGGTGGGGAAACCCATTGTGCTCCCAATAGGTTTGGGTGGGGATAAATTCTTTGATTAGATTGCCCAAGGTTGGACAATTCAGAAGTAAATGACATAATCAAAGTTACATTCTCCCCCCTCCCTGCCACCACCCAGACCCTCATTGTAATATTCATTTTCTCTTATTACTTGCTAACCAATCAGAGTTGATTGCCACCCTCAGGAACACCCTCTCTTCCAAGGACATATAAATTGTGAGCCCACCATGAGAAATCTCTGGAATTCTAGGGCGGCACTGACCATTCTATTAATAAAATACTAGATTTATTAATAAAATGATTAATTACCCACAAAAATATCTCTTGAACTTTTTAAACATCACACTGTTTTGATAACTGAGTAGAGGATGAAATGGTGTAGGAGTAAACTTGAGGCTGGGAAACCAACCTGTAAGCTGTTAGAATAGTCCAAGTGTGGGTGATGAGAGCCTGAACAAGGCGGTGCCACTGACAGGGAAGACAAGGAGCTATATATGCATATGAGATATGTTGGGAAAGAAACAAGAAGAGATTGGTTATTAGAGTGAGGAGTTGAGAATGACATCTATGTTGAGGGTCTATGAAGAGCCTAGAGATTATGACACACACACATGTGTCATAATATGAAACATGTCACATATACATGTATCCAGGTGAGTTGAAACAAATAGAGATGTTTAGCTTTGAGAAGAGAAGGCTTAGAGTAGGACATGATAAATATGACATCAAATCATCAAATACTTGATGAGTTTTCATGAGGAAGAGACATTGGGCTTATTTTGTTTGTTGCTACCAGGCGAAACAAAGAACATGGTCAGAATTTGCAAAGAAGCAATTTTACATCTAGTATGAACAATCTTCCTTATAATTAGAACTATCCATAAGTGGAAAGCAGTTTCAGTTCAGTGACTAAGTCAGAGACCAGATTATAAACTTGAGGTTAAAAATGAATGGGAAATGAGAAACTAGTCTCTATGAGTCTAGATAATTTTTTTTCCCCCAAGAATTTGGCTGCAAAAGAAAGGGAAGATACAGAAGGGGATGACTTTCTTTACACTGATCCTATACTGACTATGTTCATTCTTCCCCCATTTCCTTTCAGCCCCCTTTTTGTGCTGTCTCTTTCCCCCATTAGAATATACTAATGTTTGTTATTCATACGCACACATATAAATCTTATACACAATGTATATTTTATATCACTGAGAAAATTAATGTTGCTTGATTCTGAACATTTGTTGATGTTGCAACAAAATTGTTTTTCTTCTTTTTTCTCCCAATGGAGTGGGAAGTTAAAAGGAGAGAAAATAGATTTAATTTTTTTTTCTTTTTTTAAATACAGAAATATGTATGTTGGGGGAAGGGCAATCTTACAGATGGGAAATGGTTACATGCACTTTCAGATGAGGTCACTGTATTATTGGTTTTACTTAGCAGTAATAATATTATAGATTTGCTAAGATATTTAATTCTAGTAATATGACATTATTTCCAAGAATATATTGCTAAACAAAAATTTAATGTGATTTTAATTGGTAACTGGTTTGCCTCAAGATAAGAAAGAGTAGAATAAAACCTAGATAGTAAGACCTCAATTAGGTCTTTTCCAGTCTCCCTCACTGCCTTCCTTCTGAGATTATTTCTCATTTACAATATGTCTATCTTGTATTTGTTTCCATGTTGTCTCCACTAAAATATAAGCTACTTGAGCACAGGAACTATGTTTTTGTCTTTTTATATACATACATATATACATGTATACACACATATGCACATACATATATGTTAATATGCATATGTATATGTATTCTACTTTGCATAAAATAAAAAATTATTTAGCTAACCTAAGGAAGAGACTTCATTAAAAGGTTAAACAAGTTTGCTTTTGACTGTGACTTAGCAGAAATTATACACTCATGGACCTTAAATCTTTATTTACATTAATTGGTAACTGAATAGAAAATATTTTGCAAACCTTAAAGAGCTATATTTGTGTAAGCTATTATTGTTACTATTATTATACTTCTCTTTGGGGAAAATATTTTTTAAAAAATATATGGCAATAACAGCTAAATAATGATAATGAGCGCATAGTTCCCCAGGAGAGTATGTCAATAAACCAGAAAAAAAAAACAAATTGTAAATGTATTTTAATTTTATCCTGGTGTTTAAATTCTTTGGATCCTTAGAAAATAAAAAGTATTTCAATTATTTTACATATCCCTTTATTATTCATCCCCAATTCTTTTGTCAATTTTTTTTATGTTTTTTAGAAACAATAACACAACAATAACAAAACTCTTGACCTTTCTTAAAAAAACAAAAACAAAAAACAAAAAAAAAACACCTTTGTTTATCTTCATCTCCATGGATTAAAAACTCAATTTTATGTGTCGGGTAGGGGGAGGAAGGGGAGCAGTAGCAGTGAGAATTTTCTGTGGTAGATTGTACTTTGGTTTTTCAATCCATTCAAACTCATTTGAATCTAGTAAGTTTGCAGAATCTCTAAGGAAGGATAATTATGGGAAATGGGAAAAAAGCCAAAGTTCTAAATGTTTATCATTCCCCAAAAACATTTTTTTTCTCTTTTCAGTTTCTATTTTTAAAAAACTGTCTCCATTTTTGTGCAATACCAGAAGCATTATCCAACATGGCACCCCATAAACACTTGACTTTTGTCAAAAATCATTCATTTCTTCAACAGAAAATAGTTTTTTTTTTTTTTGGCATTTTTGAGAATGGCAAAGTACTTTCTAAAGATAAATATCATTGAAGGAAATTGAACTTCCAATTTAGGAAGTTGCTTATCTTTTTTTTTTCCTCTTAAAAAAGGGGCAAAGGTTAAACTTTAAAAAAAGCAGCCACTCTTATTCTCCCAAATATTCAATTTTTATGTCCTTCATATCTGTCCATTTATTATTAAAAACTTTCCACAGCTACACAGCCTTTGAAGTTCTGGCTTTTCATGTTTCCTTTCAAAACCTTGACACTACAGTCATGTATATCTGAGTGTTTAATTACCCTGGGGGACTTTTTTTTAACAAGAAAAGAAGTGGAAAAGAAAGTAATATACTGGATAAAATTCTTATCAGATGCAAATAGTTTGATTCACTGAAAATTAAACAGATTATGATTATTTTTCTTGTAATAAAACCTTGGTCAATGTAAATGTCAACTTTCTCCCTAAGATCTCACGGTACGTGGATAAAATATTACAACATCATCCCTTAACAAATAGCTAATTAAAATAACATTATAATATCAAATATTGTAATAGAAAGAGCACAAAACTGGGAGACCAGAAACCTTAGTCCTTCTAGGTTTCTAATTAACTAACCTTTTCTTCTTGTACTAGTCACTTTATGTCCTTTGGGCTCAGGGCAGCTAGGTGGCACAGTGGATAGAGCGCCAGGCCTGGAGTCCGGAAGACTCATCTTCTTGAGTTCAAATCTGGACTTAGCTATTTACTAGCTGTGTGACCCTAGGCAAGTCATTTAAGTCAGTTTTCTCATCTGTAAAATGAGCTGGAGAAGGAAATGGCAAACCATTCTAGCATCTTTGTCAAGAAAACCCCAAATAGGGTCATGAAGAGTAGGACATGACTAAAATGCATGAACAACAAAATCAACCAATTTAATTCAATACCACCACATTTTTAAGCATTTATTGAATAACTACTATGTGTAGGGAATTCTGCTACATATTGTAAAGACAAAGACAAAAATGAGATACGGAATTTGCCCTCAAGATGATCATAAGGTCATAGACATAGGAAGGAACCTCAAAAGTTTTCTAGTCCAGCCCCATCATTCTATAGATGAAGAATCGGAAGTCCTAGGTGGTTAAATGGTTAGTCAAACAGGTACTCAGTGGCATTGGTGTGACACTACTGGGTTCTCTTGCTCCAAATCCACATATAAAAATAAGTAAATACAAAAAAAATACATAAAGCTAAATCAAATCAGTTAGAGAAAGAGTGAGCACTAACTACTTTCTCTTCTTTAAATGATGGGGTTGGATTAGATGACCTTTAGGACCTTTTAGGCTCTAATATTCAATGATTCCAAGTATAGCGCTGAAATGAAATAATATTTTAAAATACTGATATTCAAAGTTTAAATATATTTCCTCATCTCTCCTTCCTGGCTTCCCTCAGTCCTCCTTAACCTTAAATACATTCCCTCTGGGATTATCTGCAATTTATCCTGAATATATCTTGCTCATATATTGTTATTTTGTTATTTGCATGATGTCATCCTCCAAATCCTTTTTTTTTTTTTGGTATTCTCAGCACTTAATACAGTGCTTGGCACATAGCAGGCATTTAATACACGCTAGGTGACTTATATAGGTATCTTGTCAAATAGCTCCTATTGGCTTTTAGATAAGGATGTTTTTGCCTTTCCTTTTATTCTCACTCTGTCCAATAAAATATAAATACAAAGAAAATGGAAGAGATATAGCAGAATTCCAAGCATTTTTTAATAGAAAGAAAAATACAATGCCTATTGTAAAGAGCTCATGCTAATGAAGGGCTTTTGAAGATAGTTAGTAAACAATTAAGCTGCACTCACCCAACTAAAGTAATTATAGACTCCTCAAAAAATCACAACTCACAGAGACTAGAGGCCTAAGAGGCCATTTAGTCCAACCTGTACCTGAACCAGAATCCCCTAACACTAAGCCCATCAAGTGGTCATCCACCTTTTGCTTGAACACCCCAAGTGAGGGAGGGATCTACTGTTAGGCAAGGCAGCCCATCCCATTAAGGCCTAGCTCTCTGTTAAATTTTTCCTTACAATAAGCCTAAATTTGACTCTTTACAACTTCTACCCATTGTTGTAATATAATCAAGAACAACAAGTCTATTCCCTCTTCCAATTAAGTATATCTTTCCAGTAAACCTTGAGTCTCTTTTTAAGGCTAAAAAGTCCTTGTTTCTTTTAGAGATCCTTATATGGCAATATTTGTCCTCTTCGAATATGAAGCATAACAGCTATATGGCATATTTTCAAAAATGTTCACTATCCTAATGAAAAGGAATAATGGGTATAAAATTCATGGAACTTGGGTAGTCATATTTAAAAAAATTATGCAAAACATTTTTATTAGACCCATTGTAAAACATACACCCAATAATGCAAGAAAATAAAGTAAACAGAGTTTGCTTCAGTCTGCACCACAAGTTCATCAGTTCTCTCTCTCTGGAGGTGAATAGCATTTTTCATCAAGGATCCTTTGGAATTACCTTGAATCATTTCCTTGACCTGAGTAGCTAAGTCTTTCATAGTTGATCATCACTGCAATATTGCTGTTACTATATATAATGTTTTCCTGGTTCTGTTCATTTCACTTTGCATCATTTCATATATGTCTTTTCAGGTTTTTCTGAAGCCATCCTGCTTATCATTTCTCATAGCACAATAGTGTTTCATCACAATCACATACCACAACTTGATGTAAAGTCTCAAATGCACTGGAACATAGCAGGTGCTTAACAAATGCTTATTCTCTTCCCCCTTTTTTCTTTCATACAATTCTCTGATGATATCATTTACTCTTGCTCTTTGGAGTCCTTCATTTTTGACATCGTTAGTTAGTGCTGCTCACACCTACCATTTCCCTCTGCTTAAGGGTTATTTTTAGTTCAGGTTTCACTGCTATACTCTAACACCAATAAAATATTTGTACTGAAAAGACAGGTCTTTGTTTTCACAAAAAACTTTGGGTCAGTAAAATTGCTTTGAAATTCAGCCTGAAAAGTTAGCGACCAGGTTGTTCCATGTCGGGTGAACCAGGCCATTAGGTGGCACGAAAGAGAGATCTGGGCCTGAAGTCAGAGAGACCTGAGTTCAAATCCAAGGTTAGACACTTATTACTGGGAGTGGTCTGGTATGGTTGGGGTTGGTCTGATAGAAGAGTGATTTCCTCTGTCTGAATGTAAAACAATGATGGGGTAGTATCAGCCCCTGTTCAAAAGGCATATAAACTGGGCACCCCAACCCCCAAATCAAGCCTAGACTGGCTTCCTCAGGGGACCTCAGCCTTTGTCTATAGCTCTGCATACATGTAAATGGCCAGCTTGAGAGAAAATAAATGCACAGACAACCTAATTCCTTTTGTGTTTCTTAGATAAAACTCTTCCAGGTTGATGATCCTCATAATAACCCAGGGAGGTAGGTGCTGTTATTATCACCCTTTTACATATGAAGTAACTATGGCAATTAGAGATTAAGTCAATTGTCCAGGGTCAGATCACTAGTAAATGTCTGAGGCTGGATCTGAACTTTGGTTTTGTTGAGGTTTAGAAGATTAGAGGTGCTGGGACCCCAAAATAGTGATACCCGGGTCCTGCCTGAATGAATTCAACCCAAGCCTTCTTTCAGCCACCGGCAAGGTTTATTAGAACATCAATCACAGGTGGGTGAGATTTTAAGAATCTGCCATATTGGCCAGACTTTTAAGGTTTCTAAGCATTTTTATCATTAATGCAAGTGGGAAGAATCTAAGCAGTCATATTTAAAAGTAAACCAAATCAAAGTCAGAAAATTCAACCTTCTTAGAAAAATGTTGCAAGGCATTCAATTTACAAATATTTTGTTATTGTTCAATTGTGTCTGACTCTTTGCGACTCCATTTGACAATGGCAAAGATACTAGAACAGAGTGACATTTTCTTCTCCAACTCATTTTACAGATGAGAAAAGTGAGGCAAACAGGGTTAAGTGACTTGCCCAGGGTCACATAGCTAATAAATATCTGAGGTCACATTTGAACTCAGGATCTTCCTGACTTCAGTCTTGGCACTCTAACCACTGCTCTACCTAGAGACCCTTTTAATATAACTTATATCTTAGTGTGGAAGGTAAAAGCCACATAGAAAAGTCTGTAATTTGGATAGTGACAGAAAAGGAGATGTCCAAACCTGCAGTGCATAGCCAAATATTTGGAGTAGGGTGCTCTGTGATGGGATTTGACTGTAAAGATTGATTCATTTAAAGTGAAGGTAGGTATAACCAGGAAAAGGTCCTCATTGAGACAGAGGCAAGGGCCATGTCTGGCCACTGTTTTTACTTTGTATGAAATGTGTTGCCCCAGCTCCTTGGTTTGATAAATGCATGCAATGAGTCAGGAAATTCCATGGGAAAAAAACTAAACAAAGCATTAGGCCATGGGAATTCCATTCCTGGAATTCTCACTGTAAACAGAATCCCTTCTTTCCCAACTGTCTTAAGTTCCTACACTGTTCAAAGTTTCATACCTGTTCTGACTTTATTTTCTTAGCTGCAGTTTTAGTCACTTCTCTGAATTATCCCTAAATGCAACAAATCCCAGAGGAAAAAAAATATATATTATTTTTTAACTCAAAGTTCCATCCATGTTTCAACTACAAATTAAAACAGTAATAACCAATGTAAAAACAAACCAAAAGGGCCCTTCTGGGTTACCTAGTTCAACCTCTCCATTCTGCAGTGGAGAAAACTGAGTCCCAGAGAGGTTCCATCTGTGGATGGAAGGGATTAGCACTGCATTCTAGATTCTATGGTTCTAGAGTGTTTCATTAGATCGCAGAGCTTTAATGCTAATAGGGACCTTAGATCATCGAGTCTAAATTATCATTTTAAGATGAGGAAACTGAAGCCTCAGAGTTAACAGGAGGAGCTCAGTGTTACATGGCTAATTAATGTCAGAACCAGAACTAGAACTCAAGTCCTCTTTCTAGAAAATTTATGACTCCAACATCACAGAGGTAGTCTTGATAGAAATCAGTATAGTTTTTTGTGCTCCTTTCTAAAAGCAAGCAAGCAAAATGCTCTGGAGTTTATTCTACTAATAAGTAAGGTAGGAGAATAACTGAATGAAAAAACTTTTATTAAGCATTAGGGAACTAATGGCAATTAGGTGCCATGTCTGGAGTCAGGAAGACCTGAGTTCAAATCCAGCCTCAGATACTTACTAGTTGTGTGACCTCGGCCAAGTCACTTAACTCATTTTGCCTCAGTTTCCTCATCTGTAAAATGAGCTGAAGTAGAAAATGGCAAACCACTCCAGTATATCTGCCAAGAAAACCCCATCATGAAGGGTTGAAGATGACTGAAATGACTGAACAACAACAACAACATTATTTTTGTTGTTATTGTTAGGATCAAAACGTGATAATATTTGTAAAACACTTAACGCAGTGCCTAGGGCATAATAAGCACTATGTAATTGCTAGCTATTAATAATGATGAAAATTATTATTACTTATTCCCCATACATGTTATTCCATCTACTGCATAGACTATTCCCATTCTGAAATATTCTCCCTCTTCATCACCTAATAATAATAGCTTTCATTTATATAGATCTTAAAGATTTGCAAAGTGATTTACATAAGGTTAAATCATTTGATCCTCACAGCAACTCTGGAAGGGAGGTGCTGTCGTGATCCCTGTATTATAAAAGAGGGAGCTGAAGCTAGAAGAGGTTAGGTGATTTGCCCAGGGTTACCCAACTAGTAAGTGTTTGAGGGGGGATTTGAACTCCTCTTCCTAACTCCAGGCTCAGTGCTCTACCTACTACCACCAATTCATCAAGGTGCCTCTAAAGTTTTAACTTCATTCAAAATGCACTACAGGAACTTTGGACTTCCTCCAGGAGTTCTTTCCTGTTGCCAGTGCTCATCCCTCACAGAATTCTTTTGAATTTGCTTTTTACATATGTTTTATGTACTCATTTGTACACATGCTTTTGTAAGTTCTTGACTTTTCACATGATCTTTTTCCATCACATTATACATGAACTTGTGGTGGAAAGAGAGAATGATCTCAAAAATGCCCTTCATGGCAGCAGGAAGTTAGATTTGCCAGAGATAAAGCATGAAGGGTATAATAAAGATCCGAATAATGAAGGTACACTGTACTTATTCCCTTTTCAAATTATGGAATTTTAAGGTTAATTGCTTGAGGGCTTATGATGAGATTGATGGATTAATATCTAGAGTAAAGGCAAAAAAAATTAGTTCATATCTCTATAGTGCTTAAAAGTTTTTACATCTTAAATTTTCATAGAGTGCTTTCATCATAATCACCTCCTCAGGTAAGCACAGCAAGAATTTCTAGTCCCATTTTTAAAGATGAATAAATTGGGGCAGCTAGGTGGCACAGTGGATAAAGCACTAGCCCTGAAGTCAGGAGGACCTGAGTTCAAATCACCGGCCCTGAAGTCAGGAGGACCTGAGTTCAAATCCAGCCTCAGACCAAACACTTGACATGTACTAGCTGTGTGACCTTGGGCAAGTCACTTAACCCTGATTGCCTCACCAAAAAGAACAAAAAACAAAAAACTAATATTAAACCTGGGAGGTAGGTGCTATTATAATTATCTCCATTTCGCAGAATAGAAAGTATCTGAGGTTGGATTTAAACTTCTGTCTTCCTGAATCTAGGTCGAGCAATTCACTTTGCTGACTCTAGCCCAATTGTTATTATAGAAAGACAGATGACATTTATCACAAATGTTTTCCCCAAACACAGTTCTGGCTGAATACATGCTTTGGCCTGGGGCAGGTATAGTAATGCCTTGTTCTCTCCGTTTCCATATCACCAACTTGAGATATCTCACTAACCACACTAAGACTGCCTCAACACTTGTCATGACAGAGTTTTTAGAGACAGTTTTGCTGATGAAAGAGTCACAGTGGCCTCACAAAGTTTTTCTATTAGGTCACAAGCCTCAAATTAACAGTGAATATGAAAGACAGGGTGAAAGTCATTTCTTTGGGGCCTGGCTCAGGCAAACTCCCTGGAGAGAACTGTCAGGAATACTCATCTTGATAGGAGAGTGTTGTGGCATTGTGGAAAGAACAGAGGCCCTGGAGTCAGATGACCTGAGTTCAAATCCCATGTGGCTTTGGGTAAGTGACTTAATCTCTTGAGACCTCAGATCCTTATCTATAAAATCAGGGGTTAGAGTAGATGCTCTCTGAAGTCCCTAGCAGGTCTAGATATGTAATACTGCCATCTCGTCTTTCTGTGGCCTTAAAAATTTGGGTCATTATGATGCTTAGTGCTTGACCCAGCTCCTGTTTCTGTCTACTAAATCCAGAGTACTTGACTATCATCCCTCTGATCTCTCATGATGTGAGCACTCATCTATCCTCTCCAGTTATTGAACCCCATTGTCATGTGTTGACTACTGCTTTTTTTTCTCATTGTTTCTAAATTCTTCAGCCAACACTCTCCTTCCCCACATCATTTCCCATCCCTTAATGCATTTTTTGCATGGATGAAATGCATTGAATTATTTTTTGGCTAACTTATTTTTGTACAAAATAGCACTACAGACTCGGGCCTGGAAGCAACCCTGGAAGTTATGTTAGCTCTATCCTTTCATTTTACAGGTGAGGATACTGAGCCCCAAAGAGGTCTATGACTTGACTAAAGTTAAATAGATAGTAAGTAAATTGCAGAACTAGATTAGAACCCACATCCTTTGATTCTAAATCCAATGTGCTTTTTCCATCAACCTGCAACGATATCCCCCTGGATATCTTAATTCATTAACTGAAATCTGTTCTAAAATGCTCAGAGGAGGAAAAAAAACGTTTTGTCTTTTTAATGAATAGTTAAGAAGGTTTGTTTTTTTAATTTTTAATTTTTTAAGTACAAGGCAAATGAGACAATGCTATTTAAGTACTGATGAAATCAAATGGGCTGAGCTGGTTGCTAAGTAATTTTCCCCTAACAGCTGAGAAGTTTTCTTGGAGTTAGACTTTAACATATGAGAGAAAAGCAACATGACTTTTTTTTTTTCCTTCATCATTTTGTTTCTGACTTAAAAGAGAAAACTTGCAGAAATGAAGGAGTAGAGAAAAAGTAGATTAGATTCCCTAAATCTAAGAAGACAGGGAAGTTGTATTAGGAACTGAGCAATGGTTTAAGGAAGTCTTGGCATCAATGCCTGCTAGCTAACCTTGGAGAAAGAACTTGTAAGGGCTATCATTCCTTAACCTACTGACAGCCTTTTAAGGGTCATGCTCCAGGACTTTTAGATGCAATAAAAGTAAGAGAACTTGAAGGTTTTTCTGAGAGTAGAACAGAAAAGATAAAGTTAAGTGGTAATTGATAACAGTTGGATTTAATGAGAGAAAGTATTTTACTTGTACCCAGATATTTGTATTTCATTAAATCTTTTTTAACTGAGTAAACAAGAATAGTGAGCCTTAGTTAAATTGTGCTGTTATTATGAGTTTTATGTCTATAGAAAAAGGATTATTTGCTTATACACAGACACACACACACACACACACACACATATACACACACTATTGCTGCTTCTCTTATCTAAACTTGAGGAGATCCCATATTTGCCCATTAACAGATATCCATTCAACTAGTGATAGCTACCAGAATTCTAAGCATCATAGCTAGGAGTAATACTTTAAACAGGGTTTTTAAAACATAGTTAAATTTTGCCATTTGAAAATCAGGAATTGTTGGTGCTGAACAATCATATCATGCAGTTGAAAAAAGCTTGATATGATTTCAAATAAAGGTTATATGACTAAGAAGTCCTAAATTCATGCACTAAGAAATATATAAGCTTAGGGAAAAAAAATCTTTGGATATAGAAATTGAATAAACTGATTATGTTACTGTCAGAATCTGAGGGAGATACATTTTTTATTATATTTTAATTTCATCATCAAAACAAAGTCTGTGCCATTGCAGTAGAAATTTCTGGAAGAATTGTACCAGTTTTGCTCTTATAATAGGCAAGAAAATTTAGTTTGAGATTTGCATAATCAGTTTTTAAGAATGATTCAGATAAGAGATTGCCTATTTAGAAGCACTATTAGTGAATTTTCTGATTTCAGTCATTGCAAACTGAGATGGAAGGGGACATAGATTATAATATACTATGTGTGATGGATGTGTCCTTCCCAGCTGGGTATGGATACATTCAAGCAAAACACACTTCACACTAAGTTGTTTTGAAAGGGAAGAATATGCTGAATGAGAGAGAAAAAAGAGTGACCAGGCACATTATAATATAACTAACATCATCATCCATCTACTGGTAGCCTTTCAAGAGACTCTAATAGTCGATGGCTAGCTCACTGTGGAGAAACCCACCAGACTTGGTTCCAGGAATAAGGAACAAAAATACAGGGAGAAAGAACATCAATATAATGCAAAGGAGGTGACATATATTGAGATAGGAAAAGCAAAATAAATCCCCTGGCTGACATACCACTTCCCCCAGTACATACGGCTTTGGGGTTCCTGTACCAATCAGCATAGCCTTGTTTTTGAGTGAAAAAAATTATTTTGCTCACCTGCCAACAGGGAGTAACTAAAAATGGAGAGCT
This sequence comes from Vombatus ursinus, assembly GCF_900497805.2. Classification (NCBI taxonomy): domain Eukaryota; kingdom Metazoa; phylum Chordata; class Mammalia; order Diprotodontia; family Vombatidae; genus Vombatus; species Vombatus ursinus. The sequence continues at coordinate 17,584,202 of NW_020954619.1, forward strand.
AATGAGAAAACACTGAACTAAGCTTCCTATTTTAAGTTTTAAATTTGTGGCATTTAAAAAAAATGCATTAGCCAATGACATGCTCATAATCACTGTGTCCTTTCTTGTAATACCTCCAGTATCAAGGAACTCACTACCCCATGAAGCAGGCCATCATATTTTTATATACTTCTAAATGTTAAGAAGCTCTACCTTTCTAAGCTTATTTGATACTATTCCTTTGGCCACATTCTTGTTTTAGCCAAACTAGATTACTAGCTCTTTTCCAAATGTGATATTCCATCTCCTCACTATGCTATCCAAATTCTTTTCTTTTTCCAGCACAGTGAAGAATAGTATTAAATAAATAATTGGTAATTAAATTAAATAAATAATAATTAAATTAACTATTAAATAGTATTAAATAGAACCCTTCTCTGACTTTCCCTCACTCAACAAATTATTAATACCCTTTTCCTTCTTAAACTTCTATGTACTATTTATTTACAAGTCAGAGTTCCTTAGTCAAATGTTGGCTCCTTCAGGGTGGAGAATGGTGTCATTTTTGCTTTTGTAACACTCCTGCCTAGCACAGTTCCTTGTACATGGGTATAGGGATGGCAGCTGTGATTTCACTTGTATGGAGAACTCCTGGATGAGATAAACACCTTCTACTGATATGGATCAAACTTGACAGTTTTCAGAGAGGTGCTTAGAGCATGTAGAGGTTAAGTGATTTGTCCAAGGTCACAGAGCCAGTCACAGATGAAACTTGAACCAGTATCTTCCTGGCTTTGAGGCCTGCATTGAACATAATGGTGCTTAAAAAATGTTTGCTGAATCAAATTAAGCTGTTGAACTAAAACCTGTGGTTTCCACACGTTGGTCTTAATTCTTCCTTTGGATTTAGGTTTATTATGGTTAATCCCTCTTTGACAGGGTAGTACTTTCAATATTTTCAGACAGGCAAGCATGCTTCTTTTAAGCTGTCTCTTCTCCAGGCTAAATGCCTCAAGTTCTGGTATCACGTTGCATTTTTTTATGTTTAATTTTGTTTATTTTTTTTTAGTAAACAAAAATCTATTTTCTCCCTCTTCCCAATCCCCTTACCCATTGAAAAGAAAAAGAAAGAAAACTCTTGTAACAAATGTATAGTCATCTGATACCACTTTGAAATCCCTACGTGTAAATGGCTTCACTTTTGACAAGGACATGTATTAACCTACACGTGGTGCCTGGAACTTACTCCTTCTCATTTTTTCCTCCTAAATCCTGGCTTTAAGGCCTAGGTCAGGTGCTACCCCTTCCCTGATATCTCCAGTGGAAAGTGATCTCTTCTTCCTCCAATTTTCCTAGAACGTTTTGTCGGAGTTTTCTTTTTGCCCCTATTCCACTCTGCCTTATATCTTAGCCATTTGTTTCTATGTCATAGCCTTGCATGAGATTCATCCATATGTTGTGTATAGAGAACTGGTTTTGAAGCCAGTTAGACTTGGGATCATTCCCACCTCTGACACAATCTGACTGTGTAACCCTGGGCAGGTCAATTAACCTCTCAGGGCCCCGGGCTGCTCTCTGAGAATAAAAAGTGCGGAGAAGTTGCTGATCTTCATTGGATGAGAAGATTTCCTTCTCATCGCCTTCCTCTTAAAAAACACGTCTAGAAGCACACACATGCATGAATACCCACATTTGATTTTACGTGCTCAACTCCTAGGATCTGTAGTGTTTTAATCATATGTATTTAATAATACATAATATGTATTTAATAATATATAATATATTTAATAATACATACTATGCATTTAATCACACATGTAATATGTACTTAATTATATACTTAATATGTATTTGATTACATACATTATACATAATATGTATTTCATACATGTCTGTTGAAATGAAATGAATGGTTAAGTTTTGTGATCCCAAGAAATGTAGGCAGGGGAAGATTTTAACCCCAATAACGCAGATCTCTGGTCTGTGACTGGTTTTAAGAGCAGTTCTGAAATTGGCTTGTGCTTCTCTGACTTACCAGCTTGATGTGTTCTCGTTTCTGGTATTTTTCACTGTAATACTGTTCCTGCCGCAGATTCAGTAGCTGCTGCTGTTGCTTGTCCTTCAATTCCACCAGTTTCTGTGTCATTTCTGCATCCAGGGCAGCCAGGTCTTGTTCCATTGTTGAAGAGCCGTGATCAGGGCTGCTGGGTTCAGATCTGCAAAACCAAGCCCAAGAGATTCACTTGGAAAATTCAGTCAGTCAGTCAGTCAGCAAGCATTTATTAAAGGCTTACTATAAAGCTAGGCAGTGCAGTGGATAGAGCTCAGGCCCTGGAGTCAAGAAGACCTGAATTCAAATTCAGTCTCAGTCTCATGAGCTATGTAACCCTGAGCAAGTAACTTGGCTTCTGTTTGCCTCAGTTTCCTCCTCTGTAAAGTGCATATAATAATGGCACCTACCTCCCAGGATTGTTGTGAGCATTAAACGAGATAGTGATCATGAAGTGTTTAGTACAGTGCCTAGCCCACAGTAAGTGCTATATAAATGTTAGCTATTATTATTATAAATATCATCACCATCATCATCATCATCATCATTATGCTATACAACCCTGCTTTTCCCTGCTATACAACCTCTTCTGTTGTATCTGTACCAAAATAGCATAAAAGTACATGGAAGATCTATGAATTCATCAGTGGTGGAATTCCTACACCCATCTATGACATAGTAGACAAATTCCAAGGTGTTGTCTGAGGCATCCAGAAAATGAGTTACTTTGGAGGTTGGCAGAATTTGAACTCTGGTCTTCCAAATCTCAACTCCAACCTTGACGATGCCACACTGCCAAAATTGTACGCTTGTCAAGAAATTTAGGTGCAAGTGAAGAGATGAGGATGATTAAATAGGGAGGTTGATAGAGTTTGCAGAACATTTTAAAGAATGCAAACAAATGATCCTGAAGTGTTGGTTTTGGTTGGAATTGTGGGGTCATTTTTCTGACATTTGTATTTTTTGTACAAACACAAAAGACAGGGAGAGAGAGGGTTGGAGAAGAGGCTGACAGGATACTTCTTTTGCCATTTTAAATTAGGGCCACTCTGGGAGAGAAGAATAAACAGCTGCCCAGGATGACCACATTGGACTTCTACTTCTACTCTTTTCAACACAGTGACCCAACTGGAATGTTGATAGTTCATTTACTTGGATAAACTGGCACCAGGCAGCCTGTTAAGGCAGGCCTTTTCTTCAAATAGGAGACAAGAACTTGGAACTAAATAAAAATAAGACACGAGAGAAGCTAAAGTTATAGAGGCTTTCTCCCCCTTCCAAAGTATGGGAGAAAACTTAGCTACAGTTTTGTATCAGTATTTCTGTCAATGGTGCTAACAGATAATGATCAGAAAAAAATCTATATTGTTCATGGATATTAAGAAATTTTGATAGAACTAAACCTGGGACATCTGTTTTTAATTTAGGGGAGCATGTTTGGTCATTTCATATTCTCCATATGCAAGTGTGCCTAATTACAGCCTTTATGTGACAGCATGGGACCCATTTCACCACAAAGCTGGTATAACAAGATTCAGAATAATATTGCAGCCTAATTATTAAACATACTGAGGTAGAGCACCGAAGCTTTAGCAGTAGGCAAACAGCACTTCAGTTTTCAATGACAATGATTTCTCCAAATTGAAACCTCAGTTAGTACATAATATATTCCACATGTGCCTCTACAAAGTTATTCAGATCACTGACAGTCTTTAATTGTACCATGCCTTTTCATTTGTTCTTTTTCAGTACAAGGAACATTCTGGAAGTCTACTGAAAAAATTTTTAAAAAAAAATTAGTAATTTGTATTCTGTAGCTACAGGCCAATAGTTAGACTAATGATGTAAGGAGAATGCAATCCACTGAGAATTTCTAGCTGGAAATAAAATGTACTCTAAAATACAATGAGTCTAAAATGATAGTTTTACTTTAAAAAAATCTACATTTAATTTCCTAAACTCTGAGTTTTTTAATACTTGAAATAAAATTTTACTTTGAAAAAAAATATGAAGATTAACTAACCTTAAGGAAGGAACATGTTTGAGCCATAATGAAACAATGTTAACTTTGTTAACAGGAAACTAGATTTTTATTTCCAATTTTCTTTTGGACATTGAATGTAATAAATATTGTTTATGGAAACTGGCCATACACAGTAACATAGATTATAAATTTGCATTATGTATCTTATATGAGTGATCAAAGTAAATTCAAAGTGCAATAGAATTCCACAAAAACTGAATTTATCTAGACCTTGCTGTTTAAGACTAAACACATATTTAGCAGAAAAACCTTCAAATTAGTAGATAAAATACATCATATTTTCTTGGTATCTAAGGTCGTTGTTGTTTTTGTACAGTTGTTTCAGTTGTGTCTGACTTTTCGTGACCCCATTGGGGTTTTCTTGGTAAAGATACTAGAGTGATTTGCCATTTCCTTCTCCAGTTCATTTTACAGATGAGGAAACTGAGGCAAACAGGGTGAAATGAGTGCCCAGGGTCACAGACCTAGTAAGTGTCTGAGGCCAGATTTGAACTCGGGGAGATGAGATCTTCTTGAGTCCAGGCCCAGAGCTCTATACGTTGCACCACCTGCCTGCCTTTAGTATCTAAGATATCTCACTTATATTCTAGGCAAAAGGTAAGAGTCCCGAGTAGGGTTTGTAGAAAATTAATTGTCCTTTCCCCGGTAACCCCAAAGATGTGAAAAGCATTGAACAACAAATTAAGGAAAGAGAATGTGAAAATTTTCCACTATAAGTTACTGTCCTATCATGGGACACTTCATTGCCTTAAACCAGTCTTATGTGTCTCCTGTGTTTATCAACTGTTTTCAAAGCAAAATTCAGCCACAAGGATTTCAGTGGCTAAGGGTGTTTACAGTAATGCATATTTTGTTGTTGTTTAGATGTTTCAGTTGTGCCCGACTCTTTGCGACCCCATTTGAGGTTGTCCTGGCAAAGATACTAGAGTGGCTTGCCATTTCCTTCTCCAGCTCATTTTACAGATAAGGAAACTGAGGCCAACAGGGTTAAGTGACTTGTCCAGGGTCACACAGGTAGTAAGTGTCTGAGGCCAGATTTGAATTCAGGAAGATGAGTCTTCTTGACTCCCGCCCCAGCACTTTATCCACTGTGCCACCTAGCTGCCCTAATGCATATAGGGTATATTATTTGATCTCCATACTTCTCACTAGAGAGTCTCAACCCATCAGAGGAGGCTAAACTGAGGGGGTAGAGTATATTATTTTCTAGCACAATCAGAAATCCAGAGCAGGCAAGAACCTCAAAGGACATGTAGTCCAATAAACCTCATTTTCCAGATATGGTAATTGAAGTCTAGAGAATTCAAGAGACTTGCCCAAGGTCACAAAGGTAATTAGGGGACAGAGGTGGGATTGTAACATAGGTTCTCTGACCCTGAATTCGTAGCTCTTTCCACTCTACCAGATTGCCTTTTCTTAGAATAAAATCTTCAAGAACCTCAAATATCATGTGACTGGTTTCAGATTTTTGGTGTTAAAATAAGAAAGGACATTCATTCAACTTACTTCTTCTTGCTGTCCCTTTTTGCGTTTTTTTCTAGGACAGCCCTCCTTCGCAAGTAATCATTTTGGATCTCATTGTACTTTGTAGTGTGTTCTTTGATGAGGTCAGTGGTTTTCTTGTGATGTCTCTTCACAAGGTCTTTCATTTCTTTGTAATGTTTCTTCTGAAGTTTAACAAAAGACTTCTGCTGCTTTAACTCTTCAATTGTCTGGGCTTCCACATCTGCAAAAAAACACAGTAGCAGATAACTAAAAGGACAAGTGTTTTAGGAACGTTCAACCAAAATTTACTAATGGGTCAGATTCCTTCTTTTGGGGATCCTGGGAAAGATGGGCCAATATTATTTTGCAGAATCTATATCCAAGGAATTAAAATCTTTGGATAAGCTGGAGTGCTGCTGTTAATATATTCTGAATGATACTACGTGGACCTGTCATCAGCTTATTGTTCTTAATGTTTGTGGCCCTAGATTAAAATATTCAGCTTGTAATACTGAAAACTTTTTTTTAAAAAATGCAATGTTTGAATAAATCAAACATTTTTGTGACATTAATAACTATATATATGGAAAGAAAATTAATTACAGAATGGATAATAGGTTGATACTAGAGTAATTGACATTATGAAAAATCCAGTCAAGAAATTAGCACCCCAAATAGCTCACTGCTTAGGTTTTCCCCCAGAGGTAGAATGCATTGCATCCTTACCTCCATTTCTTCCAATCTTTGGTTCCCTTCAAGGCTAAATTCATGTGCCACCTGCTATATACCAGGCCTTTACTGATCTGCTTGGTTGTGAGTTACTTTCTCCTATAATTTTGTATTTTTATTTGTGAACACGTTATATGAAATCAGGAAAATATGGGCAGGAATTATTTCACTCAAGTACCTCTGGCACCTAACACAGCACCTGGCACACAGGAAATGCCTAATATAGGGTTGTTGAATCAAATGAATTGAAGATGGCTCCAGCCTTTCCACATGTCTGTTTATGTGGGTGGGTGGATGGGGAAACAGTGATGAGGGTTATATACCACCTCTGAACCCAGATAAATCACAATTCATATGACTGCAAAGTTAGGGACACTTTTAAAGCTCATCCTGCTGTTTCTTGATCAAAAAAAAATTTGTTCTGAAATCCTGAACTGAAATATCATCTCATAGATTTGTTGGTTGTTTTAATGGTTTATCATTTTATTTCACAGTTTAAATCTGGACATTATTCAAGTGCCTTTCTATAGAGACATTGAGGGGAAAAGTAGGTACCTTTATTTATTGGCTCTCGGGTTTAAATTGACTTATTCTTTTTTTAATGTGTGCTCTTTTAAAATTTTCATTATTACATTTTATTTTATATTACTTTCATTTCTGAATGTATTTAAACAAATAGATTAAATATAGATGCAGCGAGGTAGCATGGGGATAGAGCACTGGGCCTGGAGTCAGGAAAATACTGGGTTCAACGCTGGCCTCAAACACTAATTGTGAGACACTGGACAAGTCATTTAATCTCTGTCTCAGTTTCTTCAACTGTAAAATAGGCATAACAATAATCCTATTTAGCAGGGTTGTTGTGACGATGAAATGAGATATTTATAAAGTACTTATGGGCCTGGTACTTAGACATTGTTTCCTTCCTTCCCCTCCCCTTATCTAACCAGTCATTTCTTGAAAGCAGTTCAGCAAAAACAACCAAATACAACAATCTAGTCTGACAGTATATATAATGTTCCACACCCATACTGTCCTTCCTGCCTGCAAGGAAAGGAGGGAAGTACATTTTTTCATCTCTTCTTTGGGACTTAGCTTGATCATTATGAAAACTGACTGACTCTATAATTGGTTAATTGATTAATATAATTGGCTAATATGTCTCATGTGTAAATTCTTATTTGTCTAATATGTGCCTGTAAATTTTGGTAACCAAAGGTTTACAATATCCACTTAAAAGTGTTTCAAGTACACGGAATGTGGGAAGTACATTTATATGACTGATAAAGAAGTACCATAGGTATATTCATAGGATCTGAGAGATGGAAGAATTCTCAGATGTCATTTAGCTATAATTATTATCAAAAGTACATATGATTCTGTGTTTCCAACTGCCAACTGTTTTTAGTTCTGTAATGGGTCTATTGAGGTCACTGTGATCAATTGTGGTTAATATTATGATCAATAACTCATCCATGATTATTTTGAAATTTTTATTTCAATACTTTAAGAGTTTGTGATTTCTTCATTGTCAGTACTGCCTCCATCAATGAAGAATGCAACTCACCTATGACTCATAAATGGTTTTTAAGAGTTGCCATGGCCAAAACAAAAAAGAAATTGTCCTGTGTTCAGGCTAGGACAAAGACTTATCAAAATTAGCTATAGTACTTAAGTCTTCACATGAAAGATAATACAGTATACTTGGTTGCATGTGCCAGAGTTTGTGTTTCATTAATAAAGGCTTTACAAAACCTAAGTCACCTCCATGCTACATTGAGGTATCAGAGAAAGGCTTTAATGGAAAAGCATGTTAGTAATCTCTATTTAAAAACAGATGTTACTATTTAATGAGTCATTATTCTAGGGCTTAAGACACTCTCTGATTGCGAGTCATTCTTCAATATTTTTGTCATTGATCTAATCCCTAACTGATACTAAAACTGGTGTTTATAAAGTGACAAGTTTCCTTATGACAGAGAAGAAAGGTTAAGGGAATATTCAAATAAAGGGAGTATCTGAGTGTGCACACACACATCCCTTTACCTTAGCCTGAAGCAAGGAGCTCTGGGTATTGGGGTATTTTTACTTTACCTGTTAAGACGCTCTGAATAAGATCTTCAGTTTTTGCAGGTGCTTTTACCGAACCTAAAATTAAAGAGAAAGAAAAGATTTTTTTTTTTAGTTGTCCTTTTTTTTTTTTGTTTGTTTGTTTTTTGGTCTTTCCTTGCATAAAGTATGTCTCCAAACTTAGGTTGTTACACAGAGAATGCAGACATTGCGAACAAATACTTATTCCATTTTCACTTGTACAGCTTGGAAACAAATCCTGGAAAAAATGAAATCATGAATACAGTTCATGTGGGCAAGGAGAGGAGAGAATTTTATTCAGGGATGCTAAATACTCAATGCTTTTAACCAAATACAACATAAGATTACTACTGCCACCTTTTGGCACAAATGAAAATAGCGAAGTTTTGAAGTATAAAAATCTATCATAACTTTGGTGTTTATAAATGTGAATATTTGCTCATGGATTCTAATGACTTAGATTTTAGATGGTACATGAATCACTGGAGTCTATATCTGGAAAATATTTCACTTGAAAGTTTTTTTTTTAAAGTTTTCATTTTTAGACAGGCAACATAGTATTGTGTAGGGTGGTAGCCCTGCAGTCAGCAAGAATTCACTTCATATTCTACCACTGACACTGGTGACCATGGACAATTCACTTTATCTCTCTGAAGCTCAGGCAGCTCTCTAAGGCTATAACTTAAAGATGATTAAATATGTGCCTGTGTGGAGGAGATCCCACTGAGTGAAACCACAGGTTCTTGACATATCTAATACTTCAGGGATTGCCTTTATTTTTTTATGAAACTGACAAACATCAAGATAAATATTAACTTTTGCAAAAACAGTTGTAGTAGTGGTAACAATAACAAAAATAATTCACATTTCTATTATACTTTAGAAAGCACTTTCCTAAAACAGTCCTGGAAGTTATGTGGTAAAAATATATCCATTTCACAGAGGAAGAATTGGAGACTCAGAAGACTGAAGTATTTTATTTTAAATCCTTATGCTTTTGCAAATGTGTGACCTTTGGGCTTTTCCCACTTTACTTAATGTTGGTCATTGTAGGAGCTGAGATTTGAATCCAGGAGTCCTCACTTCAGTGCTATTTGCACAATTTCAATGAATTTCTTCATTTGTTTGTTTTGTGCGACTTGGTCTCACTATCTTGCCCAGTCTGGAAGTGCCACTACCACTCATTGGCCGACCCTGCCACTGATAAGCCAGGAAGCTTTGACCTGCTCTGTTTTTGACCTGGACTGGTCTGCCATTCCTTAAACAGCTGGCTCTTTCTTCCCTCCCCATCACCTCAAGGGCTCATAATGAGTAAACTTAGGGTAGACACCTCAGCACTGAGGCTCAGAAGTCTACTGCTCTAGAGATCCATCAGCCTTGGCTTCCATTTGTGTATTAGGAGAACTAAATTTACTATTTGAAGAATTTTATTTTTTTTTTTTGCCAGTATTTTCACCAACCAGAATCTTTCAACTAATGAAAGTTATGAGAAATATTGTGCTGATAATAATGTGATGAGATAGAAACTAACCAGAATCACTCACTTGATAAACATTTATTATATGCCTTCTATGTACCAGGCACTATGCTAAGGATACAAAAAAGAGGCAAAAGACAATTCCTGCCCTCAAGGAGCTCTCAATCTAATGAGGGTGACAACAAATATACACAAATAATAAACAGGATTAACAGGGAATAATTAGCAGAGGGAAAGCACTAGAATTAACAGAGGTAGACAAAGGCTTCTTGTAAAGAAGCTTTTAGTTGGGATTTAAAGGAAGTCAGGGAAGCCAGTAAGTGGATATGAGGAGGGAGAGCATTCCAGGCCTGGGGGACAGCCAGAGAAAATGCTCAGAAGCGAGAGAAAGAGTGTCTTATTCATGATACAGCCAGGAAGTCAGTGTCATTGGATTAAAGAGTACATGGCAGGGAGTAAGGTATAAGAAGGCTGTAAAGGTAGGAGGCGCCTAGGTTGTAAAAGTCTTTGAATGCCAAGTAGAGCATTTTGTATTTGATCTTGGAGGTCATAGGGAGCCATTAGAGTACAGTGAATTGGGAGAGTAAAACATAGTTGGACCGATGCTTTAGGAAAATCACGTTAGTGCCTATATGAAGGATGGACTAGAGTAGGGAGAGACCTGAGGCAGGCCAACCCACCAGCAAGCTAATGTAATAGTCCAGATGTGAGGTGATAAGGCCCTGCACCAGAACGTTGGCAACATCAAAGGAGAGAAGGGAGTGTATTCAAGAGATGTGCAGTGGATAGAAAGCTGGGTCTGAAGCCAGAAGACTCATCTTCCTGAGTTCAGATCTAGCCTCAGACACTTACTAGCTGTGTGACCCTGGGCAAGTCACTCAACCCTGTTTGCCTCAGTTACTCATCTGTAAAAATGAGCTGGAGAAGGAAATGGCGAGCCACTGCAGTATCTTTGCCAAGAAAACTCCAAGTAGGGGTCATGAAGAGTTGGAAATGACTGAAACAACTGGACATCAAATTCAAGTTGTTTGAAAGGTAGTTGGAGATGCAAGGCTAGTGGTTAACAAAGAGGTTGAGGCAAGATAGGTAGATTTCAGATCACCAGCATAGAGATGGTAATTAAATGTATGAGAGCTGACGGGATTAAGTGAAATGGAGAGGAGAAAGGGACTCAGGAGATGCCCTGTGGGACACCTATGATTAGAAGGCATGATCTGGAGAAGGATCCACTAAAGAGACTGAGAAGGAGTGGTCAGGAGGAGAACAAAGACACTGTACTATATAGTGACTCCTTTTCCCTTTCTTTGATTTTATTATTCACTTTAACAAATACAATATTTTTCATTTTAACAAATACAATATTATCATCTATCATAACACTAGAGGGCAATATAAATATAAATATATAATATAATATATATAACATATGAATATAAAAAAATTTTAAAAAAGAGGGCAAAAGAAAAATAATACAGGTCTTGCCTTCAAGAAGCTTCGAGTCCAAAGAGCAACCCAAGACAGTCACATGAAATAGACAATAATGTGACACAGCATATGATTAAATAAATGATAGAGACCACATGTGTAATAGGACTACAGGAAATCAAATTAAAGTCCTTTTCAACTCTAAATCAATTAATCAACAAGCGTTAATTAAGCACTTACTAGATGCAGGCACTGTGCTAAGCACTGGGGATAAAAAGAAACAGCAAAATTGCCCTACCCTCAAGAAGTTCATATTCTAATGGGAGAGATAAGATGTACATTATAAATACCTATTTATACAAGATGTATGCAAAACAGAAGAAATGTAACCTAAAAGAAGGCACTGGCAGCTATGGAGACTGCGAAAGGTCGCCTACGCAAAGTGATATTTGAAAGTTGATTCTTAGCTCTTGAAGGAACTAAGGGATCCTGAATGATTGATGTGAAGAGGGAGAGTATTCCAAGGTAAGTGACAACTAGTTCAAAGGCACAGAGACGAGAAATGGGGTGTCTTGTGTGAGGAAGGGCAGGGAAACCAATATGGCCGAACCATATATTCTGTGGAGGAGAGTAATTTGTAAGAAACCTAGAAAGATAGGAAGCAACCAGGTTGTAAAGAGTTTAAAATGCCATATGCAAGAGATAATGGGTAGCCACTGGAATTTATTAAGTATGAGGATGGCATGAGTCTACCTGTACTTTAGAATGACTTTGGCCTCTTTGTGGAGGATGGATTAGTGTGGGAAGAAACTTGAAAGTGAGAAAACAATTGGAAGCCTATTGCAATAGTTCAGGTTGTGAGAAATGAATATTTCTCCCTTATATTCAATAACTAATTATTGTATTAGGACCAAGGTTTTCCCCCTTTTCTACTTCCTCATTCAGAAACCAACCAGTGTAAGAAACTTCTCTTAGACATTTAGCCAGGCCAATATCTAATCAGACAGCAAAAGAAATTCTAAGTTCCCACTAATTGGGTATATTCCTGCTCCTTGTATTTGCTCTGACAGGTCCTGGGAAAATGCTGATTCCCCCTATTATCAAGATAGGTAACATGGAAATTGATGTCTCTTTGACCATTACCTAAGTCAAAGTTTGCCCACCTCCCATTTGATCAACCAATCAAATTAGAGTAGGCACCCTTTGGGAACACCTCCTCTAGAAGGTCATATAAACTGTGACCCCCATTACCATTAGGAGTCTTTGGTCTAAGAGAAATGACCAAATGATTATCCTTTTCTTAATAACCTGCTGGCCTTCTTAATAAAATGATTAAATTACCCAGAAACTATGTCCCTCTAATCTTTTTAAATGTCACAGGTAGAAGGTGATGAGGGGTTAGACCGCAATGGAAAAAGGAGAGAAGAGTACATATGTAAGGGATAAAATGACAAGATTTGGCAATTGATTGGTAAAATGACCTGGCAATTATTTGAAAAGAGATAACTGAAGCCATATTAAAAAAAAAAAGATTTAATGAAGGATGAGGTGGCCAGATAAAGGCTCATGAAAGAAGGGGAATTTGAACTTGACTTTGAAGGATAGGTAAGATTTGCATAGGTGGATAGGAAGAGGGCAAACATTTAAGGTAGATACAACATTATAGTAAAGTTCAGATTTGGAAATGATAAATCTTCCCACAGCACTAAATAGCTATAAGCCAATGCTTCAAATGCCTTGCATGATAAATGAATGACAATCACTGTTAAACCTTTCTCAAAAGGCGTAAGAAAGATGAGTAACTTAGGTTTGATCAGGGAGTATTAGGCTTGCTTGCCTGCTAAGTATTAGGCTTAAATTTGCTCAGGGAATAAGTATGAATTTCTCATTTATTTTTTCCATTCAACAATCCATGTGGTTCCCTTATATATCACACACAATATTGAGAATTAGTTTCCTTATGTTTTATACAAAACTTGTATTGTCAGTTACCTGGGGCTGGTTGACTGTGGACAACCTGAGATGGTGGTTTCGGTGCCAGTGATGTAGTGTGATTGACTCCATTCTCGGCTGGTGCTGGTCTGGGTTCACTCTTAGACTCTGTTGGTGTTTCCCCAAGATCAGCCTGAAAATAGAGGTAATACATTATGTTTATCATCCTTTATTTTTTTAAAAGTATTTCTTATTTCTATGTCTTTGGTCTCTGAACCAACAAGACGAGGTCGCATTTTACAGAATTTGTATTAGTTCTTTGATTCTGAAAGATAATCTTAAACTTTCCTTGAAAAATGGATATAACAAATTTGAAACATCACGCCATAAATCTGTAAATGTATGAGGCATATGAATAGATGGAAACATGGAAGAGTTTTTACCAACCATAGAAGAAATTATCTAGTGTCTTCCAAATCAACTAGCACATTGCCTTGCATTAAGTTGGAACTCAAATATCTGTTGAATCAGTTGAATGAGTTTTCTTTCTAATAAAACAGTCACATTGGGAGGTACTGCCATTGTTCCAAGGTTCAAAATTATTTTTAAAATTTCTTTTTTAGCCAAGTGTGGTGGTTCACCTCTGTAATCCCTGGTAGCAGAGAGGCTGAGTCTCATAGACTGCTTGAGATTGGTAGTTCTGAGCTACAGTGGGCTAAGTTTGGCATTAATATGGTGACCCTCCTCAACCATCTCTTCCCCCCACCCCTTCCACCCTCCCACCTCAGTTAATAGGCACAGGAACCAGACTGCTTAAGGAAAAGTGAAGTAGTCCAGGTCAGACACAGCAGGGCAAATCTCCTGTGTCAATTAGAATGTGGTTGAACCCGCAGATAGCCCCAGGACTTCTAGCTTAGTCAGGATAGAGAGTCCGAATCTTCACAAAAAATAGATAGAAATATATTTATCTATATTTTTTAGAGCCTATGCGGCCTTCTTCTTTTTGGATATTTTTAATGGTGTCAAAACTCCATGCTTTGAGGAATAATTTTAGTTATTTACTATTTTTTTTAAAAGCCAAGTCATTGGGTACTATATCTGGCAAATACAGTAGGTGATCAGACCAGATAATATAATCATTGGTAGAAAATGAGATGGGATTATAAAGTAATGAGGCTGGTTTTCCTATGTGGCTAAGTAACTCAATTTGAAGATAATTTCAAAGGACTGTTTCAAAATGTTTTGAGCAATGAAATCATCACTTCAAAAACATATAGGTTATTTTAAGGCAGCAGAGGAAGGCAAGAAATCCTCAGTTTATGTACCCAGACAACAATATCAAGTATTTGATAGGTCTGGTGTCTAGAACATCAAGTGATTCTAGTTAATGACTAACATTTATATATGTGTTTTCAAAGTACTGTGTGTATATTATCTCATTTGAACCTTCTAACCTCTGTCTGAGGTAGGTATCATAGGTGTTATTATCTCCATTTTATGGAGGAGGGATACTGAGACCCACAGAGGTGAAGTGATTTATTTACCTGTGGTCACACAGCTAGTAAAGGCCAAGTTTGGATTTGAATCCTGGTCTTTATGATTTCAATACAACACTTGGTCCACCTGTCACAATGACTTTAATTGTTGCAGTAGTGATCAAAGAACCCTGACTGATGTTATTTTTCTGAATGGTTTAATTCTTACCCTCTGGTATTTTCTAAAAGAAGAGCAATCAAGCACAAAAATACAGGAAAATTGAGTGTGAACCCATTACCTTGTTCACAGAACTAATAAGAGCCACAATTTACTCGACAATTCAAAAGTAGATCACAGGTTCTTAACCTTTTTTTTGTAGTCATTGACCCCTTTGTCAGTCTGGTGAATCCTATGGATCCCTCCCAGAATAACTTTTTTAATACATAGAGTTACAAAGGAAACAAATTGTATTAGAATAAAGATATATTTTTTTTTCCTCATCCAAGTTCATGGACCCATTGCAATTTATTCACCGATACTGTGGATCTCAGGTTAAGACCCCCTAGTGTAGATGTTCCCTTCAACGCTATAGGTTATAACTATTCTATGCCTTAATAAATTATAGTGAGTGCTTTTGGACAAACAAATGCATCACTTAGTGGGCAATATTTTGGTAATGAGTCATTCTGCATTTATCTAGGTTGGTCTTTGGACAAGAGACAGAGGGTGCCCCTGAGCCCTAATTTAATTTTTTTCCCCAAATTCTTAGGCCCTGCCATGGTTTATACTTTAGAATCACAGACTTTAAGAATACAGAGTCACATCCACATGCTGTTATTAATCACCACAGAAGGTTTTAAATGGAGAAAGTGGGAGAAAAAATTCTATACTGTTTTAATAAACATCTTAGACTCAAATTTGAGCTCCCTACTCTACTCTAATATGTAGTTGTACTTCTTGTGGAATCTCAAATGTAGTTTTTCATCCTAAGTCATATATGAATGATTTACAAAGCAATTTTCCAGACCCTGTACCAGGGTCTACATTCAGCACTCTCCCCAACAATTCTATAAACAACACCTCAAGCTTCCCATTGGCAATATTTCCCATTACCATAAATGGCATCATCATCATATTAGTAGCCCACTGGATACTACTGTTGATTCTTCTGCTTTATGTCTGTATCCGTACCTAGTGATATACACACACATGCACATACTATATATATGTGTGTGTGTGTGTGTGTGTATGTATGTGTGTGTATACATGTATAGTTGAATATTCTCTACTGACAGTATTATCATTTCTGCTTTTAAACATTATTTGAGTCCATCCATTTTTTTCTTATTTCCCATTGAATTCCTGGACCTGAAATAGCAAGAAGTATCTCATTATGATTAATAAAATGTTTGAACTGAGCTGATTTCATCCTGCTGCATTTTTAACACCAGTGAATTTTAAGTTGCATTATTTGGATAAGACTGGCTGAACTATTCCTATCAGCTTAATTTCTACACCAATCCTAGAAAATCTGTGATTCCAAAGATCTTGGGATATAAGGTGAACTTGAAGTTCATTTGGATCTGTTAGCCCAGTCTGGATCTCTAATGACTTGCTTTTGAGGGGGACTAGTGTGAAGAAATGGAAAAGGTACTAAATTTTGTCAATGACCTAGGTTCAAATCCTAGTAAGGCTACTTATCACCTCTATGACCTTGGAGAAGTGATTTGATCTCCATGGGGCTCAGTTTTTTAATATATAAAACCATGGAAATGGAGTACATGACTTTTAAGGTCTCCTTCAGATATAAATCTATGATTCCATGTTCAAAACTGTTTTCCAGGTTTGACAGTTAGTTGACCTGAAGCTAGTTTCAGCCCCAAAGAAAAACTACCATTAGGAACTATGGCCTATAACCTACCTAAATATAAAAAGTTTGAAAAAAAAAAGTAGATGCTTGGAAAGGTAATAAACCAAGGTAGTTTCTAATTATATCATTTGGCTCTAGGATTATCCTTAGAATGAACAACTTAAGATAGACAGGAAAACAATGAGGTTGTCTATTCTAATAAGCTAGCTCATCATTTTGCAATCTTATTTACAAGCATTTCATGTAGCTGTTTACCCTTGGGTACCCAAAATTATTTCTCTAAGAAACTCAATCAAAGGAGTCAAACTCAAGGTGAGAACAAATAACCAACTGTGTCTATCAAACAATTTAATCTTGTGATAATGAGCACAATACCTTATTTATCATACATAAGTTATAATGATGAAGAGGTCTAAAAAAATTATATTCCCACAGAGAAACCCAACACAGAACATATGTCTTAATCCATCAGGCATTCCATCCTCAAATTTAAAACAAGACAAACTCAAATATATCTTGCAAGACTGAAATATTTTCTACAAAAACAATTGATCATTTTGGGAGAACACTCATCTATATCACGGCAAATTTAAAGAATCCATGGGAATATTTTCTGACTAGTGATAAAGTTATTAGTTTGGGATATTTTTCAATGTTACTTAGGTGAAGTATATTGTGGATTTTATTTACATCATTACTGATTAATACAAACCAGTATATAATTAATCACCTACCATGTTCATAGCACTATGAAGATACAGAAAAGTATCTCCTGCTCTCACAGAGTTAAGATTTGTAAAGTATTTTCCTTACAAGAACCCTGTGAAGTTGGCAGTGTCACATTATTATAATGATTTCAAAGATGTGGAAATGGAACTCTGATAGGTTAAGTGACTCACCCATGATCACATCTAGAAATAGTATTATGTTTTATAACATTCCCTGTTCATTCAAAAGAGACAAATCTGGGGTCATCCTCTGAGTGCTATTTTGAGTTATATAACTGAACTGGATTCAAACCCAGATATTCTGACTCTGTTGATGATTCATTGATGTCCAATGAGCAAATCAAAATCAAAGAACAAATGGGATATTTGTAAAATACTTAGTACAGTGCCTGAACATAATAGATTTCTAATCCCTTCCCTTTCTCTATGTCCAGTGGTATATTTATTTGGTTATTCTACCTTTCAAGGTAAGTTAGGCACACATAGAAAAAATATAAATAACAATATACATCTTATATTGAATGCTACATAAATGGTATAGATAAATGCCATATACAGGGCATTCTAACAGTTTTAATAGTTTTAAGATATTACAGTATCACACTCCACTGAGACTTTTGGGATACCCCATATTTATAAAAGAAAGATTTCAATATAAGTTTAAATCAGAAAAGATTTTATAAGGCACTGCAGAAGAATCTATAGAGGAGTTGGAACATGAGATGGCCTGTAAGGAATAGGGAGGGTTTTGATATGTGTAAGGTAGAATATAATGCAACCCAGAAAGGGGAAGATTAACAAGCAAATGGGAAGGACAGGTACCGTGTCCCATGCCTGAAACCTCTGCTCCTAGGGAGGCGGAGGCTGGTACTTCTCTTGAACTTGGGAGTTCTAAGCTGTAGGAAGGCTAAAGCTGATCAGGTATTCACAATAAGTCTGGCACTGACATGGAAAGCCCCCAGAAATGACAGACCACCAGGATGCCCAAGGAGGGACAAACCAGTCTGAGCCAGAAAGAAGGCAGGTCAAAGTTTCTTGTCGATCAGGTCAGGCCTATGAGTGGTCGCTGCACATCTGGTTTGGGCAATAGGAAAACTCAGTCACAAAACCAATCAAACAAACAGAGCAAATAGGAAAAGGCAGATTTGTGTCTGTAGGGCAGAGTTTCTCAAAGTATGTTCCAAGAGTCTCCAAAGGTCCCTGATATCCTTTCCAGAGGTCTGTGAGATCAAAACTATTTTTGTAAGATGTTTTAATTCCTAATACAATAAATATTGATAGATGTAACCCATATCAGCAAAAGCCATTTGGGATTCTTCAATATTTTTAAGAGTATAAAGGGGCCCTGAGATATTATCTCATATGAGCCTCACAACAATGTTGCTTAAATCTAAACAGGGCATATCCTTACATAGGACAGAGAAGTTAAATAGGAATGAAGCAGCTTCATCTTTTCTCTGTCTCATTCACCCCAAGCAGCAGTACTATCCCTTCTTGATATTCTTTTTTCCCCATACGGCAAACGAAACAATACATAACACCTTCTTTATTTTGTTAGTTTGCCAAACTCATCTTATTCTGACCTTTAAATATTTTTCAAAGCACATTATAGACATTCTTATAGAACTAGCTAAGCTTTGGTGTTCATCTTTGGTTGTCTGTCTTTGCTTTCATCCTCTGAAAAAAATCTAATTTAGTTGACAAGGAATTTGATGATGAGATCATAAATAAAGACCTCAAAGATATCTCAGATGCCTTCCAACGACTTCATTTTACTACTAAGAAAATTGAGGTGCAGTTAAGGTTACGTACTTTGCCTTAATTCATATAGATAGTGTCTTTGCTGAAATTTGTTTTCTCTGCATTCTCACCCTTCTCATAATTCCCATTTACCTTTTCTCTTCAACATTCTCTTTTTGGCTTCAGTATTTGTTTCTGTAGAGGTTCCAATCCCCCTTGTACCATAGTTTTAGTTCATGGGATCCTATTTTCTTTAATGCTATCTCTGAATCTTTTGAAACCACTTCTCCCTAAAAATGGCATATACTGACGCATGTCATAATAGACCCAGTTTTCCTTTCTTTTTGTTGCACCAAGTCTAAGATAAAATACGGGATAATCAAACACCCGCATGACTATAATAATATATGTACATTCCATACATGCTGGCTGATCTCTTTCCTGAATGATTTATTTTCATCTTTCTTTTTGGATGCTCTGCAGTATACTCCAAAGAAAAAAATCACTTCTCTTGCTACTTATGTTCATCTCTGCTCATATGCTCTCCTCCATGACTATTTTCTGGATTTTATCACGTGAAGATATCTTCTTAAACCACTATGCTACTCTCTCCATTTCTCTTTCTCTTTTCTGTTTCTTTTGAATAAATTATATCCTCTCAGAGCCAAATTCCAGTCCTGTATCTCATCACTCTAAGTAATCAGCAACATTTCTGAGCAATACTCCTCATGTTCTTTGCTTTAGTTGATTTTGCCTACTGCCTATACTTTGTGCATTATGTCTAGAAGTCTGAAGCCTTGAGATTTATTGCTAGCTCCTTCCTTGGATTTTGACTCCAATAAATTTCTGGGATAACAGGGGTCTGGCACATGCACAGAGTGCAATGGAGGGCTTAGTTGATGCCAATTCTCCACATGTAGAGGCCAGACAATCTGCCTCTAGGAAAGGGGTGATAACATGGAAGGGAAGTACCTTAGAAAGACATGGAGCATGTGTAGACATTCTGTAATTGGTTCTACTCAGCAAACCATGCAGTTAGTCTTCTTTGATTTCCTGCATAGCCAGAGCTGAGGGTGTATTCAAAAAGGCTTGAGTTTGCCTGACCATTTTCTCTTCACTCTTGGGAGATCTCTTTGACTCCTTTGCTCATGGCATTTAGAGAGAACCAATGCTGAAGGGGAGAGGCCTTAGGCCTTCTCCCCTCCACAACCATATGGTCCTGTGAAAATAGCCTTTGACATTTGTTCTTTAGTTTTAGGTGAAGAGAGAGTGAAATCCATATGTCCTGATGGCCAGGTTTTTGCAGCCACCTCAGCTTCAGCATCCAGTGGAGCAAAGAGTGACCCTTTCCAAATGACCTTTGGGATAAAGCCTTGTGGTGGCTGAAAAGAAGACTTATCTGACAGCCATGCCTCATCTGGACAAAAACTTGGTAGGACCAATGCTATGTAGAAACCATTCTAAGAATGAAGTCACTCTCCCTTCTCCCTAGATAGTGAGGTGGTACAAGGCAGAGTGTGCCCTAAGATGCTGTTGAGGGGGGGGGAGGAATAATTTGTACTTCTCCTCTTTGCTTATGTCTTTGAATTAAATATCCATTTGAAAAAGAACATAGAAGCTAAGGGGCTAACTTGAACTTACTAGTACTTAAAAGTATGGGGAATACAGCCCAGTAGGTGCTTGACACCATAGCATTAGAGAAAAGAAATACCCCCAAATCCCACCCTAGGACTTTCTGGGGGAAGATGTAGCTGACTTGGCTCTAAAATAATGGCCCAGGACATCTTTACTACACTGGGCAACTCTTGTCATTGTTACCCTTTGTAGTTTCTAGCTAAATGGATATTCATTGGCACTTTTCTCCCCCACCTTCCTTCCTTTCATATAGGACTTTGAGGCAAAGTTTCTTTCAGAAACTTTTCACATCTTATGCAGTAGCATTAACATTTGGAAATACTAGGAATATAATAGGTAGTTGGCAGAGACAATGACCTTGTTTCCTGGGCATAAAATATCTCTGTACCTTATTTTATTTACATGGGGAAGGTGGGATACAATCTGAAGTAAAAATGGGAAACCCTGAATATCAATGCTGTTTCGTGGTACTGTAAAAATGACCATTGTTTGAGTTATGGCCTGGCCTTGAGGGATGCAAATTCACAAAGCCTATTTATTAGTTGACAAAGTTAGGGCAAGGTCTCTGACGAAGGGCACCCAGAACCATACCAGGAAGGAAAATATGGGGAAAGAAAACAGCTAAGACTTTTGCTGGCTTCCCTGCTTTGGAGGACTAACACTTGGGGACTAGAGGCAGAACATGAATAAGCATAAGGAACTGAGAAGAAGTAGTCCAAATAGGTAAAATAAAAACTAAGAAAGTGATGGGGTATGGGCCCAAGATGCTCCCCCCCCCCAAAAAAAACCCTTCCTTGAACCTTAATTGAACTTTTACTTGGTCAAGGAAGCCTAGCAATCTCCTGAGGTTATTCTTATTCCTATCAACTGTGTCCAGTCTCCCAATTCTTTGTTAACTTAATTAAAGTCTAATCACCTATGTCCAATCTTCCAATTCTTTGTTAACCTATCTATTACTGGGTTATACTTCCCATTGTTGATCTTATCCAGACCCCATTCAACCTCCCAGACATTCCCATCATTC
Source organism: Vombatus ursinus (assembly GCF_900497805.2). Classification (NCBI taxonomy): domain Eukaryota; kingdom Metazoa; phylum Chordata; class Mammalia; order Diprotodontia; family Vombatidae; genus Vombatus; species Vombatus ursinus. Next base: position 17,605,887 of record NW_020954619.1, read on the forward strand.
TCCCAAGATTCTCTCAGGACCCTCCCCCAGTCAACCCAGCTTCAAGATCCTCCCTAAACCCCAGCTTCAAGATCCTCCTCCTAGCCCCTAATTCAGTCACCCCACCTTACTAGCCACTCCCATCAAGACAACTGGCCACTCCCATCAAGACACCCCTTCTCTCAGACCCTCTTTCAGTCACCCCATACTACTTGGCTACTCCTAGATCCTTCTCATAGTTTTTCTGTATATAAGATCCATTCTGGCTGCCATTTAGGAGCTGAGACTTCCTCATGCCTGCTTGTCCTTATGGGCATGACAAATAGTCAGATTCCTTGAAAGTCTGGCCTATATGGTTGATTTTTAATAAGCCTTGTCTTTGGCTGAAAGAAGGCTTGGGGCGAATTCTTTCAGGCAGGACCTGTGTATTTTGATTTTGGGGTCCCAGCATCCCTAAACTTCTAAACCTCAACAAAAGTAGGGTTACAAAAAGCCAGGGGAGGAGAGAACAACTCTAACTTTATAGTTGTTCATGGAACATAGTCATGTGCTTACAAGTAAAAATATTAGAGCGAATATTACCTATCATCACAGACTATTATAAAGAAAACTCAGCCCTCCAGTTAGGCAAAAACCATTTCTACACAAGGCTACTAGAAATTCATTGTTTTGTCTGATGTTTTTATGAATACTGGCATTTAACATGATGGTCTGAACATAATGGCTATTCAATAAACATTTGTTGACTTAATATTGTTGTTTATCAACTAGAGAAATCAATTAGCCAACTAATTTCATTCTTTAGAATTGATAGGTGAGTTATATTAACATGTAGGCACTATTTTAAATAGTTTCCCTTCTCTGTTACTATATCCAATTTTTTCACAATGTTTTTAAAAAAATATGGACTTTACCAAAAACAGTGCAATTAATTCATATTCTCAAAGGGAAAAAATGGTATTCATTATCATTATCAATAAGCATTTACTGAGTGCTGACAACATGGTTACCTAATACAGCAGTTGTAATAGGCATTAAAGATTTAAAAAAAAGTATTGGATATAGTTCTTGCCTTTCAAGAACCTAATATGGAGCTGGAAATATGGCACATATCCATAAAAATATAAAATAATAAATTGTAGCATATGATCAGTACTAAATGAGTCATATAAAAATATATGCTACAAGAATTCAGAGAGGGGAGACCTGCTAAAGGTTGGGTAAGATGGGAAAACCTCATGGTGGAGACAAGGCTTCCTCAGCAGGGTCTTGAAGTCAGTTAGTTAAGGTTTATTTATTATAAAGCACCTACTATATACCAGGCCTTGTGCTAAGCACTGAGAACATAAAGAAAGGCAAAAGACAGTCCCTGCTCTCAGAGATCTCACAGTCTAATGGGGGAGACATCATGAAAACGACTAGGACAAATAAGATATACATAGGACGAACTGGAGATAATCAATGGAGGGAAGGCACTAGCATTAAGAGGCATCAGGAAAGGTTTATTGTAGAAGGTGATATTTTAGCTGGGACATGAAGGAAGCTAAAGGAAAACTTGTGGGAAGTAAAAAAAGGAGGCTAGATAATTAGAGAGGAAAGAAGTGATAATTTCACTGGAGGTAAAACAAAAGCAAAGGCTCCAAAATATTTGGAAAGATTTCTAAGCACATTGCACAGAGGCAGCTTACATTTGTTTAGTGGGGACAGCACTGGATGGCAAGATCACATTCCACAGTGAATTGGGAGGGACTTTGGGGATTATCTAGTCTAACACCCTCATTCCACAAATGAGAACACTCTACAGGGAGTAAGTTGGAGAGCAGGGGTTCAAACCTAAGTCTGCTGACTTCAAAGGCAGAGCTCAGGCTAACAAATTTCAGTTGCATCCTGCAGGCCCAAGAGACATTTAATACAGAAGGTGTTACTCGCTCTTCAGATTGGGGTAGATGATCTTAAAGGTGTTTTCCAGCTCTTAAATTCTATGAAGTTACGAAGTTTATGTCAATCAATAAGCATTATGGGTGAGAAAAGCTGAATTGCCAAAGGCCAAATAAGGGATTAGTGGAAGGTTAACAACTAACAACTTGCTTTCTCCCTGGTTTGCTTTCAGATAACTTTTCTTTTGAGTTAGTAAAAAACAAAAACAAAAACACAAAAAACAAAAACAAAACAACAAGCCTAAAATAATCTTCGCCAATGAAACTATTTGGAATGATAAAAATTATATTTCACTGAAACATCAGTGTTTAATTTAATCTAAATATCCCCAACATATTCTGCAGCTATAGAGCTATATATTAACATCACCATCATCATCATCATCACTAGTGTTTATATGGGCAGTGAGGTGGAAAAGAGGATAGAGTGTGGGTTCCCAAGTCAGGAAGACTCATTGTTGTTAGTTCAAATAAGGTCTCAGACACTTACTAGTTGGGTGACCCTGGGCAAATCACTTTACCGTGTTTGCCTCAGTTTCCTCATCAGTAAAATGGATTGGAGAAGGAAATGGCAAACCACTCCAGTATCTCAGCCAAGAAAATCCCAAATGGGGTCATGAAAAGTTCATATGACTCAACAATTAAATAAGTATTTATATGACACTTTAAGGTTTTAAGATACTTTACATACATCAACACATTTGATCTTCACAACAGTCTCAAGAGCTAGTTATTATTTTGCAGATGAGAAAACTGAGGCAGATACAGGTTAAATGACTTGCACAGGGTCACAAAGCTAGTAAGTGTCTGAAACCAAATTTCAACTTAGGTCTTCTTGACTCCAGGTCCAGTGCTCTATCCACCATGCCACCTAGTTGCCTCTAATATTTAAAATCTTTAAACAGAAAAGAAATTTTGTTTAAAAATATAGGCATCTGGGCAGCACAGTAGTGCTGGAACTAGAATCAGAAGACCAGCATGCAAATGTGGTCTTTGTTTAACTCCAAGCAAGTCTTAACATCTCTCTGTTTTCCATCTCTACAATGGGGATAACATTGTATCTACTTCTGAAAATTGTTGCGGAGGGGGTGGAGCCAAGATGGCAGAGTAAAAGCAGTGACTTTCTTGAGCTCTCCCCCAAACCCCACCAAATACCTATAAAAAATGGCTCTAAACAAATTCTAAAGCAGCAGAACCCACAAAAAGACACAGCGAAACAAATTTCCAGCCCAAGACAGCCTGGATGACCGCAGAGACCCTGAAGCAGCCTCAGGGGACTGAATAGTGGGCAGCTGCAGCGGTTTTCAGACTTCTCAACCCATGAACACCAAAGACAACTTAGAAGGTGAGTAGGAAAAAGTCTGTGTCTACGGTGAGAGACAGAAGCCGGTCATCTCAGTTCCAGTCCCCAAGCTTGGCTGGGGCAGCGCCTGCCTCCAGAGCTTCCGGCCCACAGACTGAGGGGGAATCTAGTGGCTGATCAGAGAGGGATTGCAGGAATCTCTCCGCTGGTGCAGGATTCTCTTGCTTTGCCTGTGCTTGGATCTGGGTCACAGTTCTGGGTGGCAGTCCTGGGGCAAGGAGGAGCCCTGGCATGGTGGAGCTTGTAGTGGCTGTGGAGAGGAAATCCTTCTCACAGTTCCAAGACAGAAAAGAGTGCTCATAGACCAGAACACAGGCCAGGAAAGAAGTAGACACCTCGCCCTTGATCATACCACCTTGGAAGAACTGAAAATTTGCAGGACCCTAGAAGTATCTCTGACACAGCTGCACAAAACCCCTGAAGCTTGGGACAGTACATTCTCCACACTGGAAACAGACTCCTACCTTAACAAAGAGTTTATAACTCAAATAATTGGCTGGGATCATGAGCAAGCAGCACAAAAAGAGTCAGACTATATTATCTTACTTTGGTGACAAAGAAGATCACAACACACAACCAGAAGAAGACAATGGAGCCAAAGCCCCCTACATCCAAATCCTCCAAGAAAAATAGGAATTGGTCCCAGGCCATGGAAGAGCTCAAAAAGGATTTTGAGAAGCAAGTAAGAAACGTAGAGGAAAAACTGAGAGTGATGCTAAAGGAGACCCCCAAAAATACTGAAGAAAATAACACCTTAAAAATAGCCTAACCCAAATGGCAAAAGAGGTCCAAAAAGCCAAGGAGGAGAAGAATGCCCTATAAAGCAAAATTGGCCAAATGGAAAAGGAAGTCCAAAAACTTACTGAAGAAAATACTTCCTTAAAAATTAGAATGGAGAAATTGGAAGATAGGGACAATTTGAGAAATCAAGGCACTGTAACACTAATCAAAAGGAATGAAAACATAGAAGAGAATGTGAAATATCTCATTGGAAAAACAACTGACCTAGAAAATAGATCCAGGAGAAAGAACTTAAAAATTATTGGACTATCTGAAAGCCATGATCAAAAAAAAGAGCCTAGACATCATCTTTCCAGGAATTATCAAGGAAAACTGCCCTGATATTTTAGAACCAGAGGGCAAAATAGAAATGGAAAGAACCCACCAATCACCTCCTTAAAGAGATCCCCAAAGGAAAACTCCTAGGAATGTTGTAGCCAAATTCCAGAATTCCCAGGTCAAGGAGAAGATATTGCAAGCAGCCAGAAGGAAACAATTCAAGTATTGTGGAAACACAATCAGGATTAACACAAGATTTAGCAGCTTCTACAGTAAGGGTCTGGAGAGCATGGAGTATGATATTCCAGAGGGCAAAGGAATTAGGACTACAACCTAGAATCACCTATCCAGCAAAACTGAGTATAATTCTTCAGGGTAAAAAATAGTCATTCAATGAAGTAGGGGACTTTCAAACACTCCTGTGGAAAAGATCAGAGCTGAATAGGAAATCTGACCTTCAAATACAGGACTCAAGTGATACATGGAAGAGGAAAACGGGAAAGAGAAAGCATAAGAGACTTATTAAGGTTGAACTGTTTACATTCCTGCAGGGAAAAATGATATTTGTAATTCATGAGTCCTTTGTCAGTATTAGGGTAGTGGGAGGGAAAAAATTATGTTTGTATAGATAGATAGAGGACAGAGGGTGAGTTGAAGATGAAGGGGTGATATCTGGAAAATAAAATTAAAGGGTGGGAGAAGATTATACTGTGAGAAGGAGAAAGAGAGAAATAGAATGAGGTAAAATATCTCACATGAAACAGACAAGAAAAAGCTTTTACAGTAGAGGGGAAATGGGTGAAGGTGAGAGGGCATGAGTGAATCTTATTCTCATAGGATTCAGCTTAAGGAGGGAATAACATACACAATGGGATATGGAAATCTATCTTACTCTACAGGAAAATAAGGGGGGAAGGGGACAAGAGAGCAGGGGGTTGATAGAGGGAAGAGTAAATTGAGGGAGGGGATAATCAAAAGCAAACACTTCTGAGGAGGCACAGGGTCAAAAGAGAGACTAGAATAAATGGGGGGTAGGATAGGATGAAGGGAAATATACTTAGTTTTTCACAATAGGACTGCTATGGAAGTGTTTTGCACTACACATCAATAACCTCTACCGAGATGCTTGCTTTTCCAATGAGGGTGGGTGGGGAGAGAAGAAGAGAGAAAATTTGTAACCCAGAGTTTTAAAAACACATGTTAAAAATAAAAAAAATATATATTGTTGTGAGGGTAAAATTAGATCAACATATGCATCCTATGTAAACCTTAAAGTGCTCTATAAATGTTACTTATTGTGCCTTTGTCCTCTCCTGACCAAATGAAGATATTTTAACATATTGTTTTTTCCCTATAAAAAAATTCTGAGAATAATTATTCCTTCTTTTTAAATCTGTCTTAAGTTTCCTGACTGTGGTGCATGAATGTATTAGTGAGTGTGTCTATGTGTGTTTAAAAGGGATTTATATACCACTTATTCTAAGTTAAACATAATGAATAAACTTAAGGAATAAGAGCAGAAAATAGACCCTCCAAGAGGAACAAAATTACTGGCAGGAGCCCTGGAATCTACAAGATAGGGAGAAACCCTTGGTCCCTGGATTGTAAAGCTGGGTGAAGAAGTTTGTTCCATCATCAAAGTAATTTTTGTTTTTGTAATTCCTCTTGAATAAGCCATGCTGTGAGATATAATACCCCTCTAATCTTCTACCCTGCTGTCCACTGGCAGTGAGCCCACAGGTTCGTATAAGGATTTATTTTGTTGTGTTTTTGAGGAGATACCTTATTTTTCAAAGGGACTAAAGTTATTAAGTTATTCCATGGTTTTGACTTCTCCATTTGTGGGGTTTTTCCCCTCCATCACCTTATCAAGGGTTAATAAATATGGTCATTGCTTTAGTTTCCTTTCCTTAAATTTGAAAGCCATTCACCTTTCAAAGAAATGAAATGAGTTGCAACAATATTTCTAAAAGAAAAAACATTCTTCTCCTTCCCACTAGCTTCTTCAGTTATAGTTCAGAAACAGGGATAGGATGTCATTCCTATATTGTATCATATCTGAACATGTTCAGATAGAAGGCTTGAAAATAACTAATACTGAATCTTCTTCAGTGTTAAATTCCTAAAAACATGCTCGGCCAAATTTCATTATTGTTTGATTTAAGTAGCAAAGGCATAAATAAAATTCAGAAAAAATGTAAGTCCTCCATGAATGTTACACTGGAAATGCATAATAACACTGAACATGCTTTTCATGAGTGGGATCAGATTCACAGAATCTCAGAGTTGGAAGGAACCACAGAATTCTCTAGTCTGATGTGCACCTGAACATGAATCCCTCTGTACCATACAAGGATTCATCCAACCTTTGCTTGATGATATCCACTGAAGAGGAAATCCTCTTGAAGCAGCACATTCTATTTTCAGGTAGCTCTAATACTTAGGTTATTTATCCTTCCTCATACCAAGCCTTAATTTGACTCTTATGTAAGAATGCCCTATAATGAAATCCTTTTGGACTTTCAGTAATGGGATCCAGTTGAATGAAATTTGGGCTGCCATATACAGAATTCTTCTCCCTAGCCAGCAGGAAGTTCTAGAATATTTTGTACACTTATACAAAGATAAAAATACTTCCAACAAGTTATTAAGAAGGCTATAAGCAGCAATCCTTGATTCATCCTAGACATTTTCTAACATGAAAACCATTCAAGCATGCTAATCCTAATGGTTTATGCCTCAATAAAAGTGAATATGCAACCCAAATTAACTTTGACTTTAACGATCAGAAATTGTACAAAGGTATGATTAAAGTTTTGAATTGCAGGCATCACTCCTTCTATCTTCAAACCTAGCTAAGCCCTTGGTTTCTTGGCCTGCTTCTCAACCTCTGCCTAAGAGGCCTTCTTGCAATAACACATCCACCTTTACTCTGTCCCTCCTCTACTGGCAAACTAATTCCAAGAACCTTCATTTAAGAAAGTATTTGTGCCAGCCATTCTCTCCCCAAACCTGACTCAACCCATAACTTCCCTGACTGCTTCTTGACTTTGCCTCTCAGTGGGTAGTTCTTCCTCGCATACTATTGCTTTTCCTTTCCTTTTTACGTGATACCTTCCTGTGTTTAAGCATAAGCTCCTTGAAGGCATGTAATGTTTTTTTTTTTCTTATGCTTGTATTTATATTTTTAGAATTCAGCAGTGCCTGGCACATAATACACACTTAAATGCTCACTCACTCTACCTATCATCTATCTATCTATCTATCTATCTATCTATCTATCTATCTATCTATCTATCTATCTATCTATCTATCTCTATTGCATCTATTATAAGGTCATTGACAGCATGGACTGCCTTTTGCCTGTCTTTAGGTGCTCTGTGCTTAGCACAGTGCCTGGGACATAGTAGGCACTTAATAAATGCTTATTTACTTGACATAGGATAACTCTCTACATGACAGGCTCTATATTCACAGAACTATGAAAAGAAATAACAAATTAAAAGACTACTGAAGCCACATCAAAACTGTTTAAAGACACCTTCAATTTTTCCTTTATTTCACAAGGGCATGGTGCGTGAAATTTACTGGTTATAGTACTTTGCTTCAGAAAATCAGTCTCACAAGTATAATGTGGGGTAAGAGTGGTGAGTTATCATTTCATCTATAAAAGATCTGGGGATTGTGGTGTACCACAAGCTCAGTATGAGTCCACAGTGTAACAAGGCAGCCAAGAAAACTAATAAAATCTCAGAATTCAATAAGAGAAGAACAACCAGGGAGATAATAGTCCTGTTATACTTTGTGCTGATCAGACTACATCTGGATAATTGTGGTCAATTCTGGCCAACCTATTTTAGGAAGGACATGAGTAAGCTGGATAGAACCTACAGGAGGAGACTCCCAAGATCAACGAATTAGCAACAATTATTTATTAAGCTCTTATTTTATCCAGGGGGTGAAAACCCTTTAGAAAATGTTTCAAGAGAACACTTAAAGAAAATATGATAGCTGTCTTTAAGTATCTCATAGATTTAGGGCTAGAAGGTAACTCAAAGGACTTACAGTCCTCATTTTACTTATAAAGGAATTGAGGCTAAAAAGATTGAGCTACTTGCTTAAGGTCACACCAGCACTAAACAGAAGAAAGGGACTTAAAATTGGGCCTTCTGGTTTCCAACACAGACTCATTTCACTCTGTGCTGTTTCCATTTGAAGGGCTGTTATTTGGAAGAGGAATTAGTCTTGTTCTGCTTGGCCCCAGAGCAGAATGAGGACCAGAACATGAAGCTGCAGAGATGCACATTTAGGACTGGTGTAAGCAAACACATGTTAGCAATTAGAGCTATTCCAAAGTATAGGTGGTACAATGGATGGCGCACCGGGCCTGGAGTTAGGAAGACCTGAGTTCAAGTCCAGCCTTAGACACTTACTAGCTGTGTGATCTTGGGGAAGTCACTTAACCTTGTTTGCCTTAGTTTCCTCATCTGTAAAATGAACTGGAAAAGGAAATGTCAAACCACTCCTGTATCTTTGCCAAGAAACCCCAAATGGGATGAAGAAGAGTTGGACATGACTGAAACAACTGAACAACAACAACAAAATAGAATACCCTGCTGTAGGAGGTAAAGGTTCCCCCTTACTGGAGGTCATCAAACCAAGGCTATTTAACTGCTTGTTGGGTATGAGGAAAGGATTTGGTTGAGTCATGGGTTAGGTGAGCCTGTCAGTAAGGTCCATTCTAGTTCTGAGATTCTATGACCTAGTTGCACAACAAAGGTTTCAGTGTGGCTATGAAATACAAGAATAAATCTACACAGTGTCTTTCTTTGTGTCAAGGTTTAGAAAGGGATTGTTCATCTTCAGTTCATGAAATGCCCCCCAAGGGACTCCATGACAGATTTCAGAAGGTCTGTGAACTTGGATAAGAAAAATAAATTATTTAGATATAATTGGTTTCTTCTATAAGCTTAGGTATTTTATTTTATGCATTTAAAACCTTTATTTTGAGAAGGGGTCCATCCAAAGGCTTTAACAGATCAGCAAAAGAACTTAGGACACGAGAAAAGGTTGAGAACCTCTGGTCTAGAGGATTGGAATAATTAGTATGGGGACCTCTCTTGCTTGCACCATTTTGTATACTTGGTGATTTGGAGGTCTACCTACAGAGGTGACATCTTCAAGCCATTAATCACAACCTATGGGGTCCAAATCTGGTATGTTAAATGATGCAGCCATAGTGACTTCTGAACTATTTTTTATAAAGCATGTCAAAGATATGATGTATATATGTGTGAAGTTTTGAAATTGCATATGTGCTTAGCACAGTCTCTGGCACAAAATAGGCGCTACATAAACACTAGCTATTATTAGTGCTACTATTATTAAATTCAACTCATAAGTTCAAGACAAATCTAATTCTCTAATTTTAACAATCCTTGTATTCCTACTGAAAAAATATAAATACATTTTCTTAGGTTTTCAAATGGTTTGCAGCAAAGGTACAATTTTAATCTAATAATAAAAGTTCAATTAACACCCCCCCAACACATACAAATGCTTTCATTCCTTCATGATGGGAATAATTGAACTTTCTATGTATTAGATTTGAGAATTTCTCTGGGGTGAAAACTTTATTAGCTGGGCAGAATCTGATAATGCGGTGCAGTCCTTAAAGGTCTTCTGTTTGCAAGCAAAAATGACCTCTAGAGGTATCAAGCTAAAAGAAGCCTGCTCATAAAGTCCTTGCTGCTAAAATAGGGTCTCTAGTGTGTGCCATGTCCTAGATAAAATTTTCTTTTGAGACACCAGCTGCTACTTCTTCTGAGTGTCCTCATTCAAGTAAACTTATATTTTCACAAGTATAGAAGAGACAAAGAGGCAAATTGTTGTCCAAGGAAGAATAATGACTTTTTCCTCATCTAACCTTAGTGAATGTGGACAATTTATTCTTCAGCTATAAGTAGTACAGCCAAGATTTTCATTTTCCTCTTCTTAAGAGACATCTTCATGAGGGAGGAAAAATGTATTGTGTCCAAGAGAAAGAAAAATAGAAACTGTGACTAAATATAACTAAAAATTAAGTACTTTTATGACCTAAAAGGTCAAAAATATTATTTGAGAACTACCCCCCTCAATTACATTTATGAAACTACTGTCTATTCACTTTCTTAGGAGAATCAAAAAAATAAGGCTGACCTAAAACTCTGCTTCTGTATTTTTTTATCCCCAGTGTTTCAGTCACCTAAAATAGCTCTTTGATATGTGATGTCTGCTGAAAAAATATGGCTTTGTGAGTATAAGAATATCTTAAAGGGTCCCTGACAACCTTGGAACATGCCAGATTTTATATCCTTAAAAAATAGCTTCTTACTGCTGGAAATATTCTATCCTTCTATGAACTGGGAACAATGTTTTCTACTCTATGCTGCTGATTCCACCATATGGTGTGTGCCATAGTCTCTTAAAGAGTATATTTGCTCTTCTGGCCTAAAAAAACTATGTCCATTAAATTGAGAATATTTAAAAAAAATCTAAATCCTATTGGAAAAAGTTGACAGCCAATTTTTTGATGTTGTTCAGTCAGTTCAGTCATAACCAACTCTTTGTGGCCCTGTGGATCATACTGCCCATGGGGTTTTCTTGGGAAGGTTACTGGGGTGGTTTGCCATTTCCTTCTCCAGTAGAAGCAAACAAGATAAGTGACTTGCTCAGGGTCACACAACTTGTACATGTCTGACGCTGGATTTGAACTTGGGTCATCCTGACTCCAAGTCCAGGGATCCATCCACTGAGCCATCTAGCTGCCTGACAGCTAATACATTTTAGGATAAAAAACTTTTCCTTTTAAATTCTATCTTTCAAGAAGGAACTACCTCCACGAAGAGGGATTATCCTATTTCCAAAGAAATGACTCCATCTTGCAATAGAAAACAATGCCACTGATAGTAACTGACATTCCCCACCCTTTTAAGTGGAAGTGATATTTTTCATAATCATGATAAGGGGAAAAAGGTAAGAAGGGCAGATAATTAGTTGTGAAGTAGTCAACATCTAGCCAAAAGCTCTCATTTTTAAGTGGTTCCTACATGCATTGGCTCAGAAAGGAAGTCATAGATATCACTGGTCTTATTTAAATCCTTTTTTTTTTAATGGTTTTGAAAGAAAAGTACTATCATTTTTAAATTACAGGATTGGAGTACTATAGATATATTTTAGGTCTAAAGTTTTAGGATCGCAGGCAAAAATATTCATAAAAGACAGTCTTTTATTTTGTTAACTAGAAAAAAACAAGTTTAAAAAAATTCAGAGGAACCCCCATTTTCTGGATCTCAAAATATAGGGGCTCTTTGGACATGACCTTCCAGGAATCTCAAAGAGCTTCTCTCTCTCTTTCTTTCTTTCTTTCTTTCTTTCTTTCTTTCTTTCTTTCTTTCT